>NC_134305.1:390051-708274 GCF_949628215.1 Phalacrocorax aristotelis | reverse complement strand
AAACTGAACAGCTGTCTACCTTGCCCGGTCTCTCAAAGGACCCTTCTGTGGTGGGGTTGCTGAAGGTCAAAGAACAACAGGTGCCAATCGCCACCACAACAGTGCACCGGCGGCAATATCGCACCAACAGAGACTCTCTGATCCCCATCCATAAACTCATTCACCAACTGAGGAGCCAAGGAGTCATCAGTAAGACCCACTCACCCTTTAACAGTCCCATATGGCCAGTCCGGAAGTCTAATGGAGAGTGGAGACTAACAGTAGACTATCGTGGCCTGAATGAAGTCACTCCACCGTTGAGTGCTGCTGTGCCAGACATGCTAGAACTTCAATACGAACTGGAGTCAAAGGCGGCCAAGTGGTATGCCACAATTGATATTGCTAATGCATTCTTCTCAATCCCTCTGGCAGCAGAGTGCAGGCCACAGTTTGCTTTCACATGGAGGGGCGTCCAGTACACCTGGAATCGACTGCCCCAGGGGTGGAAACACAGTCCTACCATTTGCCATGGACTGATTCAGACTGTACTGGAACAGGGAGAAGCTCCAGAACACCTTCAATACATTGATGACATCATTGTGTGGGGCAGCACAGCAGAAGAAGTTTTTGAGAAAGGTGAGAAAATAGTCCAAATCCTTCTGAAAGCTGGTTTTGCCATAAAACAAAGTAAGGTGAAGGGACCTGCACGAGAAATCCAGTTCTTAGGAATTAAATGGCAAGACGGTCGTCGTCAGATTCCAATGGATGTGATCAACAAAATAGCAGCCATGTCTCCACCAACTAGCAAAAAGGAAACACAAGCTTTCTTGGGCGTTGTGGGTTTTTGGAGAATGCATATTCCAAATTACAGTCTGATCGTGAGCCCTCTCTATCAAGTGACCCGGAAAAAGAATGATTTCAAATGGGGCCCTGAGCAACGACAAGCCTTTGAACAGATTAAACGAGAAATAGTCCATGCAGTAGCTCTTGGGCCAGTCCGGGCAGGACAAGATGTAAAAAATGTGCTCTACACTGCAGCCGGGGAGAATGGCCCTACCTGGAGTCTCTGGCAGAAAGCACCTGGGGAGACCCGGGGTCGACCCCTAGGGTTTTGGAGTCGGGGATACAGAGGGTCTGAAGCCCGCTATACTCCAACTGAAAAAGAGATATTGGCAGCATATGAAGGGGTTCGAGCTGCTTCAGAAGTGGTTGGTACTGAAGCACAGTTGCTCCTGGCACCCCGACTGCCAGTGCTGGGCTGGATGTTCAAAGGAAACATCCCCTCTACACACCATGCAACTGATGCTACGTGGAGTAAATGGGTTGCACTGATCACCCAGCGGGCTCGAGTAGGAAACCCCAGTCGCCCAGGAATCTTGGAAGTGATTATGGACTGGCCAGAAGGCAAAGATTTTGGATTATCACCAGAGGAGGAGGTGACACGTGCTGAAGAAGCCCCACTGTATAACAAACTGCCAGAAGATGAGAAGCAATATGCCCTGTTCACTGATGGGTCCTGTCGCCTTGTGGGAAAGCACCGGAGATGGAAGGCTGCTGTATGGAGTCCTACACGACAAGTAGCAGAAACTGCTGAAGGAGAAGGTGAATCGAGCCAGTTTGCAGAGGTAAAGGCCATCCAGCTGGCCTTAGACATCGCTGAACGGGAAAAGTGGCCAGTGCTCTATCTCTATACTGACTCCTGGATGGTGGCAAATGCCTTGTGGGGCTGGCTGCAGCAATGGAAGCAAAGCAACTGGCAGCGCAGAGGCAAACCCATCTGGGCTGCCACATTGTGGCAAGATATTGCTGCCCGGGTAGAGAAACTGGTTGTAAAGGTACGGCATGTGGATGCTCATGTCCCCAAGAGTCGGGCCACTGAAGAACATCGAAACAACCAGCAGGTAGATCGGGCTGCCAAGATTGAAGTGGCTGAGGTGGATCTGGACTGGCAGCATAAGGGTGAACTATTTCTAGCTCGGTGGGCCCACGACACCTCAGGCCATCAAGGGAGAGATGCAACATACAGGTGGGCTCGTGATCGAGGGGTGGACTTGACCATGGATATTATTGCACAGGTTATCCACGAATGTGACACATGCGCTGCAATCAAGCAAGCGAAGCGGGTAAAGCCTCTGTGGTATGGGGGACGATGGCTGAAATATAAATATGGGGAGGCCTGGCAAATTGACTATATCACACTCCCACAGACCCGCCAAGGCAAGCGCCATGTGCTTACAATGGTAGAAACAACGACTGGCTGGCTGGAAACATATCCTGTCCCCCACGCCACTGCCCGGAACACTATCCTGGGTCTTGAGAAACAAGTCCTGTGGCGACATGGCACCCCAGAGAGGATTGAGTCAGACAATGGGACTCATTTCCGAAATAGCCTCATAGACACCTGGGCCAAAGAGCACGGCATTGAGTGGGTGTATCACATCCCCTATCACGCACCAGCCTCTGGGAAAATTGAAAGGTACAATGGACTGTTAAAAACCACACTGAGAGCAATGGGGGGTGGGACATTCAAGCACTGGGATACACATTTAGCAAAAGCCACGTGGTTAGTCAACACGAGGGGATCTGCCAACCGAGCTGGCCCTGCCCAGTCAGAAATCCTACATACTGTGGAAGGGGATAGAGTCCCTGTAGTGCACACAAAAAGTATGCTGGGCAAAACAGTCTGGGTTCTTCCTGCCTCTGGCAAAGGCAAACCCATTCGTGGGATTGTTTTTGCTCGAGGACCTGGGTGCACTTGGTGGGTGATGCGGGAGGATGGAGAAATCCGATGTGTGCCTCAAGGGGATTTGATTTTGGGTGAAAACAGTCAATGAACTGAATGGCACAATGTGAACTGCTATATAATATTGTGTGTCACCTCTGTGTTGTATCAATGATATCAGAGTACGAGCCTCCCAACCCATGGAAGATCAACTATGAAACAAGCCGTGCAGCAGTGATGGAACGATGACTGACTCGGTATGCAGCAACCCAACGCCACACACCGTCTCTCCCACCCGGAAAGACTGATACAACAGATGGAGCCCAGAGTCATGGACTGCGTGAACTCAATGGACATTTTAATAGACATTTTACAGGGAAGATCCATGAACTAAGGGAATGATGTCTGTGTATTATGTTAAAGGATGGGAAGGGGAGGGGTGGTGGTTGGTACGGTTGTATTGCATCATATGGGACCTGGGCATGGTGTAAGTGGTATGGAATAAGGGGTGGAGAATGTGCTGGTTTTGGCTGAGAAGGGGTTAATTCTCCTCACTGTGGGGGTCAGCTACCTTTCCAGCTTCCCGCGCTCTGCCGCGTGGCGTGGCAGGGGGGGCTGGGAGGGGCAGGGCCATGGTGGGGGCGGCTGACCCCGACTGGCCAATGGCAGGTTCATTCCATACCATGTGACACCATGACCAGTATATTGAGGGGGGGCAGTGGCAGCGCGCAGGCGGCGCGGCGTCGGGTCGGCGGGCGGCGAGCGGCTGCGGCGCGTGCGGTTTGTTCCGGCGGTTCGTTCCCCCTCTCCCCTCCCTTCCCCCCTCCCCCGGGGCTTTGCGCCTCTCGTTGTTCTCCTTTACATTGCATTTCTACTGTTGTTTCTTTTAATTTTCATTATTAAACTGTTCTTATCCCGACCCACGAGCGTTACCCTTCTGATTCTCTCCCCCATCTACCGGTGGGGGAGTGAGCGAGCGACTGTGTGGGGCTGAGCTGCCGCTAAACCACGACAGTGGGTGTCAACTGGGACATTCCAGATTCCTCCCAGTACATCCCAGTTCCCTACCAGTGCATCCCAGTACATCCCAGATCCCTCCCAGTCTGTCCCAGTACATCCCAGTACATCCCAGTTCCCTCACAGTACATCCCAGTTCCCTCACAGTTCACACACAGTTCACTCCCAGTTCCATTCCAGTACATCCCAGTACATGCCACTTTCCTCCAAGTAAATCCCAGTTCTCTCCCACTACATCCAAGTTCCCTCCCACTTCCCTCTAAGTACATCCCAGTACTTCACAGTTCACTCCCAGTACATCCCAGTTCCCCCTTGGTACATAACAGTCCCCTCCCAGTACACCCCAGTACATCCCAGTTCCCTCCCAGTATGTCCCACTACATCCCAGTTCCCTCCCAGTAAATCCCAATTCCCAACACTTTCCACCCAGTACATCCCAGTTCCCACCCAGTACATCCCAGTTCCCTCCCAGTACATCCCAGTTCCCTCCCAGTACATCCCAGTACTTCACAGTTCCCTCCCAGCACATCCCAGTACGTCCCAGTTACCCTCAGTACATAACACTTCCCTCCCAGTACATACCAGTACATCCCAGTTCCCTACCAGTTCCTTCCCAGTACATAACAGTTACCTCCCAGTACATCCCAGTACATCCTGGTACATCCCAAATTCCTGCCAGTTCCACCCGGTACAACCCAGTACAAGCCTGTACATCCTAGTTCCTCCACACTACATCCCAGGACATCCCAGGACATTGTAGAGCCTCCCAGTACGTCCCAGTTCCCTCCCAGTACAACCCAGTAGATCCTGGTACGTCCCCGTTCCCCGCACTGTACGTCCCCGTTCCGCGCACTGTACGTCCCCGTTCCGCGCACTGTACTGGGAGGACAACCGAGCCTGCGCAGTGACTGACATAGGGAACGAGCAAGTTTGTACCCATCACTAGACAAGACAATAATGACTATGTATGAGTATGTGAAATTTTCATCTATAAATTGTACGGGAAAGGTGCGTGAGGTACGCACGCCAGGAGGAGCGATCCCCCGTGCATCCGGCGCCGCGAATAAAGAATGCCTGCTCTTTAATACTAAATTGGTGTTGAGGAGTCGTTTCCGATTTTAACGCGTTTTTCGGTAACACAGGGAGTCAGATCAAGAGAGCCAGAGAACAACAAAACACCGACAGGCTACAGGACAGAGCAGGAGGAATAAAAAAAAAAAAAAAAAACGGAGCCAGAGCCAGGCAGAGAGAGGCGGAGAAAGAAAAAGGAGCCACAGGCTACAGGACAGAGAGAGGGAGGACTGAAAAGACGGGGAGGCAGGGAGCCACTCAGAGCGAGACGGAGAAAGAAGGTGCGGGGGGGGCGCAAAAAAAAATAATTTTGCAGCAGGTAAGGAAAGAGAGGGGGCCGGGGGAGAGACAGGGAGGGCCCAGGACGTACAAGAGAGGCAACGGGGCCCCAGTGGCCCAGGACTCACCGCGACTCTCGCTCTCAGCGCTGCTGGCACAATTTAGCCGTTCAGATGCTTCTTTCCCCTCCTCTCCTCCCTGCCTCTTCTGCAGCTCCACACTCTAGGCCGTCCTCCACCTGAAGAGAATACGTGGGTGTCTTACAGCTCTTACCAGATGAGGCTTCCTAGGCACGTAGCCTAGCTCGCTCGTGCACTACACGCCCGTACCCAACTCCGGGTTACGCGTACAGACCCTACGGTGCACGTTGGTGGCCTGGCCCGCTGCGGGCTATGAAGGGGGATCCTTCCTCCCCCACCTGCATGGACAGGCTCTCTCTTGCCTGCGGCAGGAAGGCAGCTGGCAGCCAGAGCACCTTCAGTTTCTTCTTCTTTACCTTTCGTTGGCGTCTCCAGCTTCAGCCGAGGCAGCTCCTGTCCGCAGCCGGGAAGGGCTTTGTCTATCCCTTTTCGGCCCTGCGCTGCGAGGACGGCGAGGACGGGCAGAGAGAAGCCACGCGAGCCTGAGACGGCCGCAGGCAACGGCATCCCCGGGGGAAGGACAGACAACCACGTCCTCAGCACGGTCTCTGGGAGAGGGAAAGAAGAAACAGCGACCGTCATTACCGTCGATCGACCCTGGCCAAAGCCTCTCCTTCCGCAGGGGCTTCTGGACACACCGCTCCCTCCCCACGCTACTGCTAAGGGCCCCTGCGCCAAGGGGGAATCCAGTGCGCTTGAGGGACGGCTTGCTGCCTTCACGACAGGGCCTGGGGGCGGCCTAAGGCTATGCAGCACGCTTATGGGGAGGTGCCGGAGCTGGGGGCAGGCGCACGGGGCAAGGGGGGCCAGGGGAGGCTGAGCGGGACCTCCGGTGGGCCGGGGAGGCGGCCATCATCTGCGCCCTGGGCACGGGGAAAAGGTCATCGTCCTCCTCCTTTCCCTCTTCCCTTCTGTCAGCTCCCGGGGAACTCACCGCTTCTCGGGGAGCGGCCGCACCCGCAAGCCCCCAGTAATCAACACGAATCCAACCCCAAAAATACACCTCGCGTACCGTACGCGCCACGGCCGCCCGGCACCCGAGCGCCGGAAGACCGCGCCTCCCGCCATGCCCGGCGAACCACGTGACAGGGCCGGCAGCCACTGCGCCAGGAATACAGCTCCCGGCATGCTCTGCGGCACAACCCGGCCGCCCGGCAGCCGCAAGGACTACAGCTCCCGGCATGCTCTGCGGCACAACCCGGCCGCCCGGCGGCCGGTTTGATGCGGAGCCACCCAGCATCCCTGCGAGCACAGCTGCAGGCGCAACAGCAGTTACGCAGCCACAACTAGGCACTAAACAAAGGCTTTCCAACACTGGAGGTCTAGAACAGGTAGACATTAGCACAGAAGCACAAGGGGCTCCGTCACCCTGCACAAATCTCCCCGTGCCTACACACGCACACGTTCAGAAGTTAGTTATCAGAAAACGCCCGACTCAGCCATTTGCCACAGTCACGAGACTCACGACAGGATAACACGACATGACACACGAGGTGGGCTCAGAGTTTTAAGGCAAGAAATACCTCCCACGCCCCCCACCCGAGATCTTTCAGGGTCCACACCTGCCATCGCCCCGCACCAAACCTACCCGGCCAAAGGCTTTCAGGTGGCCCGAAACACTGTACACAGAAAATAACCAGGGACAGACCTGCATTGTTCGGAAGCGAACGATGCCCGACCGGGGCTCCTCTGCGGGGCACGGAGCCCCCCGGCCCCGCCCGGAGACACACACCCGCCCCCCGCTGCCCGAACTCACCCACCAGCGCTCTCCGGCCCCCGGACACGGCCGCGCTGCTCTCTCAGGCGGCTGCCGCAGGCGAGGCTCGGGCACCGCCAGGCCTCCAGGCGTCCCGAGGGGCTGCCGGCCACCGCAGGGGATGGCTGCCGGCGGCCGGACCGCCGCGGCGCTCCCCGCCCAGCTCCGAGCAGGCTCCGCCGGCCGCGGGCTTCCCACGCCGGGCCGCAGAGGGGCCCCGGCACCGCACAGGGACGCCTCGCGACAGGGACGCCTCGCGACCCGGCCGCCACACGCACCGGCCCTTCGGCCTCCACACGCACCGCTCCCGCCCCCGCTCCGACGCGCCGCGCACGCGCCACCGGAAGCCCGAGCCCCGCGGGGCGGCCCTTAAAGGGCGGCCGGAAGGAACGGCCCCCACCGGCCCCGCCACCGCGCCCAGCCGGTGAGCGCCAGCGCCCCCTGCTGGCCGGGCCGCGCTCAGCTCGCGAGGGCGCCGAGGGCCGGGCGGGGCGGGACGCGCCGGCTCGGGGCCAGCGCCTTCTCGGGGCGAGCGGGAAACCCCTGCGGGCCCCGGTCACGGCCGGGCAGAGCCGCGCGCCCTCCGAGAGCTGCTGAACGCGGCTGCCGCTCGTGACACATACCGAGCCGTCTGCGACGGGAGCGGGCAGAGGAGGAAGGGGCCGGCGGCCGCGGGGCCTGGCCCCAGGCGGGGGGGGGGGGCTGGGGCCCGGGGGGCCGCCCTGCTGGGTCACTGCCCTGCGCCGCACCGCGCTGGGGGCTGGGGCCCGACCGGCGCCGGGCGACCGGGGGCCGCCACGAGCAGGGGGCCTGAGCTTAGCCACGGCCTGCAAAACACCCCGAAGCGTGAGACGCTGCAAGGCCAAGGTGGTCCTTGGCAATGGGGGCGCCTGGGCTCGGCCTCCGCCTTACCTGTCCTGGGTCTGCGTGGCGTTCCAGGGGAATGGTGTTTTCCTTGTGCGGAAGGTGGGCTGGCCGTTCGGCCGTGCCCCGGCCGTTACCGATCCTGCCAAAGGCGCTCGCACGCTCTGGCCCATTACTGCTGCGGTACCGCGCCGTAGCAGAAAGGTGTTGTGTTTTCTCACAAAAAGCCTCCTATGGTCAGTTGAAGAAATAACCTCCTTCCGTGGCACTGACTCTTTTTGGACAGTCCATAGCCGGCTTTCGGCTTTTGTCTTTACAGCATTCAGTTTGCTTTCTGCCTAGCTTTCTACCTGCTGTGAAACATTTGGATGGTTTTTTCTTGTTGGTTTTTTTTCCCCCTACTTGCTCCACAACTCCCACACCAACCACCCAGCGCGGCTCGCCTTTCAGCCCCCAGACCCAGGAGCCTTGCCCTGGGACGGCCCTTACATGTCAGCAGAGTTGTTCCAGCTCTCACCCTGTCCCTACCCAGCTGAGGACGTCTGTGTCCATGGGAGACACCCAGACACTCCCCCTGCTGCGTGGCAGTCCCCTGCCCCGTCAGTGAAAACTGCGGCAATAGCGGCTAAGTTTAAAAGCGTCGGCAGGAGGTGCAGAATACGTAAATAAAGCGGCGGTTGGCTGCCGGATATGGGTGCGATATAAATACATTTTGTTTACAGGCCTTCGTGCCTATTCAGCGTTGAACGGCACCGCAGCCCACCCAGCCCGGGGCTCGGAGAAGGGTCTCTCCAAGGGCACAACCTAAGACAGTGCAGGAAGCCCAGCTGCCACGCTCCCAGTCGCTACGGGACGCTTGCTTACAGTTACACCGACGAGGGTACAGATGAGGCTGGAACTAGCAGAAATGCTGACTCTTCTGGCCTTTTATTTGTGGAAGGTACAGCGCGCGAGCCTCGGCGGCTCACAGGAGAAGCGCGCAGTGCTGCCTAACTCTCATTCTCAGCTCACGTACTACTGCCAAAGCTCCTGCCCTGTGCTGTGCCAGATGCCGGCTGGCGTGAGCGCCTGGGCTCCTGAGGGACCCCCTTGTCCTGAGAGCCAGAGGTACTCACTTCCCTTTGCATGAGGCCTGTAGGAGATATACCCTGCAATTTAAAAAATCCGTATCAAATGTGGCAGACTCAAAAGAGGGCATTTTTAAAAAGGCAGGTTTGTTTTCTTTGTTAACTTTACGATCTACAGCCTAGCAAAGAGCTCCCTTTCAGTGTCAGTCGCTTGGCTTTCTCCCCTACTGACGAGGTCCCAGCCTCCCGGTGAGATCTCGCTGGAGATATTCTGAGTTTCCCTCGAGTACGTGGCTGCCCTGGCCCGAGGCCAGCGAAGAAGCTGACTTTGCCCGTGCCTGAATCAGCAACACGTCCAGCAGGCGACTTGCAGAGCCCAGGGAACCCTCGTAAAGAGGTTTGGGGGTGGGGCGCGCCACATCTGCGGCATCGGCCGTGGGAAAGGACCGGCGCAGTAAAACAGGTGGGTGAAACCGCGGTCCGCGCCAATACGTGCTGCTGCCTGGGGCATCGCTTTGCTGCGGGTCAAGTCAGATGCTCTCTGTAAGAGTCAGTCAGGGTAAAGGCAGCAGCAGATTTCTTTTCTGCTCATTTTAACAAAGGCTGGACGGAGCCCATAGAGGAAGGCACTACGCGTCTTGCTGGGTTGGTTTCCCGGCCTTCTCGTAAGCTGTCGCAGAAACTTGCACGAGCAAAGCCTGTGCAAGCTGATGACAGCCACACACGGTTGAAGAGGGAGCAGATGGTGAGAGCAGAGGTACGCGCTCAGGCTGTGCGCTGGAAGCTAATGCTAATGCTGCAAAATAAAGAGTGGATTTTCTTTTTTGGGTTTAGGTGAGCGCTAAACATGACATGTGCGTATGTGCGTGTGTCTCTCGCAGGTTTTTGTCATACACCCCACCCTCCCACCCCAAAAAAACAACCCACACATGCCACGCGTTAAACAGTGGTTTTCCGTTGTACTTAGAAGTGCTTACATAGGTGTGTTGGTTTTTTTCTTTTTTATTTTTTAATGCAGAAACAGCAATACGATAGATTTAATACAGCTAGCAGTTAGATGGGTGTAGCTTTAGAGCGTCGGCTGTTTACAAAGCAACCGCACACCTTCTTTAACTCACAGTTTAAACAAGTAAACTTGCAGTGCATCACACGTGCTTTGTACAGTCACGTTCCACACGGCAGGCCAGATGCTTCACCCTGCCTTGTCCTTGTTGCCCCGACTCCAACGGGACCGCCGAGGCCATCCTGGGGACAGCGCCGCTTTCTAGCAGCTGGGTTGCTTGCCTGGACGCCCCACAGACAAAGAGCCATTTCCCCACTGAACCTCTTCTCAAATAATTTCCTAGCCCTGCAGGCCCCACGTCCTTTGGTTCATATTTCCTTTTTTCCGGGCTTGATGCACAGGACCGACGATTTCCAGAAATAGAAACAGAGGCTGATTCAGTCCAGGCTCAACATTCTCTGACCTAAACCAAACTGTCTTCGAAGAGATAGCTGTACCGTAGGCACCACCTCGGGAACAGAAGTTGCCCTGTCATAAAAAAAAAAAAAAAAAAAAAAGAAGGAAAACAAGGCATTTCAGGCTGAGGAGGCTGAGCGGTGTGCTGGGGGCGGTGGGGGTTGGAAAGAAACAGTTCAGACGATTAGAGCGAGCTTAGCGTTGCAAAGCGTGCCATTATTTTTAATTTGGCAGTCAGAAGACAATAGATTCTGACACTGATTTCCTGTGTGCTGCGGGAGTTCTCGCCTCAGCATTCCTGTGCACCATTTTACTTTTGTGTCCCGTCCGCTTCGCTTTTGCGCTGTAGCTCTCCGGTTCTAGCTACGCTTCCCACCACCCCCATTACTCTTTGACAAGCCCAGCTCTCACTGTGCTTCCCTTCCCTTCCCTTCCCTTCCCGTATGCGCGTGCAGGGAAAAGCCCGCGCGTCTGCCACTACAGGACACGCTCTGGGAGGCAGGAGAGATGACGACGCTCCCTGACAGAGGACACAGCTGAGGGGCGGTCCGCCGGGGCTGGGGAGATGGCAGCACCTTCCCTCAGCTGCCCCATCCGAGCACAGGTGCAGGTGAGCACTGAGGAGAGACAAGCAGGCAGGAGCCGCAGAGCGAGAGAGAAAATAAAATTCACGGGTGGGTGCTACTTGCGTCTCATTTTTAGCGCAAGGGATGAATTCTCAGCACATTCTTGGAGCTGCCCCTTTGGGACTCACGGAGAAGAGGGAGGTTGGCCACGCGGTGCAGCCCAGCTCTGCTTCCCCTAAATGGTTTTACTGTTCAGGTGTTGCCCTAATCTGGCCGGTACCCCTGCAAAGAGTTTGGGATTTCTGCTGCCTCTCCGGGCCAACCGCAGACCCTGACTTCATCGCAGCGAATGACCCTGCGCTCGTCAGAGCGGTTGCCGAGTCACATCCCGCTGCCTTCCCTGCAGAACCGGTGACCCTTTTTCAGCCCTTGCCCCCTCTTCTCTCCGCTCGTTGCCCATCCCTTTATCAGTGCCGGCACCGATCCTGCCTCCAGCTCGCCCTGTCTCCACCTGCGAGCGCCCAACAGGAGCTAAATGTCTCCTCAAGGACGCACGGAAGAGACGCGCAGGTAACCCAGCACAGACCCCCTGCAAACATCTTCTTTCCATTTTCTTTCCTCTCCTGACACGAAGAGATGACTTAGGAAAAAGCGTACTGCTCACACTTCACCTGCACTGCTTCTACTTTCACTTTCGCTCTCCTTGGCAGTAATTAATAGCGGTGGCTGGGGGGGCTGGGGCATTCCCCCAAAGCGGCTGCAGTTACATCCGGGCGGTTGTGGCACTCCATTAGCTCTGTAGTTTTTAAATCTAAATCTTCTGGAATTGTTAGTTCTGCTCAGGAATCACCCGTACCTGCAAATTTTCTTAATAGCTACGCTTGACCCCAGCCACTGTTTAACAGCTCACCTTTATTTCTCTTCATTTAAGAACCTAAAGCTTCGTTTACTGCTTGGGTTGGAAGCAGGAGCTGTCGCTGCCTCTGAACTTTCTAACAGCCCTGTTACAATTTCAGTACTACCCGCTCCCAATTTAGCTTTCCGGGTCGATTTTCATTCTAGATTCGAAAATTTCCTTATTTTGTTTCTGATCAGGAGTCATTAATGCCTGCAGTTGATTTAGTAACGGCTGTATTTAGATTGAGCTATTAATGACTCGCAACTCTATTTATGGCATAAAAAAGGACTGCCTTTGTTTTTTTTAACTACAGATTAGGAATAATGACTGCCTGGTTTGTTCAGTAATAGGTGTGATTAAATTTAGTCACGACTCCTCCCTAAATAATATGTATTTATTTGCACTCTAACAATTTAACCTTCCCTTTACCGGCCAGGGGCACCGACAAGTGCCCGTGCGTACCTCCGCTCCCCCTGCGCCGGCTCCCCAGGGAACAGCCTCTTACCCTGACCCGAGTCTGCAGCGGCCCGTTGTCATCCCAGCTCCTCGCCCTCGAGAAAGCGGCCGCCTGAAGCGGCGGCAGCTCCGCTGCTGCCCAGAGGGGACGGAAATGGCGCGGGGTAAAGCTCTCCGGGCCGCCTGCGTCCCGCGCGGAGGCGGTGACCTCAGCAGCCTGTACGCTGTTGGGGCCGAGCCAACAACCTGAGGAGTCGTCGCAGGGCGTAGCTGTTTCTGCAACAACCACGCTTTCCCGCCTGGCTGGACAAGAAAGCGGGGCCTGCGGGGGCCTGGAGAGGCAGCATCGCTGCAGGTTGTGCCACGGCTGTTGAGAGGCCAAGGCAACACCTGAAACAGTGAACGGCACAACTAGTGAAAACCCCCAAGGTTCCGGGTTCAGTAAAGACAGGAATTGCAGCAGCACAATAAAATGATCTCACGAGGGGAAAAAAAACAGCAAAGCAAAAACCAAACCCCAAACAGAACACCATACCACTAACCCGTCTCACCGCCCCCTCAGCGCCCAAAACAGCATCCTGGGAGAAAAAAAGCAAAGCAGGCCACAAGGGACCTTTCTAGTACAGATGCCGCCAAAGAGTGCCAAGCTCTGGAATCCTTACCTCAGGCAACGCCTCCGCTTCTCTAAACGCCAGAGCACGCCTGCCCGGGGGGCTGAGACAGCCCCAAAGCTGCGACCGCCCGAGGGAACACGGGAGCACCGACGCCAGAGAAGCCCAGGGCCAGAGCCGGGGCTCTTCCACCCCCGGGCCCCGCCCCCGCCCTTCCCACAGCGCCCCGCGAAAGGGGCGGGCCGAGCCCCCCGGGGGGTGAAGGCCCCGGGAGCCGTACGAGAGCCGCCTGGAGTTCCCGGCACGGGAGGGAGGGGGGAGAGAAAACACCCAAACCGAGCCCCCCGAGCGGAGCAAACACAGGCTCGGGCTGTTGCCGGGGGGCGGGGCCTGTCGCTAAGGGGAGAGAGCCGGCACCGCCCCACGGGCCGTTGCCGGGGGGTGGGGCCTGTCACTAAGGGGGTGTGTCCAAAGGGACGCTGGCAATGCCCCTGGAGCCATCACCAAGGGCAGGGCCTGTTGCTATGGAGGGTGGGGCCAGGCAGCACCAGCAACACCCCCAGGCTGTCACCAGGGGGTGGGACCTGTTGCTAACTGGGGATGCTGGGGAGCACACGAGCACGGCCCCACCCCACCAGGCCCTCGCCAGGGGGCGGGGCCTGTCGCAAAGGTGGGTGGGGCCAGAGGGGTCAGATATCAGCCCGCGCGTGTAGACCAGTGCGTCCCAGTAATGACCAACATGCCACACAGTATGGATCCCAGTACATCCCAGCTCCCTCCCAGCGACGCCCAGTACATCCCAGTTCCCTCCCAGTACATCCCAGTTCCCTACCAGTGCAGCCCAGTACATCCCAGATCCCTCCCAGTCCGTCCCAGTTCCTTCCCAGTCCGTCCCAGTACATCCCAGTTCCCTCACAGTACATCCCAGTTCCCTCCCAGTTCACACACAGTTGACTCCCAGTTCCATTCCAGTACATCCCAGTACATGCCAGTTGCCTCCCAGTTTCCTCTAAGTACATCCCAGTACTTTAAAGTTCCCTCCCAGTACATCCCAGTTCCCTCACAGTACATCCCAGTACTTCACAGTTCACTCCCACGACATCCCAGTACGTCCCAGTTCCCCCTTGGTACATAACACTTCCCTCCCAATACATCCCAGTTCCCTCCCATTACATCCCGATTCCCTCCCAGTACATCCCAGTTCCCTGCCAGTATGTCCCAGTACATCCCAGTTCCCTCACAGTACATCCCAGTTCCCTCCCAGTACATCCCAGTACATCCCAGTTCCCTCCCAGTACATACCAGTTCCCTCCCAGTACATCCCAGTACATCCTGGTACATCCCAGTTCCCACCCAGTACATCCTACTACATACCAGTTCCCTCCCAGTTCCATCCCAGTTCCATCCCAGTTCCATCCCAGTACATCCCAGTACTTCACAGTTCCCTCCCAGTACATCCCAGTTCCCTCTAAGTACATCCCAGTACTTCACAGTTCCCTCCCAGCACATCCCAGTACGTCCCAGTTCCCCTCAGTACATAACACTTCCCTCCCCGTACATAACAGTACATCCCAGTGTCCTCACACTACGTCCCAGTTCCCTCACAGTACATCCCAGTTCCCTACCAGTACATCCCAGTTCCCTCCCAGTTCCTTCCCAGTACATAACAGTTACCTCCCAGTACATCCCAGTACATCCCAGTAGATCCTGGTACATCCCAAATCCCTGCCAGTTCCACCCGGTACAACCCAGTACAAGCCTGTACATCCTAGTTCCTCCACGGTACATCCCAGGGCATCCCCGCACATTTTAGTGCCTCCCAGTACATCCCAGGTCCCTCCCAGTACTGGGAGGGACCTGGGATGTACTGGGAGGGAACTGGGATGTACTGGGAGGGACCTGGGATGTACTGGAAGGGAACTGGGATGTACTGGGATGTAATGGGACGGAACTGGGATGTATTGGGAGGCACTGGGAAAGAAGTGGTAGCGAACCGGGAGGGAATTGGGATGTACGGGGATGAACTGGTAGGAAACTGGGATGTACTGGCATGGAACGGGGATGTATTGGGATGTACAGGAACGGAACTGGAATGTACTGCGATGTACTGGGATGTACTGGGAGCAAATTGGAATTTACTGGGATGTACTGGGAGGAAACTGGGATATACTGGATGGAAACTGGAATATACTGGGAGGCACTGGGAGGGAAGTGGGTGTCAACTGGGACATTCCAGTTTGCTCCCAGTACATCCCAGTTCCCTACCAGTGCAGCCCAGTACATCCCATTTCCCTCCCAGTCCGTCCCAGTTCCCTCCCAGTCGGTCCCAGTTCCCTCCCAGTACATCCCAGTTCCCTCACAGTTCACACACAGTTCACTCCCAGTTCCATTCCAGTACATCCCAGTACATGCCAGTTGCCTCCCAGTGTCCTCTAAGTACATCCCAGTACTTCAAAGTTCCATCCCAGTACATCCCAGTTCCCTCCCACTCCGTCCCAGTACATCCCAGTTCCCTCCCAGTACATCCTACTACATACCAGTTCCCTCCCAGTTCACTCCCAGCACACAACAGTTACCTCCCAGTACGTCCCAGTTCCCTCCCAGTACGTCCCAGTACATCCCAGTTCCGTCCCAGTTCCCTACCAGTGCGTCCTAGTTCCCTCCCAGTACGTCCCAGTTCCCTCTTAGTCCATTCCAGTTCCCTCCAGTATATCCCAATACATACCAGTTCCCTCCAGTACATCTCAGTTCCCTCACAGTTCACACACAGTTCACTCCCAGTTCCATTCCAGTACATCCCAGTACATGCCAGTTCCCTCCCAGTACATCCCAGTTCCCTCACAGTTCACACACAGTTCACTCCCAGTTCCATTCCAGTACATCCCAGTACATGCCAGTTCCCTCCCAGTACATCACACTACATCCCAGTTCCCTCCCAGCTCCTGCTAAGTACACCCCAGTACTTCACAGTTCCCTCCCAGCACATCCCAGTACGTCCCAGTTCCCCTCAGTACATAACACTTCCCTCCCAGTTCCCTCCCAGTACATCCCAGTTCCCTCCCAGTCCGTCCCAATCCCCTCCCAGTACATCCCAGTTCCCTCCCAGTATGTCCCAGTACATCCCAGTTCCCTCCCAGTACATCCCAGTTCCCTCCCAGTTCCCTCCCACTACATCCCAGTTCCCTCCCAGTACATACCAGTTCCCTCCCAGTACATCCCAGTACATCCTGGTACATCCCAGTTCCCACCCAGTACATCCTACTACATACCAGTTCACTCCCAGTACATCCCAGTTCCATCCCAGTACATCCCAGTTCCCTACCAGTACGTCCCAGTACATAACCGTTACCTCCCAGTACATCCCAGTACATCCCAGTACATCCTGGTACATCCCAAATCCCTGCCAGTTCCACCCGGTACAACCCAGTACAAGCCTGTACATCCTAGTTCCTCCACAGTACATCCCAGGGCATCCCCGCACATTGTAGTGCCTCCCAGTACATCCCAGGTCCCTCCCAGTACTGGGAGGGAACTGGGATGTACTGGGAGGGAACTGGGATGTACTGGGAGGGACCTGGGATGTACTGGGATGTAATGGGACGGAACTGGGATGTAATGGGAGGCACTGGGAAAGAAGTGGTAGTGAACCGGGAGGGAATTGGGATGTACGGGGATGAACTGGTAGGAAACTGGGATGTACTGGCATGGAACGGGGATGTATTGGGATGTACAGGCACGGAACTGGAATGTACTGCGATGTACTGGGATGTACTGGGAGCAAACTGGGATTTACTGGGATGTACTGGGAGGAAACTGGGATATACTGGGAGGCACTGGGAGGGAAGTGGGTGTCAACTGGGACATTCCAGTTTCCTCCCAGTACATCCCAGTTCCCTACCAGTGCAGCCCAGTACATCCCAGATCCCTCCCAGTACATCCCAGATCCCTCCCAGTCTGTCCCAGTACATCCCAGTACATCCCAGTTCCCTCACAGTACATCCCAGTTCCCTCACAGTTCACACACAGTTCACTCCCAGTTCCATTCCAGTACAGCCCAGTACATGCCACATTCCTCCAAGT
This sequence comes from Phalacrocorax aristotelis, assembly GCF_949628215.1. Lineage (NCBI taxonomy): Eukaryota > Metazoa > Chordata > Aves > Suliformes > Phalacrocoracidae > Phalacrocorax > Phalacrocorax aristotelis. The sequence goes on along the minus strand of NC_134305.1, from coordinate 691,309 downwards.
AAATCCCAGTTCCCTCCCACTACATCCAAGTTCCCTCCCACTTCCCTCTAAGTACATCCCAGTACTTCACAGTTCACTCCCAGTACATCCCAGTTCCCCCTCGGTACATAACAGTTCCCTCCCAGTACACCCCAGTACATCCCAGTTCCCTCCCAGTATGTCCCACTACATCCCAGTTCCCTCCCAGTCCATCCCAGTTCCCTCCCACTAAATCCCAATTCCCAACACTTTCCACCCAGTACATCCCAGTTCCCTCCCAGTACATACCAGTTCCCTCCCAGTACATCCCAGTTCCATCCCAGTTCCCACCCAGTACATCCTACTACATACCAGTTCCCTCCCAGTTCACTCCCAGCACATCCCCGTACTTCACAGTTCCCTCCCAGTACATCCCAGTACGTCCCAGTTCCCCTCAGTACATAACACTTCCCTCCCAGTACATACCAGTACATCCCAGTGTCCTCACACTACGTCCCAGTTCCCTCCCAGTACATCCCAGTTCCCTACCAGTACATCCCAGTTCCCTCCCAGTTCCTTCCCAGTACACAACAGTTACCTCCCAGTACATCCCAGTACATCCCAGTACATCCTGGTACATCCCAAATCCCTGCCAGTTCCACCCGGTACAACCCAGTACAAGCCTGTACATCCTAGTTCCTCCACAGTACATCCCAGGACATCCCCGCACATTGTAGTGCCTCCCAGTACATCCCAGGTTCCTCCCAGTACTGGGAGGGAACTGGGATGTACTGGGAGGGAACTGGGATGTACTGGGAGGGAACTGGGATGTACTGGGATGTAATGGGACAGAACTGGGATGTATTGGGAGGCACTGGGAAAGAAGTGGTAGTGAACCGGGAGGGAATTGGGATGTACGGGGATGAACTGGTAGGAAACTGGGATGTACTGGAATGGAACAGGGATGAATTGGGATGTACAGGAACGGAACTGGAATGTACGGCGATGTATTGGCATGTACTGGGAGGAAACTGGGATTTACTGGGATGTACTGGGAGGAAACTGGGATATACTGGGAGGAAACTGGGATATACTGGGACGCAACTGGGAGGGAAGTGGGTGTCAACTGGGACATTCCAGTTTCCTCCCAGTACATCCCAGTTCCCTACCAGTGCAGCCCAGTACATCCCAGATCCCTCCCAGTCCCTCCCAGTACATCCCAGTTCCCTCACAGTACATCCCAGTTCCCTCCCAGTTCACACACAGTTCACTCCCAGTTCCATTCCAGTACATCCCAGTATATGCCAGTTGCCTCCCAGTTTCCTCTAAGTACATCCCAGTACTTCAAAGTTCCCTCCCAGTACATCCCAGTTCCCTCACAGTACATCCCAGTACTTCACAGTTCACTCCCACTACATCCCAGTACGTCCCAGTTCCCCCTTGGTACATAACACTTCCCTCCCAATACATCCAAGTTCCCTCCCAGTACATCCCAATCCCCTCCCAGTACATCCCAGTTCCCTGCCAGTATGTCCCAGTACATCCCAGTTCCCTCCCAGTACATAACAGTTCCCTCCCAGTACATACCAGTTCCCTCCCAGTTCCCTCCCACTACATCCCAGTTCCCTCCCACTACATACCAGTTCCCTCCCAGTACATCCCAGTACATCCTGGTACATCCCAGTTCCCACCCAGTACATCCTACTACATACCAGTTCCCTCCCAGTTCACTCCCAGCACATCCCCGTACTTCACAGTTCCCTCCCAGTACATCCCAGCACGCACCAGTTCCCCTCAGTACATAACACTTCCCTCCCAGTACATAACAGTACATCCCAGTGTCCTCACAGTACGTCCCAGTTCCCTCCCAGTACATCCCAGTTCCCTACCAGTACGTCCCAGTTCCCTCCCAGTTCACTCCCAGAACATAACAGTTACCTCCCAGTACATCCCAGTACATCCCAGTAGATCCTGGTACATCCCAAATCCCTGCTAGTTCCACCCGGTACAACCCAGTACAAGCCTGTACATCCTAGTTCCTCCACAGTACATCCCAGGGCATCCCCGCACATTGTAGTGCCTCCCAGTACATCCCAGGTCCCTCCCAGTACTGGGAGGGAGCTGGGATGTACTGGGATGTAATGGGAGGCACTGGGAAAGAAGTGGTAGTGAACCGGGAGGGAATTGGGATGTACGGGGATGAACTGGTAGGAAACTGGGATGTACTGGAATGGAACGGGGATGTATTGGGATGTACAGGAACGGAACTGGAATGTACGGCGATGTATTGGCATGTACTGGGAGCGAACTGGGATTTACTGGGATGTACTGGGAGGAAACTGGGATATACTGGGAGGAAACTGGGAGGGAAGTGGGTGTCAACTGGGACATTCCAGTTTCCTCCCAGTACATCCCAGTTCCCTACCAGTGCAGCCCAGTACATCCCAGATCCCTCCCAGTCTGTCCCAGTACATCCCAGTACATCCCAGTTCCCTCACAGTACATCCCAGTTCCCTCCCAGTTCACACACAGTTCACTCCCAGTTCCATTCCAGTACATCCCAGTACGTCCCAGTTCCCCTCAGTACATAACACTTCCCTCCCAGTACATACCAGTACATCCCAGTGTCCTCACAGTACGTCCCAGTTCCCTCCCAGTACATCCCAGTTCCCTCCCTGTTCCTTCCCAGTACATAACAGTTACCTCCCAGTACATCCCAGTACATCCCAGTAGATCCTCGTACATCCCAAATCCCTGCCAGTTCCACCCGGTACAACCCAGTACAAGCCTGTACATCCTAGTTCCTCCACGGTACATCCCAGGACATCCCCGCACATTGTAGTGCCTCCCAGTACATCCCAGTTCCCTCACAGTACTGGGAGGGAACTGGGATGTACTGGGAGGGAACTGGGATGTACTGGGATGTAATGGGACGGAACTGGGATGTATTGGGAGGCACTGGGAAAGAAGTGGTAGTGAACCGGGAGGGAATTGGGATGTACGGGGATGAACTGGTAGGAAACTGGGATGTACTGGCATGGAACGGGGATGTATTGGGATGGACAGGAACGGAACTGGAATGTACGGCGATGTATTGGGATGTACTGGGAGCGAACTGGGATTTACTGGGATGTACTGGGAGGAAACTGGGATATACTGGGAGGAAACTGGGATATACTGGGAGGAAACTGGGAGGGAAGTGGGTGTCAACTGGGACATTCCAGTTTCCTCCCAGTACATCCCAGTTCCCTACCAGTGCAGCCCAGTACATCCCAGATCCCTCCCAGTCCCTCCCAGTACATCCCAGTACATCCCAGTTCCCTCACAGTACATCCCAGTTCCCTCCCAGTTCACACACAGTTCACTCCCAGTTCCATTCCAGTACATCCCAGTACATGCCAGTTGCCTCCCAGTTTCCTCTAAGTACATCCCAGTACTTTAAAGTTCCCTCCCAGTACATCCCAGTACGTCCCAGTTCCCCCTTGGTACATAACACTTCCCTCCCAATACATCCAAGTTCCCTCCCAGTACATCCCAATCCCCTCCCAGTACATCCCAGTTCCCTGCCAGTACATCCCAGTACATCCCAGTTCCCTCCCAGTACATCCCAGTTCCCTCCCAGTACATCCCAGTTCCCTCCCAGTTCCCTCCCACTACATCCCAGTTCCCTCCCAGTACATACCAGTTCCCTCCCACTACATCCCAGTACATCCTGGTACATCCCAGTTCCCACCCAGTACATCCTACTACATACCAGTTCCCTCCCAGTTCACTCCCAGTACATCCCAGTACTTCACAGTTCCCTCCCAGTACATCCCAGTACGTCCCAGTTCCCCTCAGTACATAACACTTCCCTCCCAGTACATACCAGTACATCCCAGTGTCCTCACACTACGTCCCAGTTCCCTCACAGTACATCCCAGTTCCCTACCAGTACATCCCAGTTCCCTCCCTGTTCCTTCCCAGTACATAACAGTTACCTCCCAGTACATCCCAGTAGATCCTGGTACATCCCAAATCCCTGCCAGTTCCACCCGGTACAACCCAGTACAAGCCTGTACATCCTAGTTCCTCCACAGTACATCCCAGGGCATCCCCGCACATTGTAGTGCCTCCCAGTACATCCCAGTTCCCTCCCAGTACTGGGAGGGACCTGGGATGTACTGGGAGGGAACTGGGATGTACTGGGATGTAATGGGACGGAACTGGGATGTAATGGGACGGAACTGGGAAAGAAGTGGTAGTGAACCGGGAGGGAATTGGGATGTACGGGGATGAACTGGTAGGAAACTGGGATGTACTGGCATGGAACGGGGATGTATTGGGATGGACAGGAACGGAACTGGAATGTACGGCGATGTATTGGCATGTACTGGGAGCGAACTGGGATTTACTGGGATATACTGGGAGGAAACTGGGATATACTGCGATGAAACTGGGATATACTGGGAGGAAACTGGGAGGGAAGTGGGTGTCAACTGGGACATTCCAGTTTCCTCCCAGTACATCCCAGTTCCCTACCAGTGCAGCCCAGTACATCCCAGTTCCCTCCCAGTCCGTCCCAATCCCCTCCCAGTACATCCCAGTTCCCTCACAGTACATCCCAGTTCCCTCCCAGTTCACACACAGTTCACTCCCAGTTCCATTCCAGTACATCCCAGTACATGCCAGTTGCCTCCCAGTTTCCTCTAAGTACATCCCAGTACTTTAAAGTTCCCTCCCAGTACATCCCAGTTCCCTCACAGTACATCCCAGTACTTCACAGTTCACTCCCACTACATCCCAGTACGTCCCAGTTCCCCCTTGGTACATAACACTTCCCTCCCAATACATCCAAGTTCCCTCCCAGTACATCCCAATCCCCTCCCAGTACATCCCAGTTCCCTGCCAGTATGTCCCAGTACATCCCAGTTCCCTCCCAGTACATACCAGTTCCCTCCCAGTACATCCCAGTTCCCTCCCAGTTCCCTCCCACTACATACCAGTTCCCTCCCAGTACATACCAGTTCCCTCCCAGTACATCCCAGTACATCCTGGTACATCCCAGTTCCCTCCCAGTTCACTCCCAGTACATCCCAGTACTTCACAGTTCCATCCCAGTACATCCCAGTACGCACCAGTTCCCCTCAGTACATAACACTTCCCTCCCAGTACATAACAGTACATCCCAGTGTCCTCACAGTACGTCCCAGTTCCCTCCCAGTACATCCCAGTTCCCTACCAGTACGTCCCAGTTCTCTCCCAGTTCACTCCCAGTACATAACAGTTACCTCCCAGTACATCCCAGTAGATCCTGGTACATCCCAAATCCCTGCCAGTTCCACCCGGTACAACCCAGTACAAGCCTGTACATCCTAGTTCCTCCACAGTACATCCCAGGGCATCCCTGCACATTGTAGTGCCTCCCAGTACATCCCAGCTTCCTCCCAGTACTGGGAGGGACCTGGGATGTACTGGGAGGGAACTGGGATGTACTGGGAGGGAACTGGGATGTACTGGGATGTAATGGGACGGAACTGGGATGTAATGGGACGGAACTGGGAAAGAAGTGGTAGTGAACCGGGAGGGAATTGGGATGTACGGGGATGAACTGGTAGGGAACTGGGATGTACTGGCATGGAACGGGGATGTATTGGGATGTACAGGAACGGAACTGGAATGTACTGCGATGTACTGGGATGTACTGGGAGCAAACTGGGATTTACTGGGATGTACTGGGAGGAAACTGGGATATACTGGGAGGCACTGGGAGGGAAGTGGGTGTCAACTGGGACATTCCAGTTTCCTCCCAGTACATCCCAGTACATCCCAGTACATCCCAGTTCCCTCACAGTACATCCCAGTTCCCTCACAGTTCACACACAGTTCACTCCCAGTTCCATTCCAGTACATCCCAGTACATGCCACTTTCCTCCAAGTAAACCCCAGTTCCCTCCCACTACATCCAAGTTCCCTCCCACTTCCCTCTAAGTACATCCCAGTACTTCACAGTTCACTCCCAGTACATCCCAGTTCCCCCTCGGTACATAACAGTTCCCTCCCAGTACACCCCAGTACATCCCAGTTCCCTCCCAGTATGTCCCACTACATCCCAGTTCCCTCCCAGTCCATCCCAGTTCCCTCCCAGTAAATCCCAATTCCCAACACTTTCCACCCAGTACATCCCAGTTCCCTCCCAGTACATACCAGTTCCCTCCCACTACATCCCAGTACTTCACAGTTCCCTCCCAGTTCCCTCCCAGTACATCCCAGTTCCCTCTAAGTACATCCCAATACTTCATAGTTCCCTCCCAGCACGTCCCAGTACGTCCCAGTTCCCCTCAGTACATAACACTTCCCTCCCAGTACATACCAGTACATCCCAGTGTCCTCACAGTACGTCCCTGTTCCCTCCCAGTACATCCCAGTACGTCCCAGTTCCCCTCAGTACATAACACTTCCCTCCCAGTACATACCAGTACATCCCAGTGTCCTCACAGTACATCCCAGTTCCCTCCCAGTACATCCCAGTTCTCTCCCAGTTCACTCCCAGTACACAACAGTTACCTCCCAGTACATCCCAGTACATCCCAGTAGATCCTGGTACATCCCAAATCCCTGCCAGTTCCACCCGGTACAACCCAGTACAAGCCTGTACTTCCTAGTTCCTCCACAGTACATCCCAGGGCATCCCCGCACATTGTAGTGCCTCCCAGTACATCCCAGTTCCCTCCCAGTACTGGGAGGGACCTGGGACGTACTGGGAGGGAACTGGGATGTACTGGGATGTAATGGGACGGAACTGGGATGTATTGGGAGGCACTGGGAAAGAAGTGGTAGTGAACCGGGAGGGAATTGGGATGTACGGGGATGAACTGGTAGGAAACTGGGATGTACTGGCATGGAACGGGGATGTATTGGGATGGACAGGAACGGAACTGGAATGTACGGCGATGTATTGGGATGTACTGGGAGCGAACTGGGATTTACTGGGATGTACTGGGAGGAAACTGGGATATACTGGGAGGAAACTGGGATATACTGGGAGGAAACTGGGAGGGAAGTGGGTGTCAACTGGGACATTCCAGTTTCCTCCCAGTACATCCCAGTTCCCTACCAGTGCAGCCCAGTACATCCCAGTTCCCTCCCAGTCCGTCCCAATCCCCTCCCAGTACATCCAGTTCCCTCCCACTACATCCCAGTTCCCTCCCAGTTCCCTCCCAGTACATCCCAGTTCCCTCCCAGTACATCCCAGTTCCCTCCCAGTACATCCCAGTACATCCTGGTACATCCCAGTTCCCACCCAGTACATCCTACTACATACCAGTTCCCTCCCAGTTCCCTCCCAGTACATCCCAGTACTTCACAGTTCCCTCCCAGTACATCCCAATCCCCTCCCAGTACATCCCAGTTCCCTGCCAGTATGTCCCAGTACATCCCAGTTCCCTCCCAGTACATCCCAGTTCCCTCCCAGTACATCCCAGTTCCCTCCCAGTTCCCTCCCACTACATCCCAGTACATCCCAGTTCCCTCCCAGTACATACCAGTTCCCTCCCAGTACATCCTACTACATACCAGTTCCCTCCCAGTTCCCTCACAGTACATCCCAGTACTTCACAGTTCCCTCCCAGTACATCCCAGTACGTCCCAGTTCCCCTCAGTACATAACACTTCCCTCCCAGTACATACCAGTACATCCCAGTGTCCTCACAGTACGTCCCAGTTCCCTCCCAGTACATCCCAGTTCCCTACCAGTACATCCCAGTTACCTCCCTGTTCCTTCCCAGTACATAACAGTTACCTCCCAGTACATCCCAGTAGATCCTGGTACATCCCAAATCCCTGCCAGTTCCACCCGGTACAACCCAGTACAAGCCTGTACATCCTAGTTCCTCCACAGTACATCCCAGGGCATCCCCGCACATTGTAGTGCCTCCCAGTACATCCCAGTTCCCTCCCAGTACTGGGAGGGACCTGGGATGTACTGGGAGGGAACTGGGACGTACTGGGAGGGAACTGGGATGTACTGGGATGTAATGGGACGGAACTGGGATGTATTGGGAGGCACTGGGAAAGAAGTGGTAGTGAACCGGGAGGGAATTGGGATGTACTGGGATGAACTGGTAGGGAACTGGGATGTACTGGCATGGAACGGGGATGTATTGGGATGTACAGGAACGGAACTGGAATGTACTGCGATGTACTGGGATGTACTGGGAGCGAACTGGGATTTACTGGGATGTACTGGGAGGAAACTGGGATATACTGGGAGGAAACTGGGATATACTGGGAGGCATTGGGAGGGAAGTGGGTGTCAACTGGGACATTCCAGTTTCCTCCCAGTACATCCCAGTTCCCTACCAGTGCAGCCCAGTACATCCCAGTTCCCTCCCAGTCCGTCCCAATCCCCTCCCAGTACATCCCAGTTCCCTGCCAGTATGTCCCAGTACATCCCAGTTCCCTCCCAGTACATCCCAGTTCCCTCCCAGTACATCCCAGTACATCCTGGTACATCCCAGTTCCCACCCAGTACATCCTACTACATACCAGTTCCCTCCCAGTTCACTCCCAGTACATCCCAGTACTTCACAGTTCCCTCCCAGTACATCCCAGTACGTCCCAGTTCCCCTCAGTACATAACACTTCCCTCCCAGTACATAACAGTACATCCCAGTGTCCTCCCAGTACGTCCCAGTTCCCTCCCAGTACATCCCAGTTCCCTACCAGTACATCCCAGTTACCTCCCTGTTCCTTCCCAGTACATAACAGTTACCTCCCAGTACATCCCAGTAGATCCTGGTACATCCCAAATCCCTGCCAGTTCCACCCGGTACAACCCAGTACAAGCCTGTACATCCTAGTTCCTCCACAGTACATCCCAGGGCATCCCCGCACATTGTAGTGCCTCCCAGTACATCCCAGTTCCCTCCCAGTACTGGGAGGGACCTGGGATGTACTGGGAGGGACCTGGGATGTACTGGGAGGGAACTGGGATGTACTGGGATGTAATGGGACGGAACTGGGATGTAATGGGACGGAACTGGGAAAGAAGTGGTAGTGAACCGGGAGGGAATTGGGATGTACGGGGATGAACTGGTATGAAACTGGGATGTACTGGCATGGAACGGGGATGTATTGGGATGGACAGGAACGGAACTGGAATGTACGGCGATGTATTGGGATGTACTGGGAGTGAACTGGGATTTACTGGGATATACTGGGAGGAAACTGGGATATACTGGGAGGAAACTGGGATATACTGGGAGGAAACTGGGAGGGAAGTGGGTGTCAACTGGGACATTCCAGTTTCCTCCCAGTACATCCCAGTTCCCTACCAGTGCAGCCCAGTACATCCCAGATCCCTCCCAGTCCCTCCCAGTCCCTCCCAGTACATCCCAGTTCCCTCACAGTACATGCCAGTTCCCTCCCAGTACATCCCAGTTCCCTCCCAGTTCCATTCCAGTACATCCCAGTACATGCCAGTTGCCTCCCAGTTTCCTCTAAGTACATCCCAGTACTTTAAAGTTCCCTCCCAGTACATCCCAGTTCCCTCACAGTACATCCCAGTACTTCACAGTTCACTCCCACTACATCCCAGTACGTCCCAGTTCCCCCTTGGTACATAACACTTCCCTCCCAATACATCCAAGTTCCCTCCCAGTACATCCCAATCCCCTCCCAGTACATCCCAGTTCCCTGCCAGTATGTCCCAGTACATCCCAGTTCCCTCCCAGTACATACCAGTTCCCTCCCAGTACATCCCAGTTCCCTCCCAGTTCCCTCCCACTACATCCCAGTTCCCTCCCAGTACATACCAGTTCCCTCCCAGTACATCCCAGTACATCCTGGTACATCCCAGTTCCCTCCCAGTTCACTCCCAGTACATCCCAGTACTTCACAGTTCCATCCCAGTACATCCCAGTACGCACCAGTTCCCCTCAGTACATAACACTTCCCTCCCAGTACATAACAGTACATCCCAGTGTCCTCACAGTACATCCCAGTTCCCTACCAGTACGTCCCAGTTACCTCCCAGTTCACTCCCAGTACATAACAGTTACCTCCCAGTACATCCCAGTAGATCCTGGTACATCCCAAATCCCTGCCAGTTCCACCCGGTACAACCCAGTACAAGCCTGTACATCCTAGTTCCTCCACAGTACATCCCAGGGCATCCCCGCACATTGTAGTGCCTCCCAGTACATCCCAGTTCCCTCCCAGTACTGGGAGGGACCTGGGATGTACTGGGAGGGAACTGGGATGTACTGGGATGTAATGGGACGGAACTGGGATGTAATGGGACGGAACTGGGAAAGAAGTGGTAGTGAACCGGGAGGGAATTGGGATGTACGGGGATGAACTGGTAGGGAACTGGGATGTACTGGCATGGAACGGGGATGTATTGGGATGTACAGGAACAGAACTGGAATGTACAGCGATGTATTGGCATGTACTGGCAGCGAGCTGGGATTTACTGGGATGTACTGGGAGGAAACTGGGATATACTGGGAGGAAACTGGGATATACTGGGAGGCATTGGGAGGGAAGTGGGTGTCAACTGGGACATTCCAGTTTCCTCCCAGTACATCCCAGTTCCCTACCAGTGCAGCCCAGTACATCCCAGTTCCCTCCCAGTCCGTCCCAATCCCCTCCCAGTACATCCCAGTTCCCTGCCAGTATGTCCCAGTACATCCCAGTTCCCTCCCAGTACATACCAGTTCCCTCCCAGTACATCCCAGTACATCCTGGTACATCCCAGTTCCCACCCAGTACATCCTACCACATACCAGTTCCCTCCCAGTTCACTCCCAGTACATCCCAGTACTTCACAGTTCCATCCCAGTACATCCCAGTACGCACCGGTTCCCCTCTGTACATAACACTTCCCTCCCAGTACATAACAGTACATCCCAGTGTCCTCACAGTACGTCCCAGTTCCCTCCCAGTACATCCCAGTTCCCTACCAGTACGTCCCAGTTCCCTCCCAGTTCACTCCCAGTACATAACAGTTACCTCCCAGTACATCCCAGTACATCCCAGTAGATCCTGGTACATCCCAAATCCCTGCCAGTTCCACCCGGTACAACCCAGTACAAGCCTGTACATCCTAGTTCCTCCACAGTACATCCCAGGGCATCCCCGCACATTGTAGTGCCTCCCAGTACATCCCAGGTCCCTCCCAGTACTGGGAGGGACCTGGGATTAACTGGGAGGGACCTGGGATGTACTGGGAGGGACCTGGGATGTACTGGGAGGGACCTGGGATGTGCTGGGATGTAATGGGACGGAACTGGGATGTAATGGGACGGAACTGGGAAAGAAGTGGTAGTGAACCGGGAGGGAATTGGGATGTACGGGGATGAACTGGTAGGGAACTGGGATGTACTGGCATGGAACGGGGATGTATTGGGATGTACAGGAACGGAACTGGAATGTACTGCGATGTACTGGGATGTACTGGGAGCAAACTGGGATTTACTGGGATGTACTGGGAGGAAACTGGGATATACTGGGAGGCATTGGGAGGGAAGTGGGTGTCAACTGGGACATTCCAGTTTCCTCCCAGTACATCCCAGCTCCCTACCAGTGCAGCCCAGTACATCCCAGATCCCTCCCAGTACATCCCAGTTCCCTCCCAGTCCGTCCCAGTACATCCCAGTACATCCCAGTTCCCTCACAGTACATCCCAGTTCCCTCACAGTTCACACACAGTTCACTCCCAGTTCCATTCCAGTACATCCCAGTACATGCCACTTTCCTCCAAGTAAACCCCAGTTCCCTCCCACTACATCCAAGTTCCCTCCCACTTCCCTCTAAGTACATCCCAGTACTTCACAGTTCACTCCCAGTACATCCCAGTTCCCCCTCGGTACATAACAGTTCCCTCCCAGTACACCCCAGTACATCCCAGTTCCCTCCCAGTATGTCCCACTACATCCCAGTTCCCTCCCAGTCCATCCCAGTTCCCTCCCAGTAAATCCCAATTCCCAACACTTTCCACCCAGTACATCCCAGTTCCCTCCCAGTACATACCAGTTCCCTCCCACTACATCCCAGTACTTCACAGTTCCCTCCCAGTTCCCTCCCAGTTCCCTCCCAGTACATCCCAGTTCCCTCTAAGTACATCCCAATACTTCATAGTTCCCTCCCAGCACGTCCCAGTACGTCCCAGTTCCCCTCAGTACATAACACTTCCCTCCCAGTACATACCAGTACATCCCAGTGTCCTCACAGTACGTCCCTGTTCCCTCCCAGTACATCCCATTACGTCCCAGTTCCCCTCAGTACATAACACTTCCCTCCCAGTACATACCAGTACATCCCAGTGTCCTCACAGTACATCCCAGTTCCCTCCCAGTACATCCCAGTTCTCTCCCAGTTCACTCCCAGTACACAACAGTTACCTCCCAGTACATCCCAGTACATCCCAGTAGATCCTGGTACATCCCAAATCCCTGCCAGTTCCACCCGGTACAACCGAGTACAAGCCTGTACTTCCTAGTTCCTCCACAGTACATCCCAGGGCATCCCCGCACATTGTAGTGCCTCCCAGTACATCCCAGTTCCCTCCCAGTACTGGGAGGGACCTGGGATGTACTGGGAGGGAACTGGGATGTACTGGGATGTAATGGGACGGAACTGGGATGTATTGGGAGGCACTGGGAAAGAAGTGGTAGTGAACCGGGAGGGAATTGGGATGTACGGGGATGAACTGGTGGTGAACTGGGATGTACTGGCATGGAACGGGGATGTATTGGGATGTACAGGAACGGAACTGGAATGTACTGGGATGTACTGGGATGTACTGGGAGCGAACTGGGATTTACTGGGATGTACTGGGAGGAAACTGGGATATACTGGGAGGAAACTGGGATATACTGGGAGGCATTGGGAGGGAAGTGGGTGTCAACTGGGACATTCCAGTTTCCTCCCAGTACATCCCAGTTCCCTACCAGTGCAGCCCAGTACATCCCAGTTCCCTCCCAGTCCGTCCCAATCCCCTCCCAGTACATACCAGTTCCCTCCCAGTACATCCCAGTACATCCTGGTACATCCCAGTTCCCACCCAGTACATCCTACTACATACCAGTTCCCTCCCAGTTCACTCCCAGTACATCCCAGTACTTCACAGTTCCCTCCCAGTACATCCCAGTACGTCCCAGTTCCCCTCTGTACATAACACTTCCCTCCCAGTACATACCAGTACATCCCAGTGTCCTCACACTACGTCCCAGTTCCCTCCCAGTACATCCCAGTTCCCTACCAGTACATCCCAGTTACCTCCCTGTTCCTTCCCAGTACATAACAGTTACCTCCCAGTACATCCCAGTACATCCCAGTACATCCCAAATCCCTGCCAGTTCCACCCGGTACAACCCAGTACAAGCCTGTACATCCTAGTTCCTCCACATTACATCCCAGGGCATCCCCGCACATTGTAGTGCCTCCCACTACATCCCAGTTCCCTCCCAGTCCGTCCCAGTTCCCTCCCAGTCCGTCCCAGTTCCCTCCCAGTACATCCTACTACATTCCAGTTCCCTCCCAGTTCACTCCCAGTACCTCCCAGTTCCATCCCAATTCCTTCCCAGTACACAGCAGTTACCTCCCAGTACATCCCAGTTCCATCCCAGTACATCACAGTTCCCACCCAGTACATCCATGTTCCCTCTAAGTACATCCCAGTACTTCACAGTTCCCTCCCAGCACATCCCAGTACGTCCCAGTTCCCCTCAGTACATAACACTTCCCTCCCAGTACATCCCAGTTCCCTACCAGTTCACTCCCAGTACATGACAGTTACCTCCCAGTACATCCCAGTACATCCCAGTAGATCCTGGTACATCCCAAATCCCTGCCAGTTCCACCCGGTACAACCCAGTACAAGCCTGTACATCCTAGTTCCTCCACAGTACATCCCAGGGCATCCCCGCACATTGTAGTGCCTCCCAGTACATCCCAGTTCCCTCCCAGTACTGGGATGTAATGGGACGGAACTGGGAAAGAAGTGGTAGTGAACCGGGAGGGAATTGGGATGTACGGGGATGAACTGGTAGGAAACTGGGATGTACTGGCATGGAACGGGGATGTATTGGGATGTACAGGAACGGAACTGGAATGTACTGCGATGTACTGGGATGTACTGGGAGCAAACTGGGATTTACTGGGGTGTACTGGGAGGAAACTGGGATATACTGGGAGGCACTGGGAGGGAAGTGGGTGTCAACTGGGACATTCCAGTTTCCTCCCAGTACATCCCAGTTCCATACCAGTATGTCTAAGTACATCCCATTTCCCTCCCAGTCCGTCCCAGTTCCCTCCCAGTCCGTCCCAGTTACCTCACAGTACATCCCAGTTCCCTCACAGTTCACACACAGTTCACTCCCAGTTCCATTCCAGTACATCCCAGTATATGCCAGTTGCCTCCCAGTTTCCTCTAAGTACATCCCAGTACTTCAAAGTTCCCTCCCAGTACATCCCAGTTCCCTCTAAGTACATCCCAGTACTTCACAGTTCACTCCCACTACATCCCAGTACGTCCCAGTTCCCCCTTTGTACATAACACTTCCCTCCCAATACATCCCAATTCCCTCCCATTACATCCCAATTCCCTCTAAGTTCATCCCAGTTCCCTCCCAGTACATACCAGTTCCCTCCCAGTACATCCCAGTACATCCCAGTTCCCTCCCAGTACATACCAGTTCCCTCCCAGTACATCCCAGTACATCCTGGTACATCCCGGTCCCCACCCAGTACATACTACTACATACCAGTTCCCTCCCAGTACATCCCAGTACGTCCCAGTTCCCCTCAGTACATAACACTTCCCTCCCAGTACATAACAGTACATCCCAGTGTCCTCACAGTACGTCCCAGTTCCCTCCCAGTACATCCCAGTTCCCTACCAGTACATCCCAGTTCCCTACCAGTACATCCCAGTTCCCTCCCTGTTCCTTCCCAGTACATAACAGTTACCTCCCAGTACATCCCAGTACATCCCAGTAGATCCTGGTACATCCCAAATCCCTGCTAGTTCCACCCGGTACAACCCAGTACAAGCCTGTACATCCTAGTTCCTCCACAGTACATCCCAGGACATCCCCGCACATTGTAGTGCCTCCCAGTACATCCCAGGTCCCTCCCAGTACTGGGAGGGAACTGGGATGTACTGGGAGGGACCTGGGATGTACTGGGAGGGAACTGGGATGTACTGGGAGGGAACTGGGACGGAACTGGGATGTATTGGGAGGCACTGGGAAAGAAGTGGTAGTGAACCGGGAGGGAATTGGGATGTACGGGGATGAACTGGTAGGAAACTGGGATGTACTGCCATGGAACGGGGATGTATTGGGATGTACAGGAACGGAACTGGAATGTACTGCGATGTACTGGGATGTACTGGGAGCGAACTGGGATTTACTGGGATGTACTGGGAGGAAAGTGGGATATACTGGGAGGAAACTGGGAGGAAAGTGGGTGTCAACTGGGACATCCCAGTTCCCTCCCAGTACATCCCAGTTCCCTCACAGTTCACACACAGTTCACTCCCAGTTCCATTCCAGTACATCCCAGTACATGCCAGTTCCCTCCCAGTACATCACACTACATCCCAGTTCCCTCCCAGTTCCTGCTAAGTACATCCCAGTACTTCACAGTTCCCTCCCAGCACATCCCAGTACGTCCCAGTTCCCCTCAGTACATAACACTTCCCTCCCAGTACATACCAGTACATCCCAGTGTCCTCACAGTACGTCCCAGTTCCCTCCCAGTACATAACAGTTCCCTCCCAGTCCGTCCCAATCCCCTCCCTGTACGTCCCAGTTCCCTGCCAGTATGTCCCAGTACATCCCAGTTCCCTCCCAGTACATACCAGTTCCCTCCCAGTAAATCCCAGTTCCCTCCCAGTTCCCTCCCACTACATCCCAGTTCCCTCCCAGTACATACCAGTTCCCTCCCAGTACATCCCAGTTCCCACCCAGTACATCCTACTACATACCAGTTCCCTCCCAGTTCACTCCCAGGACATCCCAGTACTTCACAGTTCCCTCCCAGTACATCCCAGTACGTCCCAGTTCCCCTCAGTACATAACACTTCCCTCCCAGTACATACCAGTACATCCCAGTGTCCTCACAGTACGTCCCAGTTCCCTCCCAGTACATCCCAGTTCCCTACCAGTACATCCCAGTTCCCTCCCAGTTCCTTCCCAGTACATAACAGTTACCTCCCAGTACATCCCAGTACATCCCAGTAGATCCTGGTACATCCCAAATCCCTGCCAGTTCCACCCGGTACAACCCAGTACAAGCCTGTACATCCTAGTTCCTCCACAGTACATCCCAGGGCATCCCCGCACATTGTAGTGCCTCCCAGTACATCCCAGTTCCCTCCCAGTACTGGGAGGGACCTGGGATGTACTGGGAGGGAACTGGGACGTACTGGGTGGGAACTGGGATGTACTGGGAGGGAACTGGGATGTAATGGGATGTATTGGGAGGCACTGGGAAAGAAGTGGTAGTGAACCGGGAGGGAATTGGGATGTACGGGGATGAACTGGTAGGGAACTGGGATGTACTGGCATGGAACGGGGATGTATTGGGATGTACAGGAACGGAACTGGAATGTACTGCGATGTACTGGGATGTACTGGGGGCAAACTGGGATTTACTGGGATGTACTGGGAGGAAACTGGGATATACTGGGAGCAAACTGGGATTTACTGGGGTGTACTGGGAGGGAAGTGGGTGTCAACTGGGACATTCTAGTTTCCTCCCAGTACATCCCAGTTCCCTCCCAGTCCGTCCCAGTTCCCTCCCAGTCCGTCCCAGTTCCCTGCCAGTATGTCCCAGTACATCCCAGTTCCCTCCCAGTTCACTCCCAGTACCTCCCAGTTCCATCCCAATTCCTTCCCAGTACACAGCAGTTACCTCCCAGTACATCCCAGTTCCATCCCAGTACATCCCAGTACTTCACAGTTCCCACCCAGTACATCCCAGTTCCCTCTAAGTACATCCCAGCACTTCACAGTTCCCTCCCAGCACATCCCAGTACGTCCCAGTTCCCCTCAGTACAACACACTTCCCTCCCAGTACATCCCAGTTCCCTACCAGTTCACTCCCAGTACATGACAGTTACCTCCCAGTACATCCCAGTACATCCCAGTAGATCCTGGTACATCCCAAATCCCTGCCAGTTCCACCCGGTACAACCCAGTACAAGCCTGTACATCCTAGTTCCTCCACAGTACATCCCAGGACATCCCCGCACATTGTAGTGCCTCCCAGTACATCCCAGTTCCCTCCCAGTACTGGGATGTAATGGGACGGAACTGGGAAAGAAGTGGTAGTGAACCGGGAGGGAATTGGGATGTACGGGGATGAACTGGTAGGGAACTGGGATGTACTGGCATGGAACGGGGATGTATTGGGATGTACAGGAACAGAACTGGAATGTACAGCGATGTACTGGGATGTACTGGGAGCAAACTGGGATTTACTGGGATGTACTGGGAGGAAACTGGGATATACTGGGAGGCACTGGGAGGGAAGTGGGTGTCAACTGGGACATTCCAGTTTCCACCCAGTACATCCCAGTTCCCTACGAGTACATCCCAGTTCCCTCCCAGTCCGTCCCAGTACATCCCAGTACATCCCAGTTCCCTCCCAGTACATCCCAGTTCCCTCACAGTTCACACACAGTTCACTCCCAGTTCCATTCCAGTACATCCCAGTACATGCCACTTTCCTCCAAGTAAATCCCAGTTCCCTCCCACTACATCCAAGTTCCCTCCCACTTCCCTCTAAGTACATCCCAGTACTTCACAGTTCACTCCCAGTACATCCCAGTTCCCCCTCGGTACATAACAGTTCCCTCCCAGTACACCCCAGTACATCCCAGTTCCCTCCCAGTCCGTCCCACTACATCCCAGTTCCCTCCCAGTCCATCCCAGTTCCCTCCCAGTAAATCCCAATTCCCAACACTTTCCACCCAGTACATCCCAGTTCCCTCCCAGTACATCCCAGTTCCCTCTAAGTACATCCCAGTACTTCACAGTTCCCTCCCAGTTCACTCCCAGTACATCCCAGTTCCCTCTAAGTACATCCCAGTACTTCATAGTTCCCTCCCAGCACATCCCAGTACGTCCCAGTTCCCCTCAGTACATAACACTTCCCTCCCAGTACATAACAGTACATCCCAGTGTCCTCACAGTACGTCCCAGTTCCCTCCCAGTTCACTCCCAGTACACAACAGTTACCTCCCAGTACATCCTAGTAGATCCTAGGACATTTCAAATCCCTGCCAGTTCCACCCGGTACAACCCAGTACAAGCCTGTACATCCTAGTTCCTCCACAGTACATCCCAGGGCATCCCCGCACATTGTAGTGCCTCCCAGTACATCCCAGTTCCCTCCCAGTACTGGGAGAGACCTGGGATGTACTGGGAGGGACCTGGGATGTACTGGGAGGGAACTGGGACGTACGGGGATGTAATGGGACGGAACTGGCATGTATTGGGAGGCACTGGGAAAGAAGTGGTAGTGAACCGGGAGGGAATTGGGATGTACTGGGATGAACTGGTAGGAAACTGGGATGTACTGGCATGGAACGGGGATGTATTGGGATGTACAGGAACGGAACTGGAATGTACTGCGATGTATTGGGAGCAAACTGGGATTTACTGGGATATACTGGGAGGCATTGGGTGGGAAGTGGGTGTCAACTGGGACATTCCAGTTTCCTCCCAGTACATCCCAGTTCCCTACCAGTGCAGCCCAGTACATCCCAGTTCCCTCCCAGTCCGTCCCAGTTCCCTCCCAGTACATCCCAGTTCCCTCACAGTTCACACACAGTTCACTCCCAGTTCCATTCCAGTACATCCCAGTACATGCCAGTTGCCTCCCAGTTTCCTCTAAGTACATCCCAATACTTCAAAGTTCCCTCCCAGTACATCACAGTTCCCTCTAAGTACATCCCAGTACTTCACAGTTCACTCCCAATACATCCCAGTACGTCCCAGTTCCCCCTTGGTACATAACACTTGCCTCCCAATACATCCAAGTTCCCTCCCAGTACATCCCAATCCACTCCCAGTACATACCAGTTCCCTCCCAGTACGTCCCAGTTCCCTACCAGTACATCCCAGTTCCCTCCCACTACATACCAGTTCCCTCCCAGTTCCTTCCCAGTACATAACAGTTACCTCCCAGTACATCCTAGTAGATCCTAGGACATCCCAAATCCCTGCCAGTTCCACCCGGTACAACCCAGTACAAGCCTGTACATCCTAGTTCCTCCACAGTACATCCCAAGGCATCACCGCACATTGTAGTGCCTCCCAGTACATCCCAGGTCCCTCCCAGTACTGGGAGGGAACTGGGATGTACTGGGAGGGAACTGGGATGTACTGGGAGGGAACTGGGATGTACTGGGATGTAATGGGACGGAACTGGGATGTACTGGGACGGAACTGGGAAAGAAGTGGTAGTGAACCGGGAGGGAATTGGGATGTACGGGGATGAACTGGTAGGGAACTGGGATGTACTGGCATGGAACGGGGATGTATTGGGATGTACAGGAATGGAAATGGAATGTACAGCGATGTACTGGGATGTACTGGGAGCAAACTGGGATTTACTGGGATGTACTGGGAGGAAACTGGGATATACTGGGAGGCACTGGGAGGGAAGTGGGTGTCAACTGGGACATTCCAGTTTCCTCCCAGTACATCCCAGTTCCCTACCAGTGCAGCCCAGTACATCCCAGATCCCTCCCAGTACATCCCAGATCCCTCCCAGTACATCCCAGTTCCCTCACAGTTCACACACAGTTTACTCCCAGTTCCATTCCAGTACATCCCAGTACATGCCACTATCCTCCAAGTAAATCCCAGTTCCCTCCCACTACATCCAAGTTCCCTCCCACTTCCCTCTAAGTACATCCCAGTACTTCACAGTTCACTCCCAGTACATCCCAGTTCCCCCTCGGTACATACCAGTTCCCTCCCAGTACACCCCAGTACATCCCAGTTCCCTCCCAGTATGTCCCACTACATCCCAGTTCCCTCCCAGTAAATCCCAATTCCCAACACTTTCCACCCAGTACATCCCAGTTCCCTCCCAGTTCACTCCCAGTTCCCTCTAAGCACATCCCACTACTTCATAGTTCCCTCCCAGCACATCCCAGTACGTCCCAGTTCCCCTCAGTACATAACACTTCCCTCCCAGTACATAACAGTACATCCCAGTGTCCTCACAGTACGTCCCAGTTCCCTCCCAGTTCACACCCAGTACATAACAGTTACCTCCCAGTACATCCCAGTACATCCTAGTAGATCCTAGGACATTTCAAATCCCTGCCAGTTCCACCCGGTACAACCCAGTACAAGCCTGTACATCCTAGTTCCTCCACAGTACATCCCAGGACATCCCAGTTCCCTCCCAGTACATACCAGTTCCCTCCCAGTACATCCCAGTACATCCTGGTACATCCCAGTTCCCACCCAGTACATCCTACTACATACCAGTTCCCTCCCAGTTCACTCCCAGTACATCCCAGTACTTCACAGTTCCATCCCAGGACATCCCAGTACGCACCAGTTCCCCTCAGTACATAACACTTCCCTCCCAGTACATACCAGTACATCCCAGTGTCCTCACAGTACGTCCCAGTTCCCTACCAGTACGTCCCAGTTCCCTACCAGTACGTCCCAGTTCCCTACCAGTACGTCCCAGTTCCCTACCAGTACGTCCTAGTCCCCTCCCAGTTCACTCCCAGTACATAACAGTTACCTCCCAGTACATCCCAAATCCCTGCTAGTTCCACCCGGTACAACCCAGTACAAGCCTGTACATCCTAGTTCATCCACAGTACATCCCAGGGCATCCCTGCACATTGTAGTGCCTCCCAGTACTGGGAGGGACCTGGGATGTACTGGGAGGGACCTGGGATGTACTGGGAGGGACCTGGGATGTACTGGGAGGGAACTGGGATGTACTGGGATGTAATGGGACGGAACTGGCATGTATTGGGAGGCACTGGGAAAGAAGTGGTAGCGAACCGGGAGGGAATTGGGATGTACGGGGATGAACTGGTAGGAAACTGGGATGTACTGGCATGGAACGGGGATGTATTGGGATGTACAGGCACGGAACTGGAATGTACTGGGAGCGAACTCGGATTTACTGGGATGTACTGGGAGGAAACTGGGATATACTGGGAGGAAACTGGGAGGGAAGTGGGTGTCAACTGGGACATTCCAGTTTCCTCCCAGTACATCCCAGTTCCCTACCAGTGCATCCCAGTCCGTTCCAGTTCCCTCCCATTCCGTCCCAGTTCCCTCCCAGTCCGTCCCAGTACATCCCAGTTCCCTCCCAGTACATCCTACTACATCCCAGTTCCCTCCAGTACATCTCAGTTCTCTCCCATTTCCCTCTAAGTACACCCCAGTACTTCACAGTTCCCTCCCAGTTCCCTCACAGTTCACACACAGTTCACTCCCAGTTCCATTCCAGTACATCCCAGTACATGCCAGTTCCCTCCCAGTACATCACACTACATCGCAGTACATCACAGTTCCTGCTAAGTACATCCCAGTACTTCACAGTTCCCTCCCAGCACATCCCAGTTCCATCCCAGTACATCCCAGTAGTTCACAGTTCCCTCCCGGTACATCCCAGTTTCCTCCCTGTACATCCCAGTACTTCACAGTTCCCTCCCAGCACATCCCAATACGTCCCAGTTCCCCTCAGTACATAACACTTCCCTCCCAGTACATAACAGTTACCTCCCAGTACATCCCAGTACATCCTAGTAGATCCTAGGACATTTCAAATCCCTGCCAGTTCCACCTGGTACAACCCAGTACAAGCCTGTACAGCCTAGTTCCTCCACAGTACATCCCTGGGCAT
The DNA here is from genome assembly GCF_949628215.1 of Phalacrocorax aristotelis. Classification (NCBI taxonomy): domain Eukaryota; kingdom Metazoa; phylum Chordata; class Aves; order Suliformes; family Phalacrocoracidae; genus Phalacrocorax; species Phalacrocorax aristotelis. The sequence goes on along the minus strand of NC_134305.1, from coordinate 669,469 downwards.
CCCCGCACATTGTAGTGCCTCCCACTACATCCCAGTTCCGTCCCAGTAAATCCCAGTTCCCTCCCAGTTCCCTCCCACTACATCCCAGTTCCCTCCCAGTACATACCAGTTCCCTCCCAGTACATCCCAGTACATCCTGGTACATCCCAGTTCCCACCCAGTACATCCTACTACATACCAGTTCCCTCCCAGTTCACTCCCAGTACATCCCAGTACTTCACAGTTCCATCCCAGTACATCCCAGTACGTCCCAGTTCCCCTCAGTACATAACAGTAGATCCCAGTGACCTCACAGTACGTCCCAGTTCCCTCCCAGTACATCCCAGTTTCCTAACACTACATCTCAGTTCCCTCCCTGTTCCTTCCCAGTACATAACAATTACCTCCCAGTACATCCCAGTACATCCCAGTAGATCCTGGTACATCCCAAATCCCTGCCAGTTCCACCCGGTACAACCCAGTACAAGCCTGTACATCCTAGTTCCTCCACAGTACATCCCAGGGCATCCCCGCACATTGTAGTGCCTCCCAGTACATCCCAGTTCCCTCCCAGTACTGGGAGGGACCTGGGATGTACTGGGAGGGAACTGGGATGTACTGGGAGGGAACTGGGATGTACTGGGAGGGAACTGGGATGTACTGGGATGTATTGGGAGGCACTGGGAAAGAAGTGGTAGCGAACCGGGAGGGAACTGGGATGTACGGGGATGAACTGGTAGGAAACTGGGATGTACTGGCATGGAACGGGGATGTATTGGGATGTACAGGAACAGAACTGGAATGTACAGCGATGGGATGTACTGGCAGCGAGCTGGGATTTACTGGGATGTACTGGGAGGAAACTGGGATATACTGAGAGGCACTGGGAGGGAAGTGGGTGTCAACTGGGACATTCCAGTTTCCTCCCAGTACATCCCAGTTCCCTCCCACTATGTCCCAGTTCCCTCCCAGTAAATCCCAATTCCCAACACTTACCTCCCAGTACATCCCAGTTCCCTACCAGTACATCCCAGTTCCCTACCAGTACATCCCAGTTCCCTCCCAGTACATCCCAGTAAATCCTGCAACATCCCAGTTCCCTCCCAGTACATCCTACTACATACCAGTTCCCTCCTAGTTCCATCCCAGTACATCCCAGTACTTCACAGTTCCCTCCCAGTACATCCCAGTTCCCTCTAAGTACATCCCAGTACTTCACAGTTCCCTCCCAGCACATCCCAGTACGTCCCAGTTCCCCTCAGTACATAGCACTTCCTTCCCAGTACATACCAGTACATCCCAGTGTCCTCACAGTACGTCCCAGTTCCCTACCAGTACGTCCCAGTTCCCTACCACTACATCCCAGTTCCCTACCAGTACATCCCAGTTCCCTACCAGTACATCCCAGTTCCCTACCAGTACATCCCAGTTCCCTCCCTGTTCCTTCCCAGTACATAACAGTTACCTTTCAGTACATCCCAGTACATCCCAGTAGATCCTGGTACATCCCAAATCCCTGCCAGTTCCACCCGGTACAACCCAGTACAAGCCTGTACATCCTAGTTCCTCCACAGTACATCCCAGGGCATCCCCGCACATTGTAGTGCCTCCCAGTACATCCCAGGTCCCTCCCAGTACTGGGAGGGACCTGGGATGTACTGGGAGGGAACTGGGATGTACTGGGATGTATTGGGAGGCACTGGGAAAGAAGTGGTAGCCAACCGGGAGGGAATTGGGATGTACGGGGATGTACTGGCATGGAACGGGGATGTATTGGGATGTACAGGAACGGAACTGGAATGTACGGCGATGTATTGGGATGTACTGGGAGCAAACTGGGATTTACTGGGATGTACTGGGCGGAAACTGGGATATGCTGGGAGGAAACTGGGATATACTGGGAGGAAACTGGGAGGGAAGTGGGTGTCAACTGGGACATTCCAGTTTCCTCCCAGTACATCCCAGTTCCCTACCAGTGCAGCCCAGTACATCCCAGATCCCTCCAGTCCGTCCCAGTTCCCTCCCACTACATCCAAGTTCCTTCCCAGTTCACACACAGTTCACTCCCAGTTCCATTCCAGTACATCCCAGTACATGCCAATTGCCTCCCAGCTTCCTCTAAGTACATCCCAGTACTTCAAAGTTCCCTCCCAGTACATCCCAGTTCCCTCTAAGTACATCCCACTACTTCACAGTTCACTCCCACTACATCCCAGTACGTCCCAGTTCCCCCTTGGTACATAACACTTCCCTCCCAATACATCCAAGTTCCCTCCCAGTACATCCCAATCCCCTCCCAGTACATCCCAGTTCCCTGCCAGTATGTCCCAGTACATCCCAGTGTCCTCACAGTACGTCCCAGTTCCCTCCCAGTACATCCCAGTTCCCTCTAAGTACGTCCCAGTTCCCTCCCAGTACATAACAGTTACCTCCCAGTACATAACAGTACATCCCAAATCCCTGCCAGTTCCACCCGGTAGAACCCAGTACAAGCCTGTACATCCTAGTTCCTCCACAGTACATCCCAGGGCATCCCCGCACATTGTAGTGCCTCCCAGTACATCCCAGCTCCCTCCCAGTACTGGGAGGGACCTGGGATGTACTGGGAGGGAACTGGGATGTACTGGGATGTAATGGGACGGAACTGGGATGTATTGGGAGGCACTGGGAAAGAAGTGGTAGTGAACCGGGAGGGAATTGGGATGTACGGGGATGAACTGGTAGGGAACTGGGATGTACTGGCATGGAACGGGGATGTATTGGGATGTACAGGAACGGAACTGGAATGTACTGCGATGTACTGGGATGTACTGGGAGCGAACTGGGATTTACTGGGATGTACTGGGAGGAAAGTGGGATATACTGGGAGGAAACTGGGAGGGAAGTGGGTGTCAACTGGGACATTCCCGTTTCCCTCCAGTACATCCCAGTTCCATACCAGTGCATCCCAGTACATCCCAGTTCCCTCACTGTTCACACACAGTTCACTCCCAGTTCCATTCCAGTACATGCCACTTTCCTCCAAGTAAATCCCAGTTCCCTCCCACTACATGCAAGTTCCCTCCCAGTACATCCCGGTACATCCCAGTTCCCACCCAGTACATCCAAGTTCCCTCTAAGTACATCCCAGTACTTCACAGTTCCCTCCCAGCACATCCCAGTACGTCCCAGTGTCCTCACAGTACATCCCAGTTCCCTACCAGTACATCCCAGTTCCCTACCAGTACATCCCAGTTCCCTACCAGTACATCCCAGTTCCCTACCAGTACATCCCAGTTCCCTACCAGTACATCCCAGTTCCCTACCAGTTCCTTCCCAGTACATAAGAGTTACCTCCCAGTACATCCCAAATCCCTGCCAGTTCCACCCGGTACAACCCAGTACAAGCCTGTACATCCTAGTTCCTCCAAAGTACATCCCAGGACATCCCCGCACATTGTAGTGCCTCCCAGTACGTCCCAGTTCCCTCCCAGTACGTCCCAGAACATCCCAGTTCCGTCCCAGTTCCCTACCAGTGCGTCCTAGTTCCCTCCCAGTACGTCCCAGTTCCCTCTTAGTCCATTCCAGTTCCCTCCAGTATATCCCAGTACATCCCAGTTCCCTCCAGTACATCTCAGTTCTCTCCCATTTCCCTCCAAGTACATCCCAGTTCCCGCCCAGTACATCCCAGTTCCCTCACAGTTCACACACAGTTCACTCCCAGTTCCCTCCCAGTACATCACACTACATCCCAGTTCCCTCCCAGTGTCTGCTAAGTACATCCCAGTACTTCACAGTTCCCTCCCAGCACATCCCAGTACGTCCCAGTTCCCCTCAGTACATAACACTTCCCTCCCAGTACATACCAGTACATCCCAGTGTCCTCACAGTACATCCCAGTGTCCTCACAATGCATCCCAGTGTCCTCACAATGCATCCCAGTTCCCTCCCAATGCATCCCAGTTCCCTCCCAATGCATCCCAGTTCCCTCCCAATGCATCCCAGTTCCCTCCCAATGCATCCCAGTTCCCTCCCAATGCATCCCAGTTCCCTCCCAGTTACTTCCCAGTACACAACAGTTACTTCCCAGTACATCTGAGTACACCCTGGTACATCCCAAATTCCTGCCAGTTCCACCCGGTACAACCCAGTACAAGCCTGTACATCCTAGTTCCTCCACAGTACATCCCAGGACATCCCAGTTCCGTCCCAGTTCCCTACCAGTGCGTCCTAGTTCCCTCCCAGTACAACCCAGTAGATCCTGGTACGTCCCCGTTCCCCACACTGTACGTCCCCGTTCCCCGCACTGTACTGGGAGGACAACCGAGCCTGCGCAGTGATTGACATACGGAACGAGCAGGTTTGTACCCATCTCTAGACAAGACAATAATGACTATGTATGAGTATGTAAAATTTTCATCTATAAATTGTAGGGGAAAGGGGCGTGAGGTACGCACGCCAGGAGGAGCGATCCCCCGTGCATCCGGCGCCGTGAATAAAGAATGCCTGCTCTTTAATACTAAATTGGTGTTGAGGAGTCGTTTCCGATTTTAACGCGTTTTTCGGTAACACAGGGAGTCAGATCAAGAGAGCCAGAGAACAACACAATACCGACAGGCTACAGGACAGAGCAGGAAGAATAAAAAAAAAAAAAAACGAAGCCAGAGCCAGGCAGAGAGAGGCGGAGAAAGAAAAAGGAGCCACAGGCTACAGGACAGAGAGAGGGAGGACTGAAAAGACGGGGAGGCAGGGAGACACTCAGAGCGAGATGGAGAGAGAAGGTGCGGGGGGGGGGGGGGGGGCGCAAAAAAAAAAAGTAAATTTTGCAGCAGGTAAGGAAAGAGAGGGGGCCGGGGGAGAGACAGGGAGGGCCCAGGACGCACAAGAGAGGCAACGGGGCCCCAGTGGCCCAGGACTCACCGCGACTCTCGCTCTCAGCGCTGCTGGCACAATTTAGCCGTTCAGATGCTTCTTTCCCCTCCTCTCCTCCCTGCCTCTTCTGCAGCTCCAGACTCTAGGCCGTCCTCCACCTGAAGAGAATACGTGGGTGTCTTACAGCTCTTACCAGATGAGGCTTCCTAGGCACGTAGCCTAGCTCGCTCGTGCACTACACGCCCGTACCGAGCTCCGGGTTACGCGTACAGACCCTACGGTGCACGTTGGTGGCCTGGCCCGCTGCGGGCTATGAAGGGGGATCCTTCCTCCCCCACCTGCATGGACAGGCTCTCTCTTGCCTGCGGCAGGAAGGCAGCTGGCAGCCAGAGCCCCTTCAGTTTCTTCTTCTTTACCTTTCGTTGGCGTCTCCAGCTTCAGCCGAGGCAGCTCCTGTCCGCAGCCGGGAAGGGCTTTGTCTATCCCTTTTCGGCCCTGCGCTGCGAGGACGGGCAGAGAGAAGCCATGCGAGCCTGAGACGGCCGCAGGCAACGGCATCCCCGGGGGAAGGACAGGCAACCACGTCCTCAGCACGGTCTCTGGGAGAGGGGAAGAAGAAACAGCGACCGTCATTACCGTCGATCGACCCTGGCCAAAGCCTCTCCTTCCGCAGGGGCTTCTGGACACACCGCTCCCTCCCCACGCTACTGCTAAGGGCCCCTGCGCCAAGGGGGAATCCAGTGCGCTTGAGGGACGGCTTGCTGCCTTCACGACAGGGCCTGGGGGCGGCCTAAGGCTATGCAGCACGCTTATGGGGAGGTGCCGGAGCTGGGGGCAGGCGCACGGGGCAAGGGGGGCCAGGGGAAGCTGAGCGGGACCTCCGGTGGGCCGGGGAGGCGGCCATCATCTGCGCCCTGGGCACGGGGAAAAGGTCATCGTCCTCCTCCTTTCCCTCTTCCCTTCTGTCAGCTCCCAGGGAACTCACCGCTTCTCAGGAAGCGGCCGCACCCGCAAGCCCCCAGTAATCAACACGAATCCAACCCCAAAAATACACCTCGCGTACCGTACGCGCCACGGCCGCCCGGCACCCGAGCGCCGGAAGACCACGCCTCCCGCCACGCCCGGCGAACCACGTGACAGGGCCGGCAGCCACTGCGCCAGGAATACAGCTCCCGGCATGCTCTGCGGCACAACCCGGCCGCCCGGCAGCCGCAAGGACTACAGCTCCCGGCATGCTCTGCGGCACAACCCAGCCGGCCGGCGGCCGGTTTGATGCGGAGCCACCCAGCATCCCTGCGAGCACAGCTGCAGGCGCAACAGCAGTTACGCAGGCACAACTAGGCACTAAACAAAGGCTTTCCAACACTGGAGGTCTAGAACAGGTAGACATTAGCACAGAAGCACAAGGGGCTCTGTCACCCTGCACAAATCTCCCCGTGCCTACACACGCACACGTTCAGAAGTTAGTTATCAGAAAACGCCCGACTCAGCCATTTGCCACAGTCACGAGACTCACGACATGATAACACGACATGACACACGAGGTGGGCTCAGAGTTTTAAGGCAAGAAATACCTCCCACGCCCCCCACCCGAGATCTTTCAGGGTCCACACCTGCCATCGCCCCGCACCAAACCTACCCGGCCAAAGGCTTTCAGGTGGCCCGAAACACTGTACACAGAAAATAACCAGGGACAGACCTGCATTGTTCGGAAGCGAACGATGCCCGACCGGGGCTCCTCTGCGGGGCACGGAGCCCCCCGGCCCCGCCCGGAGACACACACCCGCCCCCCGCTGCCCGAACTCACCCACCAGCGCTCTCCGGCCCCCGGACACGGCCGCGCTGCTCTCTCAGGCGGCTGCCGCAGGCGAGGCTCGGGCACCGCCAGGCCTCCAGCCGTCCCGAGGGGCTGCCGGCCACCGCAGGGGATGGCTGCCGGCGGCCGGACCGCCGCGGCGCTCCCCGCCCAGCTCCGAGCAGGCTCCGCCGGCCGCGGGCTTCCCACGCCGGGCCGCAGAGGGGCCCCGGCACCGCACAGGGACGCCTCGCGACCCGGCCGCCACACGCACCGGCCCTTCGGCCTCCACACGCACCGCTCCCGCCCCCGCTCCGACGCGCCGCGCACGCGCCACCGGAAGCCCGAGCCCCGCGGGGCGGCCCTTAAAGGGCGGCCGGAAGGAACGGCCCCCACCGGCCCCGCCACCGCGCCCAGCCGGTGAGCGCCAGCGTCCCCTGCTGGCCGGGCCGCGCTCAGCTCGCGAGGGCGCCGAGGGCCGGGCGGGGCGGGACGCGCCGGCTCGGGGCCAGCGCCTTCTCGGGGCGAGCGGGAAACCCCTGCGGGCCCCGGTCACGGCCGGGCACAGCCGCGCGCCCTCCGAGAGCTGCTGAACGGGGCTGCCGCTCGTGACACATACCGAGCCGTCTGCGACGGGAGCGGGCAGAGGAGGAAGGGGCCGGCTGGGGCCCGGGGGGCCGCCCCCCTACTCACAGTTCCCTCACAGTTCCCTCACAGTTCCCTCACAGTTCCCTCACAGTTCCCTCACAGTTCCCTCACAGTTCCCTCACAGTTCCCTCACAGTTCATCCCAGGGACGGAACTGGGACCTACTGTGAGGCACTGGGAAAGAAGTGGGAGGAAGCCGGGACAGACCAATATAGCCCAGTATGGACTAGACCAATATAGCCCAGTATGGACTAGACCAATATAGCCCAGTATGGACTGGAGGGAACTGCGAGGGAACCGCGAGAGAACCCCACAGAACAAACCATGGGGCACGAGAAGGCAGAGAATTAAGAATTAGGGACAGGGAGCCAGAAAAAAAAAAGAAAAAAACCAAAGGGAGACAGAGAGCAAAAGGAATCGCAATGCGTACGGAGAGAAGAGAGAAACAATTCTAGCATAGGGTCACGGGGGAGCCAGGGACAGCAAGATGGAGAAAGGACAGAAGCTACAGGCTACAGGGCAGAGAGGGAAGAATTAATGAATAGACACAGAGAGATGGGCAGAAAGACATGGAGAAAGGCTAAAGATCACACGGCCTACAGGGAAGAGAGAAGAGAGGGAGGAATTTTAAAAACAGGGGCAAGAAGCCAGAGAGAGGGAGAGAGAAGCAACAATAAATGGGGACAAGCCACAGGGCAGCGAGGAGGGAATCGATGAATAAGAACAGGAGGCCAAAGAGAACACAATGTAGAATGGAAAAAAGGAACAGCGGCCTACAGGGAAGGAGGAATTAAAGATCAGGGACTGGGAGGCAGACAGAGACACATGAAGAAACAAGTGAAAAAAAAAAAAAAAACACAAACCAACAGCAATGGGCTACAAAGACAGAGAGGGAGGAAATGAGGAAATAAAACATCGCAGCAAGGAGCTGGACAGAGAGAGATGAGGACAAACAAATAGCACGGGTCCACGTGACAGAGAACGTGGAATTAGAACACAGAGAGAGGGAGCCGGACAGAGAGAGAGGCCGAGAGAAACATCTAGACAGGCTACAGCGGGCAGAGGCAGGAATTAAAACCTAGGGACAGGGAGCTGGACAGAGAGAGATGGAGGTCACAGGGAACAGCGGTGGCTGCAGGAAGAACAGGAATTCATGAATAGGGAAAGGGAGCTGGACAGAGAAGAACTCAGAAAGGCAAGAACAGTAGCAGGGTACAGAGCAGAGAAGACGAATTAAAAAGCACGGGGGGAGCGTTGAGGCAGACAGAGAGAGATTAAGAAAAAAGTCACGGGCTACGTGGCAAAGCAGGAGGAATTCAGAAACGAGGATGGGAACCAAGGGAGAGTGTGCCGGTGAAGGATAACGGGCATTAAAAGTGAGGGACGGGGAGCTGGGAAAAGCGAGGCAGAGAAAAACAGAATCACAGAGAGAATCACACAAAGCCAAAAAAGAAGAAACTGAACAACAGGAACAGGTGTAACCAAAGCGATGAAATCAACCAACCAGAGACGGTGTTCCATTACGGGAACATGGAGCGTACCAATCAGCGCACCTGTCGATCTGCATTTTAGTGCCTAGGCGATCGTTAATGTCAGCAGAACAACAGACAACATGCTTCTGTCAGAAAAGGATGACAAAACGCGGTTTCGCTTAGCGGACTGAGAAAACTAGCCAAGACTGCCAAGAGTAAGAGCCGAGAAGCTAAAAGGTAATTCCGGCAGGGGGAGATCGCGACCACCGACTCACAGACCACCACCGACCCAACTAACACCACCTACTCAGAAGAGAACAACGGAAGAGGACAACCGAGCCTGCGCAGTGATTGACATACGGAACGAGCAAGTTTGTACCCATCGCTAGACAAGACAATAATGACTATGTATGAGTATGTAAAACTTTAATCTACAAATTGTACAGGAAAGGTGCGTGAGGTACGCACGCCAGGAGGAGCGATCCCCCGTGCATCCGGCGCCGTGAATATAGAATGCCTGCTCTTTAATACTAAATTGGTGTTGAGGAGTCGTTTCCGATTTTAACGCGTTTTTCGGTAACAGTTTTGGCACCCCAGGTGGGAACCTGCTTTTGAATCTCGACGGATCCGTGGGATCGTGGGACCTGCAGCCGGCCCCGAGGAATTCTCCGGGAGAGCTTCCGATCCCCGGGCCAGAGAATTCTGAGCAAGATCCCCTGGATTGAGGTAAACAAGGCATTCTTTGAAGAAGAAACTTAGGTAGAATAATACGTGGGGTTAGTTTCCCACATAGGATAGGACAGCGGGTTTGAGTCCCACAGGCCTGCCCGTAAGGCGCGGCGAAAGCCACGCAGGGTTGGGGCCAAGAGGTGCCTCGGTTGGTAAGTCTCTGCTAGGCGAAAGCCTGTGGAGCGGGACCCGAGGGTAGGGGAGTCTTCAACAGGGGGTTGAAGTCTCCAGGGATATCTAGCAGGGGGCTACAGATCCCAGTGGCAGATTTCCAGTGAGACCTCTAACGGGGGTTGGAGTCCCTCTGACTAGTAGTTGTGATAGTGCACTATCACAACTACTAGTCGACTGGGAGACGGGAGCATTACTGAGTAGGAAACCTATCCCACAGAGAACACCTTTGGGATGTATTTTGAAGCACTGGAAAGACGTCGGGGGCGGTGACCCACTAACTCGGAAACCATTAATTGAATATTGCAATCATTGGTGGCCAACGTATCAATTGGAAGGTGGGCACAAATGGCCAGAACATGAGACATTGCAATATCGTACCATCTTGCAATTAATGTTGTTTTGTAAAAAGGGAAGGCAAATGGGAAGAAGTGGCATATGTTGATTTGTTCTTTACACCGTGGAATCATCCCGAGCAGCAGAAACAGCGTGAGGTATGTCCACAAGATTCTACGGCAATGTTTCTGAAAAGAGGAAAACGTGGTGAGAACTTGAAAGAGTGTTGCTCTACTTGTGATACTGGATACTTCGCTTGATGAAACTGACAAGAAAATAGTATGGAATACAGCCAGAAGGCAGGTGCAGGGAGCACATGCTAACGGGAATTTACAGAGAACAATGAATAAGAATTTTCCATCTACAAATCCCGAGTGGGACCCTTATCAGCCAGGACCCAGGGGAATGTTGACTCGATGTCAGAGAGAGATTTTATTTGGAGTAAGACAAGCAATGCCAAAAGCAATAAATTGGTCAAAATTTATGAAGTGAGACAAGAATTAAGTGAGTCCCCTTCAGCCTTTATGGAAAGACTGAAGGTGACCACCAGAAAATATACTCATTTGAACCCAGAAAAACCAGAAAAAGCAATTCAGTTGGTCTCTATATTCATAAGACAATCAGCCCCAGATGGGGGCGGGGGGAGAGAAAACAACCTTCAGAAACTAGAACAACCTGAATCCAGAGATCTGGGTTAAATGCTTGAAGTAGCTCGGCATGAAGGAGACCAGGGGAATCAACCCTAGCTGAACACCTGGTTACACTGAAGCTAGGGAATGAAGAAATAGAATTTTTGGTAGATACGGGAGCCACTTATTTGGTATTGAATACACGTGAAGAGAAATTTGATCATAAATCAGTAGATGTTGCTAGCGCAACAGGGCAAAGAAAAATTAGCCCCTCTCAGAGCCATTAAAGTTTAAATTGGAGAAGCAATGGGCAACTCACCAGTTTCTGCATATGCCTGAATGTCCACTGCCTCTGTTATGACGAGATCTATTAGGTCAATTAGATGCTCAAGTAACTTTTAAAGATGGAGAGATTAAATCACTAATACCAGAATCAAAAGCCACAGAGGCGAGAGCGTTTATGTTACAGGATTCCTCCAGGGAGGAACGGGTTCCCAAGGAAGTGGAAAACGTAGTAATTCCTTTGGTTTGAGCGAGCGGAGCTCCGGAGCGATCTAAGTGGGCAGAGCCAGTAAAAGTAACCTTAAAGCCTGGAGCCAAGCCCGTAAGACAAAAACAATACCCTATTAAGCGAGAGGCTCGAAAAGGATTAGAGAAGTTAATTATAAAATTTTTCAGAATATGAGCTTTTAGTGGAATGTGAATCAGAATATAGTACTCCTGTGTCGCCAGTAAAGAAATCTAGAGGCAAAGAGTATTAGCTAGTTCACGATTTAAGGGCTATAAATCAGGTGGTCCAAGATATACATCCGGTAGTAGCTAATCCATACACTTTACTGACCTCTTTTAAAGGAGGAACATAAATGGTTTACTGTACTAGATTTGAAGGACGCCTTCTTTTGCATACCTCCAGGCATAAAAAGTCAAAGCCTATTTGCTTTGCAATGGGAAAGCCCCACCACAGAATGAAAGACACAGCTACCATGGACCGTACTTCCACAAGGATTTAAAAATAGTCCTACGATACTTGAGACTCAGCTGGCAAAAAAAAATTAGAGATATAGAAAAAACAGAACCCAGGGAGAGGCATCTTGTTACAGAATGCGGATGACATTCTGATAGCGGCACAAAGTAAAGAAAAATGTTTTGAAATTTTTAAATTTTCTGGGCCAAGGAAGATGCGGAGTTTCCAGAAACAAAACCCAAATAGGAAAAGAAGCAGCCATTTATTTAGGATTTGAAATATCTCAAAGACAAAGACAATTAGAAAGTGAAAAGAAAGAAACTATTTGTCAAATTCCCAAACCTAGCAGCCCGAAGGAACTGAGAGCTTTTCTGAAAACAATGAAATAGCATCAGCTCTGGATTCTGAACTATAGACTGTATGTAAAACCATTATTTGAGGCATTGAAAGACTCAAAAGGATAAATATTTAACCTGGACGCCCGGATGCCAAACGGCATTCAAGGAACTGAAAAGAGCCTCGATGATGGCCCCTGCATTAGGCCTACCTGATTTCGCTACACCTCTTCAGTTGTTTGTCCACGAAAGACAACATTTAGCCCTTGGAGTGCTGACGCAGCGACTGGGAACCTGGAAGAGACCTGTGGGCTACTTCTCCAAACAACTTGACCACGCGAGTAAAAGATGGCCTAGGTGTTTACGGGCAGTAGCAACAACAGCGCTGCCGATCCGGGAAGCCCCAAAGTTAACAATGGGACAGAAGATGACAGTATATGTCCCGCACATAGCGGTGACTGTTTTAGAACAAAAGGGGGGTCGTTGGCTATCCCTTAGCAGAATGTTGAAATATCAAGTTGTTCTGTTAGAACAAGACGATGTGGAATCGAAGACTACTGCTATACTGAATCCTGCTATGTTTTTAACAACAGAAAACCTTACGGACAATTTAGAACACGATCGCTTGCTAACTATTGAACAAGTCTATTCCAGCAGACCAGACCTGAGACACAAACCTCTGGGAAAATCCTGATCTGGAGTTGTTTACAGATGGAAGAAGCTCTGGGCGAGAAGAGAAGCGAATGGCCGGATATGCTGCCGTTATCGCCGCCGAGGGAATGGAGTCAGGGGTGCTGCCTGCAAACACCTCAGCACAGAAAGCAGCATTGGTAGCATTGAAGCGAGCTCTGCGAATGGCAGAAGGACAAAGGATAAATATCTAGACTGATTCCAAACGTGCATTTGGTGTGATCCACGATCATGGAGCTATTGGGAAGGAGAAAGGACTGCCATCAGCCCAAGAATCATCAATACAGCATAAAGAAGAAATTCTCCAACTTCCGGAAGACGTGCAGAAACCAAAAGAAGTGGCGGTAAAGCGTTGCAAAGCTCATCAATTTGGCCAGACGGCTGTAAACATAAGCAAACGACTGACCGACAAAGCTGCAAAGAGGACTGCAGAGCAAGGTATCCTTGCGCTAGTACCAGTAAAACAGATCAGAATTCCAAAGTTGAAACCGAGATATAATAAATTGGATGAGCAATTAGCAGAACAATTGGAAGCATCACAAAACACAGAGAGATGGTAGGTAACACCAGAAAAACAAGTAATAACAACAACAACCCCACAAGTTATGACAGAACTTGCAAAAGAAAACCATGAGCAAACACATTAGGGTGTAGGCGCTACGGTTTTGAGTTTAAAAACATCTGTAGCGTGTGTAGGCGTGACAAGAATAGTTAAACCCATAGTAGCTAAGTGTCCAATCTGTCCTAGAAATAATCCCCTGAACCAAAGGAAACAACCTTTAGGAGTAACAAAACAAAAAATGCTCCCGGAAATTATTAGCAAATTAAGTTCTCTGAGTTACCCAGACAAAATAGATAGAGCAGTATTTGTCAGTGCTGATTGACAAATTTTCTAGATGGCCAGAAGCTTCCTCGTGCTGCACCGACAAAGCTAGAGTAGTAGTTAAAACGTTGCTGAAGGAAATAATACCAAGATTTAGAGTGCCAACGGGAATGTCCTCTGATAGAGCACCACATTTTTTTGCAGAGGTACTTCAACAAATTAATAAAATTTTGGGTAGAAAATGAGACCTGCATACACCCTGGAGACCACAATCAAGTGAAAAATTTCAGAACATGAAGCAAACACTAAACTGACATAGTGGAATATTATTGATCTAGGATGGAAGTATTGAGAAAGTTATTATTTCAGAACTTCCAAACAGGGGAAATGTAACCAAAGTGATGAAATCAACCAGAGACGGTGTTCCATTACGGCAACATGGAGCGTACGAATCAGCGTATCTGTCGATCTGCATTTTAGTCCCTAGGCGATCGTTAATGCGAACAGAACAACAGACAACGTGCTTCTGTCAGAAAAGGATGACAAAATGCGGTTTCGCTTAGCGGACTGAGAAAACTAGCCAAGACTGCCAAGAGTAAGAGCCGAGAAGGGAAAAGGTAATTCCGGCAGGGGGAGATCGCGACCACCGACTCACAGACCACCACCGACCCAAGTAACAGAAGAGAACAACGGAAGAGGACAACCGAGCCTGCGCAGCGATTTACATACGGAACGAGCAAGTTTGTACCAATCAGCAGACAGGACAATAACGAATATGTATGAATACGTAAAACATTGATCTACAAATTGTACGGGAAAGGTGCGTGAGGTACGCACGCCAGGAGGAGCGATCCCCCGTGCATCCGGCGCCGCGAATAAAGAATGCCTGCTCTTTAATACTAAATTGGTGTTGAGGAGTCGTTTCCGATTTTAACGCGTTTTTCGGTAACACAGGGAGTCAGATCAAGAGAGCCAGAGAACAACACAATACCGACAGGCTACAGGACAGAGCAGGAGGAATAAAAAAAAAAAAAAAACGAAGCCAGAGCCAGGCAGAGAGAGGCGGAGAAAGAAAAAGGAGCCACAGGCTACAGGACAGAGAGAGGGAGGACTGAAAAGACGGGGAGGCAGGGAGCCACTCAGAGCGAGATGGAGAATGAAGGTGCGGGGAGGCACAAAAAAAAAAGTAAATTTTGCAGCAGGTAAGGAAAGAGAGGGGGCCGGGGGAGAGACAGGGAGGGCCCAGGACGCACAAGAGAGGCAACGGGGCCCCAGTGGCCCAGGACTCACCGCGACTCTCGCTCTCAGCGCTGCTGGCACAATTTAGCCGTTCAGATGCTTCTTTCCCCTCCTCTCCTCCCTGCCTCTTCTGCAGCTCCACACTCTAGGCCGTCCTCCACCTGAAGAGAATACGTGGGTGTCTTACAGCTCTTACCAGATGAGGCTTCCTAGGCACGTAGCCTAGCTCGCTCGTGCACTACACACCCGTACCCAACTCCGGGTTACGCGTACAGACCCTACGGTGCACGTTGGTGGCCTGGCCCGCTGCGGGCTATGAAGGGGGATCCTTCCTCCCCCACCTGCATGGACAGGCTCTCTCTTGCCTGCGGCAGGAAGGCAGCTGGCAGCCAGAGCACCTTCAGTTTCTTCTTCTTTACCTTTCGTTGGCGTCTCCAGCTTCAGCCGAGGCAGCTCCTGTCCGCAGCCGGGAAGGGCTTTGTCTATCCCTTTTCGGCCCTGCGCTGCGAGGACGGGCAGAGAGAAGCCACGCGAGCCTGAGACGGCCGCAGGCAACGGCATCCCCGGGGGAAGGACAGGCAACCACGTCCTCAGCACGGTCTCTGGGAGAGGGAAAGAAGAAACAGCGACCGTCATTACCGTCGATCGACCCTGGCCAAAGCCTC
Source organism: Phalacrocorax aristotelis (assembly GCF_949628215.1). Lineage (NCBI taxonomy): Eukaryota > Metazoa > Chordata > Aves > Suliformes > Phalacrocoracidae > Phalacrocorax > Phalacrocorax aristotelis. Next base: position 654,144 of record NC_134305.1, on the reverse strand, counting down.
TCCTTCCGCAGGGGCTTCTGGACACACCGCTCCCTCCCCACGCTACTGCTAAGGGCCCCTGCGCCAAGGGGGAATCCAGTGCGCTTGAGGGACGGCTTGCTGCCTTCACGACAGGGCCTGGGGGCGGCCTAAGGCTATGCAGCACGCTTATGGGGAGGTGCCGGAGCTGGGGGCAGGCGCACGGGGCAAGGGGGGCCAGGGGAGGCTGAGCGGGACCTCCGGTGGGCCGGGGAGGCGGCCATCATCTGCGCCCTGGGCACGGGGAAAAGGTCATCGTCCTCCTCCTTTCCCTCTTCCCTTCTGTCAGCTCCCAGGGAACTCACCGCTTCTCAGGAAGCGGCCGCACCCGCAAGCCCCCAGTAATCAACACGAATCCAACCCCAAAAATACACCTCGCGTACCGTACGCGCCACGGCCGCCCGGCACCCGAGCGCCGGAAGACCACGCCTCCCGCCACGCCCGGCGAACCACGTGACAGGGCCGGCAGCCACTGCGCCAGGAATACAGCTCCCGGCATGCTCTGCGGCACAACCCGGCCACCCGGCAGCCGCAAGGACTACAGCTCCCGGCATGCTCTGCGGCACAACCCAGCCGGCCGGCGGCCGGTTTGATGCGGAGCCACCCAGCATCCCTGCGAGCACAGCTGCAGGCGCAACAGCAGTTACGCAGGCACAACTAGGCACTAAACAAAGGCTTTCCAACACTGGAGGTCTAGAACAGGTAGACATTAGCACAGAAGCACAAGGGGCTCTGTCACCCTGCACAAATCTCCCCGTGCCTACACACGCACACGTTCAGAAGTTAGTTATCAGAAAACGCCCGACTCAGCCATTTGCCACAGTCACGAGACTCACGACATGATAACACGACATGACACACGAGGTGGGCTCAGAGTTTTAAGGCAAGAAATACCTCCCACGCCCCCCACCCGAGATCTTTCAGGGTCCACACCTGCCATCGCCCCGCACCAAACCTACCCGGCCAAAGGCTTTCAGGTGGCCCGAAACACTGTACACAGAAAATAACCACGGACAGACCTGCATTGTTCGGAAGCGAACGATGCCCGACCGGGGCTCCTCTGCGGGGCACGGAGCCCCCCGGCCCCGCCCGGAGACACACACCCGCCCCCCGCTGCCCGAACTCACCCACCAGCGCTCTCCGGCCCCCGGACACGGCCGCGCTGCTCTCTCAGGCGGCTGCCGCAGGCGAGGCTCGGGCACCGCCAGGCCTCCAGCCGTCCCGAGGGGCTGCCGGCCACCGCAGGGGATGGCTGCCGGCGGCCGGACCGCCGCGGCGCTCCCCGCCCAGCTCCGAGCAGGCTCCGCCGGCCGCGGGCTTCCCACGCCGGGCCGCAGAGGGGCCCCGGCACCGCACAGGGACGCCTCGCGACCCGGCCGCCACACGCACCGGCCCTTCGGCCTCCACACGCACCGCTCCCGCCCCCGCTCCGACGCGCCGCGCACGCGCCACCGGAAGCCCGAGCCCCGCGGGGCGGCCCTTAAAGGGCGGCCGGAAGGAACGGCCCCCACCGGCCCCGCCACCGCGCCCCGCCGGTGAGCGCCAGCGCCCCCTGCTGGCCGGGCCGCGCTCAGCTCGCGAGGGCGCCGAGGGCCGGGCGGGGCGGGACGCGCCGGCTCGGGGCCAGCGCCTTCTCGGGGCGAGCGGGAAACCCCTGCGGGCCCCGGTCACGGCCGGGCACAGCCGCGCGCCCTCCGAGAGCTGCTGAACGGGGCTGCCGCTCGTGACACATACCGAGCCGTCTGCGACGGGAGCGGGCAGAGGAAGAAGGGGCCGGCTGGGGCCCGGGGGGCCGCCCCCCTACTCACGGTTCCCTCACGGTTCCCTCACGGTTCCCTCACGGTTCATCCCAGGGACGGAACCGGGACCTACTGTGAGGCACTGGGAAAGAAGTGGGAGGAAGCCGGGACAGACCAATATAGCCCAGTATGGACTAGACCAATATAGCCCAGTATGGACTGGAGGGAACTGCGAGGGAACCGCGAGAGAACCCCACAGAACAAACCATGGGGCACGAGAAGGCAGAGAATTAAGAATTAGGGACAGGGAGCCAGAAAAAAAAAAGAAAAAAACCAAAGGGAGACAGAGAGCAAAAGGAATCGCAATGCGTACGGAGAGAAGAGAGAAACAATTCTAGCATAGGGTCACGGGGGAGCCAGGGACAGCAAGATGGAGAAAGGACAGAAGCTACAGGCTACAGGGCAGAGAGGGAAGAATTAATGAATAGACACAGAGAGATGGGCAGAAAGACATGGAGAAAGGCTAAAGATCACACGGCCTACAGGGAAGAGAGAAGAGAGGGAGGAATTTTAAAAACAGGGGCAAGAAGCCAGAGAGAGGGAGAGAGAAGCAACAATAAATGGGGACAAGCCACAGGGCAGCGAGGAGGGAATCGATGAATAAGAACAGGAGGCCAAAGAGAACACAATGTAGAATGGAAAAAAGGAACAGCGGCCTACAGGGAAGGAGGAATTAAAGATCAGGGACTGGGAGGCAGACAGAGACACATGAAGAAACAAGTGAAAAAAAAAAAAAAAACACAAAACAACAGCAATGGGCTACAAAGACAGAGAGGGAGGAAATGAGGAAATAAAACATCGCAGCAAGGAGCTGGACAGAGAGAGATGAGGACAAACAAATAGCACGGGTCCACGTGACAGAGAACGTGGAATTAGAACACAGAGAGAGGGAGCCGGACAGAGAGAGAGGCCGAGAGAAACATCTAGACAGGCTACAGCGGGCAGAGGCAGGAATTAAAACCTAGGGACAGGGAGCTGGACAGAGAGAGATGGAGGTCACAGGGAACAGCGGTGGCTGCAGGAAGAACAGGAATTCATGAATAGGGAAAGGGAGCTGGACAGAGAAGAACTCAGAAAGGCAAGAACAGTAGCAGGGTACAGAGCAGAGAAGACGAATTAAAAAGCACGGGGGGAGTGTTGAGGCAGACAGAGAGAGATTAAGAAAAAAGTCACGGGCTACGTGGCAAAGCAGGAGGAATTCAGAAACGAGGATGGGAACCAAGGGAGAGTGTGCCGGTGAAGGATAACGGGCATTAAAAGTGAGGGACGGGGAGCTGGGAAAAGCGAGGCAGAGAAAAACAGAATCACAGAGAGAATCACACAAAGCCAAAAAAGAAGAAACTGAACAACAGGAACAGGTGTAACCAAAGCGATGAAATCAACCAACCAGAGACGGTGTTCCATTACGGGAACATGGAGCGTACGAATCAGCGCACCTGTCGATCTGCATTTTAGTGCCTAGGCGATCGTTAATGTCAGCAGAACAACAGACAACATGCTTCTGTCAGAAAAGGATGACAAAACGCGGTTTCGCTTAGCGGACTGAGAAAACTAGCCAAGACTGCCAAGAGTAAGAGCCGAGAAGCTAAAAGGTAATTCCGGCAGGGGGAGATCGCGACCACCGACTCACAGACCACCACCGACCCAACTAACACCACCTACTCAGAAGAGAACAACGGAAGAGGACAACCGAGCCTGCGCAGTGATTGACATACGGAACGAGCAAGTTTGTACCCATCGCTAGACAAGACAATAATGACTATGTATGAGTATGTAAAACTTTAATCTACAAATTGTACAGGAAAGGTGCGTGAGGTACGCACGCCAGGAGGAGCGATCCCCCGTGCATCCGGCGCCGTGAATATAGAATGCCTGCTCTTTAATACTAAATTGGTGTTGAGGAGTCGTTTCCGATTTTAACGCGTTTTTCGGTAACAGTTTTGGCACCCCAGGTGGGAACCTGCTTTTGAATCTCGACGGATCCGTGGGATCGTGGGACCTGCAGCCGGCCCCGAGGAATTCTCCGGGAGAGCTTCCGATCCCCGGGCCAGAGAATTCTGAGCAAGATCCCCTGGATTGAGGTAAACAAGGCATTCTTTGAAGAAGAAACTTAGGTAGAATAATACGTGGGGTTAGTTTCCCACATAGGATAGGATAGCGGGTTTGAGTCCCACAGGCCTGCCCGTAAGGCGCGGCGAAAGCCACGCAGGGTCGGGGCCAAGAGGTGCCTCGGTTGGTAAGTCTCTGCTAGGCGAAAGCCTGTGGAGCGGGACCCGAGGGTAGGGGAGTCTTCAACAGGGGGTTGAAGTCTCCAGGGATATCTAGCAGGGGGCTACAGATCCCAGTGGCAGATTTCCAGTGAGACCTCTAACGGGGGTTGGAGTCCCTCTGACTAGTATTTGTGATAGTGCACTATCACAACTACTAGTCGACTGGGAGACGGGAGCATTACTGAGTAGGAAACCTATCCCACAGAGAACACCTTTGGGATGTATTTTGAAGCACTGGAAAGACGTCGGGGGCGGTGACCCACTAACTCGGAAACCATTAATTGAATATTGCAATCATTGGTGGCCAACGTATCAATTGGAAGGTGGGCACAAATGGCCAGAACATGAGACATTGCAATATCGTACCATCTTGCAATTAATGTTGTTTCGTAAAAAGGGAAGGCAAACGGGAAGAAGTGGCATATGTTGATTTGTTCTTTACACCGTGGAATCATCCCGAGCAGCAGAAACAGCGTGAGGTATGTCCACAAGATTCTACGGCAATGTTTCTGAAAAGAGGAAAACGTGGTGAGAACTTGAAAGAGTGTTGCTCTACTTGTGATACTGGATACTTCGCTTGATGAAACTGACAAGAAAATAGTATGGAATACAGCCAGAAGGCAGGTGCAGGGAGCACATGCTAACGGGAATTTACAGAGAACAATGAATAAGAATTTTCCATCTACAAATCCCGAGTGGGACCCTAATCAGCCAGGACCCAGGGGAATGTTGACTCGATGTCAGAGAGAGATTTTATTTGGAGTAAGACAAGCAATGCCAAAAGCAATAAATTGGTCAAAATTTATGAAGTGAGACAAGAATTAAGTGAGTCCCCTTCAGCCTTTATGGAAAGACTGAAGGTGACCACCAGAAAATATACTCATTTGAACCCAGAAAAACCAGAAAAAGCAATTCAGCTGGTCTCTATATTCATAAGACAATCAGCCCCAGATGGGGGCGGGGGGAGAGAAAGCAACCTTCAGAAACTAGAACAACCTGAATCCAGAGATCTGGGTTAAATGCTTGAAGTAGCTTGGCATGAAGGAGACCAGGGGAATCAACCCTAGCTGAACACCTGGTTACACTGAAGCTACGGAATGAAGAAATAGAATTTTTGGTAGATACGGGAGCCACTTATTTGGTATTGAATACACGTGAAGAGAAATTTGATCATAAATCAGTAGATGTTGCTAGCGCAACAGGGCAAAGAAAAATTAGCCCCTCTCAGAGCCATTAAAGTTTAAACTGGAGAAGCAATGGGCAACTCACCAGTTTCTGTCTATGCCTGAATGTCCACTGCCTCTGTTATGACGAGATCTATTAGGTCAATTAGATGCTCAAGTAACTTTTAAAGATGGAGAGATTAAATCACTAATACCAGAATCAAAAGCCACAGAGGCGAGAGCGTTTATGTTACAGGATTCCTCCAGGGAGGAACGGGTTCCCGAGGAAGTGGAAAACGTAGTAATTCCTTTGGTTTGAGCGAGCGGAGCTCCGGAGCGATCTAAGTGGGCAGAGCCGGTAAAAGTAACCTTAAAGCCTGGAGCCAAGCCCGTAAGACAAAAACAATACCCTATTAAGCGAGAGGCTCGAAAAGGATTAGAGAAGTTAATTATAAAATTTTTCAGAATATGAGCTTTTAGTGGAATGTGAATCAGAATATAGTACTCCTGTGTCGCCAGTAAAGAAATCTAGAGGCAAAGAGTATTAGCTAGTTCACGATTTAAGGGCTATAAATCAGGTGGTCCAAGATATACATCCGGTAGTAGCTAATCCATACACTTTACTGACCTCTTTTAAAGGAGGAGCATAAATGGTTTACTGTACTAGATTTGAAGGACGCCTTCTTTTGCATACCTCCAGGCATAAAAAGTCAAAGCCTATTTGCTTTGGAATGGGAAAGCCCCACCACAGAATGAAAGACACAGCTACCATGGACCGTACTTCCACAAGGATTTAAAAATAGTCCTACGATACTTGAGACTCAGCTGGCAAAAAAAAATTAGAGATATAGAAAAAACAGAACCCAGGGAGAGGCATCTTGTTACAGAATGCGGATGACATTCTGATAGCGGCACAAAGTAAAGAAAAATGTTTTGAAATTTTTAAATTTTCTGGGCCAAGGAAGATGCGGAGTTTCCAGAAACAAAACCCAAATAGGAAAAGAAGCAGCCATTTATTTAGGATTTGAAATATCTCAAAGACAAAGACAATTAGAAAGTGAAAAGAAAGAAACTATTTGTCAAATTCCCGAACCTAGCAGCCCGAAGGAACTGAGAGCTTTTCTGAAAACAATGAAATAGCATCAGCTCTGGATTCTGAACTATAGACTGTATGTAAAACCATTATTTGAGGCATTGAAAGACTCAAAAGGATAAATATTTAACCTGGACGCCCGGATGCCAAACGGCATTCAAAGAACTGAAAAGAGCCTCGATGATGGCCCCTGCATTAGGCCTACCTGATTTCGCTAAACCTTTTCAGTTGTTTGTCCACGAAAGACAACATTTAGCCCTTGGAGTGCTGACACAGCGACTGGGAACCTGGAAGAGACCTGTGGGCTACTTCTCCAAACAACCTGACCACGCGAGTAAAAGATGGCCTAGGTGTTTACGGGCAGTAGCAACAACAGCGCTGCCGATCCGGGAAGCCCCAAAGTTAACAATGGGACAGAAGATGACAGTATATGTCCCGCACATAGCGGTGACTGTTTTAGAACAAAAGGGGGGTCGTTGGCTATCCCTTAGCAGAATGTTGAAATATCAAGTTGTTCTGTTAGAACAAGACGATGTGGAATCGAAGACTACTGCTATACTGAATCCTGCTATGTTTTTAACAACAGAAAACCTTACGGACAATTTAGAACACGATCGCTTGCTAACTATTGAACAAGTCTATTCCAGCAGACCAGACCTGAGACACAAACCTCTGGGAAAATCCTGATCTGGAGTTGTTTACAGATGGAAGAAGCTCTGGGCGAGAAGAGAAGCGAATGGCCGGATATGCTGTCGTTATCGCCGCCGAGGGAACGGAGTCAGGGGTGCTGCCTGCAAACACCTCAGCACAGAAAGCAGTATTGGTAGCATCGAAGCGAGCTCTGCGAATGGCAGAAGGACAAAGGATAAATATCTAGACTGATTCCAAACGTGCATTTGGTGTGATCCACGATCATGGAGCTATTGGGAAGGAGAAAGGACTGCCATCAGCCCAAGAATCATCAATACAGCATAAAGCAGAAATTCTCCAACTTCCGGAAGACGTGCAGAAACCAAAAGAAGTGGCGGTAAAGCGTTGCAAAGCTCATCAATTTGGCCAGACGGCTGTAAACATAAGCAAACGACTGACCGATAAAGCTGCAAAGAGGACTGCAGAGCAAGGTATCCTTGCGCTAGTACCAGTAAAACAGATCAGAATTCCAAAGGGACCTGGGATGTTCTGGGAGGGAACTAGGATGTACTGGGATATAATGGGACGGAACTGGGATGTATTGGGAGGCACTGGGAAAGAAGTGGTAGCGAACCGGGAGGGAATTGGGATGTACGGGGATGAACTGGTAGGAAACTGGGATGTACTCGCATGGAACGGGGATGTATTGGGATGTACAGGAACGGAACTGGAATGTACTGCAATGTACTGGGAGCGAACTGGGATTTACTGGGATGTACTGGGAGGAAACTGGGATACACTGGGAGGAAACTGGGAGGAAAGTGGGTGTCAACTGGGACATTCCAGTTTCCTCCCAGTACATCCCAGTTCCCTACCAGTGCATCCCAGTCCGTCCCAGTTCCCTCCCAGTCCGTCCCAGTACATCCCAGTTCCCTCCCAGTACATCCTACTACATACCAGTTCCCTCCCAGTTCACTCCCAGTACACAACAGTTACCTCCCAGTACGTCCCAGTTCCCTCCCAGTACGTGCCAGTACATCCCAGTTCCGTCCCTGTTTCCGACCAGTGCGTCCTAGTTCCCTCCCAGTACATCCCAGTTCCCTGCCAGTATGTCCCAGTACATCCCAGTTCCCTCCCAGTACATCCCAGTTCCCTCCCAGTTCCCTCCCAGTACATCCTGGTACATCCCAGTTCCCACCCAGTACATCCTACTACATACCAGTTCCCTCCCAGTTCACTCCCAGTACATCCCAGTACTTCACAGTTCCATCCCAGTACATCCCAGTACGCACCAGTTCCCCTCTGTACATAACACTTCCCTCCCAGTACATACCAGTACATCCCAGTGTCCTCACAGTACATCCCAGTTCCCTACCAGTACATCCCAGCTCCCTCCCAGTTCACTCCCAGTACACAACAGTTACGTCCCAGTACCTCCCAGTACATCCCAGTAGATCCTGGTACATCCCAAATCCCTGCCAGTTCCACCCGGTACAACCCAGTACAAGCCTGTACATCCTAGTTCCTCCACAGTACATCCCAGGGCATCCCCGCACATTGTAGTGCCTCCCAGTACATCCCAGCTCCCTCCCAGTACTGGGAGGGAACTGGGATGTACTGGGAGGGAACTGGGATGTACTGGGATGTAATGGGACGGAACTGGGATGTAATGGGACGGAACTGGGAAAGAAGTGGTAGTGAACCGGGAGGGAATTGGGATGTACGGGGATGAACTGGTAGGGAACTGGGATGTACGGGCATGGAACAGGGATGTATTGGGATGTACAGGAACAGAACTGGAATGTACTGCGATGTACTGGGATGTACTGGCAGCGAGCTGGGATTTACTGGGATGTACTGGGAGGAAACTGGGATATACTGGGAGGCACTGGGAGGAAAGTGGGTTTCAACTGGGACATTCCAGTTTCCTCCCAGTACATCCCAGTTCCCTACCAGTGCATCCCAGTCCGTCCCAGTTCCCTCCCAGGCCGTCCCAGTACATCCCAGTTCCCTCCCAGTTCACTCCCAGTACATAACAGATACCTCCCAGTACATCCCAGTACATCCCAAATCCCTGCCAGTTCCACCCGGTACAACCCGGTACAAGCCTGTACATCCCAGTTCCCTACCAGTGCAGCCCAGTACATCCTAGATCCCTCCCAGTACATCCCAGTTCCCTCCCAGTCCGTCCCAGTACATCCCAGTACATCCCAGTTCCCTCACAGTACATCCCAGTTCCCTCCCAGTAAATCCCAGTTCCCAACACTTTCCACCCAGTACATCCCAGTTACCTCCCAGTACATCCCAGTACATCCTGGTACATCCCAAATCCCTGCCAGTTCCACCCGGTACAACGCAGTACAAGCCTGTACATCCTAGTTCCTCCACAGTACATCCCAGGACATCCCCGCACATTGTAGTGCCTCCCAGTACATCCCAGGTCCCTCCCAGTAGTGGGAGGGAACTGGGACGTACTGGGAGGGAACTGGGATGTATTGGGATGTACAGGAACGGAACTGGAATGTACGGCGATGTATTGGCATGTACTGGCAGCGAGCTGGGATTTACTGGGATGTACTGGGAGGAAACTGGGATATACTGGGAGGAAACTGGGATATACTGGGAGGAAACTGGGAGGGAAGTGGGTGTCAACTGGGACATTCCAGTTTCCTCCCAGTACATCCCAGTTCCCTACCAGTGCAGCCCAGTACATCCCAGTTCCCTCCCAGTCCGTCCCAATCCCCTCCCAGTACATCCCAGTTCCCTGCCAGTATGTCCCAGTACATCCCAGTTCCCTCCCAGTACATACCAGTTCCCTCCCAGTACATCCCAGTTCCCTCCCAGTTCCCTCCCACTACATCCCAGTACATCCCAGTTCCCTCCCAGTTCCCTCCCACTACATCCCAGTACATCCCAGTTCCCTCCCAGTACATACCAGTTCCCTCCCAGTTCACTCCCAGTACATCCCAGTACTTCACAGTTCCCTCCCAGTACATCCCAGTACGTCCCAGTACATAACACTTCCCTCCCAGTACATACCAGTACATCCCAGTGTCCTCACAGTACGTCCCAGTTCCCTCACAGTACATCCCAGTTCCCTACCAGTACATCCCAGTTCCCTCCCTGTTCCTTCCCAGTACATAACAGTTACCTCCCAGTACATCCCAGTACATCCTGGTACATCCCAAATCCCTGCCAGTTCCACCCGGTACAACCCAGTACAAGCCTGTACATCCTAGTTCCTCCACAGTACATCCCAGGGCATCCCCGCACATTGTAGTGCCTCCCAGTACATCCCAGTTCCCTCCCAGTACTGGGAGGGACCTGGGATGTACTGGAAGGGAACTGGGATGTACTGGGAGGGACCTGGGATGTACTGGGATGTAATGGGACGGAACTGGGATGTAATGGGACGGAACTGGGAAAGAAGTGGTAGTGAACCGGGAGGGAACTGGAATGTACGGGGATGAACTGGTTGGGAACTGGGATGTACTGGCATGGAACGGGGATGTATTGGGATGTACAGGAACGGAACTGGAATGTACTGCGATGTACTGGGATGTACTGGGAGCGAACTGGGATTTACTGGGATGTACTGGGAGGAAACTGGGATATACTGGGAGGCACTGGGAGGGAAGTGGGTGTCAACTGGGACATTCCAGTTTCCTCCCAGTACATCCCAGTTCCCTACCAGTGCAGCCCAGTACATCCCAGATCCCTCCCAGTACATCCCAGTTCCCTCCCAGTCCGTCCCAGTACATCCCAGTACATCCCAGTTCCCTCACAGTACATCCCAGTTCCCTCACAGTTCACACACAGTTCACTCCCAGTTCCATTCCAGTACAGCCCAGTACATGCCACTTTCCTCCAAGTAAATCCCAGTTCCCTCCCACTACATCCAAGTTCCCTCCCACTTCCCTCTAAGTACATCCCAGTACTTCACAGTTCACTCCCAGTACATCCCAGTTCCCCCTTGGTACATAACAGTTCCCTCCCAGTACACCCCAGTACATCCCAGTTCCCTCCCAGTATGTCCCACTACATCCCAGTTCCCTCCCAGTCCATCCCAGTTCCCTCCCACTAAATCCCAATTCCCAACACTTTCCACCCAGTACATTCCAGTTCCCTCCCAGTACATCCCAGTTCCCTCTAAGTACATCCCAGTACTTCACAGTTCCCTCCCAGTTCACTCCCAGTTCCCTCCCAGTACATCCCAGTTCCCTCTAAGTACATCCCAATACTTCATAGTTCCCTCCCAGCACGTCCCAGTACGTCCCAGTTCCCCTCAGTACATAACACTTCCCTCCCAGTACATACCAGTACATCCCAGTGTCCTCACAGTACATCCCAGTTCCCTCCCAGTACATCCCAGTTCTCTCCCAGTTCACTCCCAGTACACAACAGTTACCTCCCAGTACATCCCAGTACATCCCAGTAGATCCTGGTACATCCCAAATCCCTGCCAGTTCCACCCGGTACAACCCAGTACAAGCCTGTACATCCTAGTTCCTCCACAGTACATCCCAGGGCATCCCCGCACATTGTAGTGCCTCCCAGTACATCCCAGTTCCCTCCCAGTACTGGGAGGGACCTGGGATGTACTGGGAGGGAACTGGGACGTACTCGGAGGGAACTGGGATGTACTGGGATGTAATGGGACGGAACTGGGATGTATTGGGAGGCACTGGGAAAGAAGTGGTAGTGAACCGGGAGGGAATTGGGATGTACTGGGATGAACTGGTAGGAAACTGGGATGTACTGGCATGGAACGGGGATGTATTGGGATGTACAGGAACAGAACTGGAATGTACAGCGATGTATTGGCATGTACTGGCAGCGAGCTGGGATTTACTGGGATGTACTGGGAGGAAACTGGGATATACTGGGAGGAAACTGGGATATACTGGGAGGCATTGGGAGGGAAGTGGGTGTCAACTGGGACATTCCAGTTTCCTCCCAGTACATCCCAGTTCCCTACCAGTGCAGCCCAGTACATCCCAGTTCCCTCCCAGTCCGTCCCAATCCCCTCCCAGTACATCCCAGTTCCCTCCCAGTATGTCCCAGTACATCCCAGTTCCCTCCCAGTACATACCAGTTCGCTCCCAGTTCCCTCCCACTACATCCCAGTACATCCCAGTTCCCTCCCAGTACATACCAGTTCCCTCCCAGTACATCCCAGTTCCCTCCCAGTACATCCCAGTTCCCACCCAGTACATCCTACTACATACCAGTTCCCTCCCAGTTCACTCCCAGTACATCCCAGTACTTCACAGTTCCCTCCCAGTACATCCCAGTACGTCCCAGTTCCCCTCAGTACATAACACTTCCCTACCAGTACATACCAGTACATCCCAGTGTCCTCACAGTACGTCCCAGTTCCCTCCCAGTACATCCCAATTCCCTCCCAGTACATCCCAGTTCCCTCCCTGTTCCTTCCCAGTACATAACAGTTACCTCCCAGTACATCCCAGTAGATCCTGGTACATCCCAAATCCCTGCCAGTTCCACCCGGTACAACCCAGTACAAGCCTGTACATCCTAGTTCCTCCACAGTACATCCCAGGGCATCCCCGCACATTGTAGTGCCTCCCAGTACGACCCAGTTCCCTCCCAGTACGTCCCAGAACATCCCAGTTCCGTCCCAGTTCCCTACCAGTGCGTCCTAGTTCCCTCCCAGTACGTCCCAGTTCCCTCTTAGTCCATTCCAGTTCCCTCCAGTATATCCCAGTACATCCCAGTTCCCTCCAGTACATCTCAGTTCTCTCCCATTTCCCTCCAAGTACATGCCAGTTCCCTCCCAGTACATCCCAGTTCCCTCACAGTTCACACACAGTTCACTCCCAGTTCCCTCCCAGTACATCACACTACATCCCAGTTCCCTCCCAGTGTCTGCTAAGTACATCCCAGTACTTCACAGTTCCCTCCCAGCACATCCCAGTACGTCCCAGTTCCCCTCAGTACATAACACTTCCCTCCCAGTACATACCAGTACATCCCAGTTCCCTCCCAATGCATCCCAGTTCCCTCCCAATGCATCCCAGTTCCCTCCCAATGCATCCCAGTTCCCTCCCAATGCATCCCAGTTCCCTCCCAATGCATCCCAGTTCCCTCCCAATGCATCCCAGTTCCCTCCCAATGCATCCCAGTTCCCTCCCAATGCATCCCAGTTCCCTCCCAATGCATCCCAGTTCCCTCCCAGTTACTTCCCAGTACACAACAGTTACTTCCCAGTACATCTGAGTACACCCTGGTACATCCCAAATTCCTGCCAGTTCCACCCGGTACAACCCAGTACAAGCCTGTACATCCTAGTTCCTCCACAGTACATCCCAGGACATCCCAGTTCCGTCCCAGTTCCCTACCAGTGCATCCTAGTTCCCTCCCAGTACAACCCAGTAGATCCTGGTACGTCCCCGTTCCCCACACTGTACGTCCCCGTTCCCCGCACTGTACTGGGAGGACAACCGAGCCTGCGCAGTGATTGACATACGGAACGAGCAGGTTTGTACCCATCACTAGACAAGACAATAATGACTATGTATGAGTATGTAAAATTTTCATCTATAAATTGTAGGGGAAAGGTGCGTGAGGTACGCACGCCAGGAGGAGCGATCCCCCGTGCATCCGGCGCCGCGAATAAAGAATGCCTGCTCTTTAATACTAAATTGGTGTTGAGGAGTCGTTTCCGATTTTAACGCGTTTTTCGGTAACACAGGGAGTCAGATCAAGAGAGCCAGAGAACAACACAATACCGACAGGCTACAGGACAGAGCAGGAAGAATAAAAAAAAAAAAAAACGAAGCCAGAGCCAGGCAGAGAGAGGCGGAGAAAGAAAAAGGAGCCACAGGCTACAGGACAGAGAGAGGGAGGACTGAAAAGACGGGGAGGCAGGGAGCCACTCAGAGCAAGATGGAGAAAGAAGGTGCGGGGGGGGGGGGGGGGGGGGCGCAAAAAAAAAAAGTAAATTTTGCAGCAGGTAAGGAAAGAGAGGGGGCCGGGGGAGAGACAGGGAGGGCCCAGGACGCACAAGAGAGGCAACGGGGCCCCAGTGGCCCAGGACTCACCGCGACTCTCGCTCTCAGCGCTGCTGGCACAATTTAGCCGTTCAGATGCTCCTTTCCCCTCCTCTCCTCCCTGCCTCTTCTGCAGCTCCAGACTCTAGGCCGTCCTCCACCTGAAGAGAATACGTGGGTGTCTTACAGCTCTTACCAGATGAGGCTTCCTAGGCACGTAGCCTAGCTCGCTCGTGCACTACACGCCCGTACCCAACTCCGGGTTACGCGTACAGACCCTACGGTGCACGTTGGTGGCCTGGCCCGCTGCGGGCTATGAAGGGGGATCCTTCCTCCCCCACCTGCATGGACAGGCTCTCTCTTGCCTGCGGCAGGAAGGCAGCTGGCAGCCAGAGCCCCTTCAGTTTCTTCTTCTTTACCTTTCGTTGGCGTCTCCAGCTTCAGCCGAGGCAGCTCCTGTCCGCAGCCGGGAAGGGCTTTGTCTATCCCTTTTCGGCCCTGCGCTGCGAGGACGGGCAGAGAGAAGCCATGCGAGCCTGAGACGGCCGCAGGCAACGGCATCCCCGGGGGAAGGACAGGCAACCACGTCCTCAGCACGGTCTCTGGGAGAGGGAAAGAAGAAACAGCGACCGTCATTACCGTCGATCGACCCTGGCCAAAGCCTCTCCTTCCGCAGGGGCTTCTGGACACACCGCTCCCTCCCCACGCTACTGCTAAGGGCCCCTGCGCCAAGGGGGAATCCAGTGCGCTTGAGGGACGGCTTGCTGCCTTCACGACAGGGCCTGGGGGCGGCCTAAGGCTATGCAGCACGCTTATGGGGAGGTGCCGGAGCTGGGGGCAGGCGCACGGGGCAAGGGGGGCCAGGGGAGGCTGAGCGGGACCTCCGGTGGGCCGGGGAGGCGGCCATCATCTGCGCCCTGGGCATGGGGAAAAGGTCATCGTCCTCCTCCTTTCCCTCTTCCCTTCTGTCAGCTCCCAGGGAACTCACCGCTTCTCAGGAAGCGGCCGCACCCGCAAGCCCCCAGTAATCAACACGAATCCAACCCCAAAAATACACCTCGCGTACCGTACGCGCCACGGCCGCCCGGCACCCGAGCGCCGGAAGACCGCGCCTCCCGCCACGCCCGGCGAACCACGTGACAGGGCCGGCAGCCACTGCGCCAGGAATACAGCTCCCGGCATGCTCTGCGCCACAACCCGGCCGCCCGGCAGCCGCGCGCCGCAAGGACTACAGCTCCCGGCATGCTCTGCGGCACAACAAAGCCGGCCGGCGGCCGGTTTGATGCGGAGCCACCCAGCATCCCTGCGAGCACAGCTGCAGGCGCAACAGCAGTTACGCAGGCACAACTAGGCACTAAACAAAGGCTTTCCAACACTGGAGGTCTAGAACAGGTAGACATTAGCACAGAAGCACAAGGGGCTCTGTCACCCTGCACAAATCTCCCCGTGCCTACACACGCACACGTTCAGAAGTTAGTTATCAGAAAACGCCCGACTCAGCCATTTGCCACAGTCACGAGACTCACGACATGATAACACGACATGACACACGAGGTGGGCTCAGAGTTTTAAGGCAAGAAATACCTCCCACGCCCCCCACCCGAGATCTTTCAGGGTCCACACCTGCCATCGCCCCGCACCAAACCTACCCGGCCAAAGGCTTTCAGGTGGCCCGAAACACTGTACACAGAAAATAACCACGGACAGACCTGCATTGTTCGGAAGCGAACGATGCCCGACCGGGGCTCCTCTGCGGGGCACGGAGCCCCCCGGCCCCGCCCGGAGACACACACCCGCCCCCCGCTGCCCGAACTCACCCACCAGCGCTCTCCGGCCCCCGGACACGGCCGCGCTGCTCTCTCAGGCGGCTGCCGCAGGCGAGGCTCGGGCACCGCCAGGCCTCCAGCCGTCCCGAGGGGCTGCCGGCCACCGCAGGGGATGGCTGCCGGCGGCCGGACCGCCGCGGCGCTCCCCGCCCAGCTCCGAGCAGGCTCCGCCGGCCGCGGGCTTCCCACGCCGGGCCGCAGAGGGGCCCCGGCACCGCACAGGGACGCCTCGCGACCCGGCCGCCACACGCACCGGCCCTTCGGCCTCCACACGCACCGCTCCCGCCCCCGCTCCGACGCGCCGCGCACGCGCCACCGGAAGCCCGAGCCCCGCGGGGCGGCCCTTAAAGGGCGGCCGGAAGGAACGGCCCCCACCGGCCCCGCCACCGCGCCCAGCCGGTGAGCGCCAGCGCCCCCTGCTGGCCGGGCCGCGCTCAGCTCGCGAGGGCGCCGAGGGCCGGGCGGGGCGGGACGCGCCGGCTCGGGGCCAGCGCCTTCTCGGGGCGAGCGGGAAACCCCTGCGGGCCCCGGTCACGGCCGGGCACAGCCGCGCGCCCTCCGAGAGCTGCTGAACGGGGCTGCCGCTCGTGACACATACCGAGCCGTCTGCGACGGGAGCGGGCAGAGGAGGAAGGGGCCGGCTGGGGCCCGGGGGGCCGCCCCCCTACTCACAGTTCCCTCACAGTTCCCTCACAGTTCCCTCACAGTTCCCTCACAGTTCCCTCACAGTTCCCTCACAGTTCCCTCACAGTTCCCTCACAGTTCCCTCACAGTTCCCTCACAGTTCCCTCACAGTTCCCTCACAGTTCCCTCACAGTTCCCTCACAGTTCCCTCACAGTTCCCTCACAGTTCCCTCACAGTTCCCTCACAGTTCCCTCACAGTTCCCTCACAGTTCCCTCACAGTTCCCTCACAGTTCCCTCACAGTTCCCTCACAGTTCCCTCACAGTTCCCTCACAGTTCCCTCACAGTTCCCTCACAGTTCCCTCACAGTTCCCTCACAGTTCCCTCACAGTTCCCTCACAGTTCCCTCACAGTTCCCTCACAGTTCCCTCACAGTTCCCTCACAGTTCCCTCACAGTTCCCTCACAGTTCCCTCACAGTTCCCTCACAGTTCCCTCACAGTTCCCTCACAGTTCCCTCACAGTTCCCTCACAGTTCCCTCACAGTTCCCTCACAGTTCCCTCACAGTTCCCTCACAGTTCCCTCACAGTTCCCTCACAGTTCCCTCACAGTTCCCTCACAGTTCCCTCACAGTTCCCTCACAGTTCCCTCACAGTTCCCTCACAGTTCCCTCACAGTTCCCTCACAGTTCATCCCAGGGACGGAACCGGGACCTACTGTGAGGCACTGGGAAAGAAGTGGGAGGAAGCCGGGACAGACCAATATAGCCCAGTATGGACTAGACCAATATAGCCCAGTATGGACTAGACCAATATAGCCCAGTATGGACTGGAGGGAACTGCGAGGGAACCGCGAGAGAACCCCACAGAACAAACCATGGGGCACGAGAAGGCAGAGAATTAAGAATTAGGGACAGGGAGCCAGAAAAAAAAAAGAAAAAAAACAAAGGGAGACAGAGACCAAAAGGAATCGCAATGCGTACGGAGAGAAGAGAGAAACAATTCTAGCATAGGGTCACGGGGGAGCCAGGGACAGCAAGATGGAGAAAGGACAGAAGCTACAGGCTACAGGGCAGAGAGGGAAGAATTAATGAATAGACACAGAGAGATGGGCAGAAAGACATGGAGAAAGGCTAAAGATCACACGGCCTACAGGGAAGAGAGAAGAGAGGGAGGAATTTTAAAAACAGGGGCAAGAAGCCAGAGAGAGGGAGAGAGAAGCAACAATAAATGGGGACAAGCCACAGGGCAGCGAGGAGGGAATCGATGAATAAGAACAGGAGACCAAAGAGAACACAATGTAGAATGGAAAAAAGGAACAGCGGCCTACAGGGAAGGAGGAATTAAAGATCAGGGACTGGGAGGCAGACAGAGACACATGAAGAAACAAGTGAAAAAAAAAAAAAACCACAAAACAACAGCAATGGGCTACAAAGACAGAGAGGGAGGAAATGAGGAAATAAAACATCGCAGCAAGGAGCTGGACAGAGAGAGATGAGGACAAACAAATAGCACGGGTCCACGTGACAGAGAACGTGGAATTAGAACACAGAGAGAGGGAGCCGGACAGAGAGAGAGGCCGAGAGAAACATCTAGACAGGCTACAGCGGGCAGAGGCAGGAATTAAA
Source organism: Phalacrocorax aristotelis (assembly GCF_949628215.1). NCBI lineage: Eukaryota > Metazoa > Chordata > Aves > Suliformes > Phalacrocoracidae > Phalacrocorax > Phalacrocorax aristotelis. The sequence continues at coordinate 636,081 of NC_134305.1, read as the reverse complement.
ACCTAGGGACAGGGAGCTGGACAGAGAGAGATGGAGGTCACAGGGAACAGCGGTGGCTGCAGGAAGAACAGGAATTCATGAATAGGGAAAGGGAGCTGGACAGAGAAGAACTCAGAAAGGCAAGAACAGTAGCAGGGTACAGAGCAGAGAAGACGAATTAAAAAGCACGGGGGGAGTGTTGAGGCAGACAGAGAGAGATTAAGAAAAAAGTCACGGGCTACGTGGCAAAGCAGGAGGAATTCAGAAACGAGGATGGGAACCAAGGGAGAGTGTGCCGGTGAAGGATAACGGGCATTAAAAGTGAGGGACGGGGAGCTGGGAAAAGCGAGGCAGAGAAAAACAGAATCACAGAGAGAATCACACAAAGCCAAAAAAGAAGAAACTGAACAACAGGAACAGGTGTAACCAAAGCGATGAAATCAACCAACCAGAGACGGTGTTCCATTACGGGAACATGGAGCGTACGAATCAGCGCACCTGTCGATCTGCATTTTAGTCCCTAGGCGATCGTTAATGTCAGCAGAACAACAGACAACATGCTTCTGTCAGAAAAGGATGACAAAACGCGGTTTCGCTTAGCGGACTGAGAAAACTAGCCAAGACTGCCAAGAGTAAGAGCCGAGAAGCTAAAAGGTAATTCCGGCAGGGGGAGATCGCGACCACCGACTCACAGACCACCACCGACCCAACTAACACCACCTACTCAGAAGAGAACAACGGAAGAGGACAACCGAGCCTGCGCAGTGATTGACATACGGAACGAGCAAGTTTGTACCCATCGCTAGACAAGACAATAATGACTATGTATGAGTATGTAAAACTTTAATCTACAAATTGTACAGGAAAGGTGCGTGAGGTACGCACGCCAGGAGGAGCGATCCCCCGTGCATCCGGCGCCGTGAATATAGAATGCCTGTTCTTTAATACTAAATTGGTGTTGAGGAGTCGTTTCCGATTTTAACGCGTTTTTTGGTAACAGTTTTGGCACCCCAGGTGGGAACCTGCTTTTGAATCTCGACGGATCCGTGGGATCGTGGGACCTGCAGCCGGCCCCGAGGAATTCTCCGGGAGAGCTTCCGATCCCCGGGCCAGAGAATTCTGAGCAAGATCCCCTGGATTGAGGTAAACAAGGCATTCTTTGAAGAAGAAACTTAGGTAGAATAATACGTGGGGTTAGTTTCCCACATAGGATAGGACAGCGGGTTTGAGTCCCACAGGCCTGCCCGTAAGGCGCGGCGAAAGCCACGCAGGGTTGGGGCCAAGAGGTGCCTCGGTTGGTAAGTCTCTGCTAGGCGAAAGCCTGTGGAGCGGGACCCGAGGGTAGGGGAGTCTTCAACAGGGGGTTGAAGTCTCCAGGGATATCTAGCAGGGGGCTACAGATCCCAGTGGCAGATTTCCAGTGAGACCTCTAACGGGGGTTGGAGTCCCTCTGACTAGTAGTTGTGATAGTGCACTATCACAACTACTAGTCGACTGGGAGACGGGAGCATTACTGAGTAGGAAACCTATCCCACAGAGAACACCTTTGGGATGTATTTTGAAGCACTGGAAAGACGTCGGGGGCGGTGACCCACTAACTCGGAAACCATTAATTGAATATTGCAATCATTGGTGGCCAACGTATCAATTGGAAGGTGGGCACAAATGGCCAGAACATGAGACATTGCAATATCGTACCATCTTGCAATTAATGTTGTTTTGTAAAAAGGGAAGGCAAATGGGAAGAAGTGGCATATGTTGATTTGTTCTTTACACCGTGGAATCATCCCGAGCAGCAGAAACAGCGTGAGGTATGTCCACAAGATTCTACGGCAATGTTTCTGAAAAGAGGAAAACGTGGTGAGAACTTGAAAGAGTGTTGCTCTACTTGTGATACTGGATACTTCGCTTGATGAAACTGACAAGAAAATAGTATGGAATACAGCCAGAAGGCAGGTGCAGGGAGCACATGCTAACGGGAATTTACAGAGAACAATGAATAAGAATTTTCCATCTACAAATCCCGAGTGGGACCCTAATCAGCCAGGACCCAGGGGAATGTTGACTCGATGTCAGAGAGAGATTTTATTTGGAGTAAGACAAGCAATGCCAAAAGCAATAAATTGGTCAAAATTTATGAAGTGAGACAAGAATTAAGTGAGTCCCCTTCAGCCTTTATGGAAAGACTGAAGGTGACCACCAGAAAATATACTCATTTGAACCCAGAAAAACCAGAAAAAGCAATTCAGTTGGTCTCTATATTCATCAGACAATCAGCCCCAGATGGGGGCGGGGGGAGAGAAAACAACCTTCAGAAACTAGAACAACCTGAATCCAGAGATCTGGGTTAAATGCTTGAAGTAGCTTGGCATGAAGGAGACCAGGGGAATCAACCCTAGCTGAACACCTGGTTACACTGAAGCTACGGAATGAAGAAATAGAATTTTTGGTAGATACGGGAGCCACTTATTTGGTATTGAATACACGTGAAGAGAAATTTGATCATAAATCAGTAGATGTTGCTAGCGCAACAGGGCAAAGAAAAATTAGCCCCTCTCAGAGCCATTAAAGTTTAAATTGGAGAAGCAATGGGCAACTCACCAGTTTCTGCATATGCCTGAATGTCCACTGCCTCTGTTATGACGAGATCTATTAGGTCAATTAGATGCTCAAGTAACTTTTAAAGATGGAGAGATTAAATCACTAATACCAGAATCAAAAGCCACAGAGGCGAGAGCGTTTATGTTACAGGATTCCTCCAGGGAGGAACGGGTTCCCAAGGAAGTGGAAAACGTAGTAATTCCTTTGGTTTGAGCGAGCGGAGCTCCGGAGCGATCTAAGTGGGCAGAGCCAGTAAAAGTAACCTTAAAGCCTGGAGCCAAGCCCGTAAGACAAAAACAATACCCTATTAAGCGAGAGGCTCGAAAAGGATTACAGAAGTTAATTATAAAATTTTTCAGAATATGAGCTTTTAGTGGCATGTGAATCAGAATATAGTACTCCTGTGTCGCCAGTAAAGAAATCTAGAGGCAAAGAGTATTAGCTAGTTCACGATTTAAGGGCTATAAATCAGGTGGTCCAAGATATACATCCGGTAGTAGCTAATCCATACACTTTACTGACCTCTTTTAAAGGAGGAACATAAATGGTTTACTGTACTAGATTTGAAGGACGCCTTCTTTTGCATACCTCCAGGCATAAAAAGTCAAAGCCTATTTGCTTTGGAATGGGAAAGCCCCACCACAGAATGAAAGACACAGCTACCATGGACCGTACTTCCACAAGGATTTAAAAATAGTCCTACGATACTTGAGACTCAGCTGGCAAAAAAAAATTAGAGATATAGAAAAAACAGAACCCAGGGAGAGGCATCTTGTTACAGAATGCGGATGACATTCTGATAGCGGCACAAAGTAAAGAAAAATGTTTTGAAATTTTTAAATTTTCTGGGCCAAGGAAGATGCGGAGTTTCCAGAAACAAAACCCAAATAGGAAAAGAAGCAGCCATTTATTTAGGATTTGAAATATCTCAAAGACAAAGACAATTAGAAAGTGAAAAGAAAGAAACTATCTGTCAAATTCCCAAACCTAGCAGCCCGAAGGAACTGAGAGCTTTTCTGAAAACAATGAAATAGCATCAGCTCTGGATTCTGAACTATAGACTGTATGTAAAACCATTATTTGAGGCATTGAAAGACTCAAAAGGATAAATATTTAACCTGGACGCCCGGATGCCAAACGGCATTCAAGGAACTGAAAAGAGCCTCGATGATGGCCCCTGCATTAGGCCTACCTGATTTCGCTACACCTCTTCAGTTGTTTGTCCACGAAAGACAACATTTAGCCCTTGGAGTGCTGACGCAGCGACTGGGAACCTGGAAGAGACCTGTGGGCTACTTCTCCAAACAACTTGACCACGCGAGTAAAAGATGGCCTAGGTGTTTACGGGCAGTAGCAACAACAGCGCTGCCGATCCGGGAAGCCCCAAAGTTAACAATGGGACAGAAGATGACAGTATATGTCCCGCACATAGCGGTGACTGTTTTAGAACAAAAGGGGGGTCGTTGGCTATCCCTTAGCAGAATGTTGAAATATCAAGTTGTTCTGTTAGAACAAGACGATGTGGAATCGAAGACTACTGCTATACTGAATCCTGCTATGTTTTTAACAACAGAAAACCTTACGGACAATTTAGAACACGATCGCTTGCTAACTATTGAACAAGTCTATTCCAGCAGACCAGACCTGAGACACAAACCTCTGGGAAAATCCTGATCTGGAGTTGTTTACAGATGGAAGAAGCTCTGGGCGAGAAGAGAAGCGAATGGCCGGATATGCTGCCGTTATCGCCGCCGAGGGAATGGAGTCAGGGGTGCTGCCTGCAAACACCTCAGCACAGAAAGCAGCATTGGTAGCATTGAAGCGAGCTCTGCGAATGGCAGAAGGACAAAGGATAAATATCTAGACTGATTCCAAACGTGCATTTGGTGTGATCCACGATCATGGAGCTATTGGGAAGGAGAAAGGACTGCCATCAGCCCAAGAATCATCAATACAGCATAAAGAAGAAATTCTCCAACTTCCGGAAGACGTGCAGAAACCAAAAGAAGTGGCGGTAAAGCGTTGCAAAGGTCATCAATTTGGCCAGACGGCTGTAAACATAAGCAAACGACTGACCGACAAAGCTGCAAAGAGGACTGCAGAGCAAGGTATCCTTGCACTAGTACCAGTAAAACAGATCAGAATTCCAAAGTTGAAACCGAGATATAATAAATTGGATGAGCAATTAGCAGAACAATTGGAAGCATCACAAAACACAGAGAGATGGTAGGTAACACCAGAAAAACAAGTAATAACAACAACAACCCCACAAGTTATGACAGAACTTGCAAAAGAAAACCATGAGCAAACACATTAGGGTGTAGACGCTACGGTTTTGAGTTTAAAAACATCTGTAGCGTGTGTAGGCGTGACAAGAATAGTTAAACCCATAGTAGCTAAGTGTCCAATCTGTCCTAGAAATAATCCCCTGAACCAAAGGAAACAACCTTTAGGAGTAACAAAACAAAAAATGCTCCCGGAAATTATCAGCAAATTAAGTTCTCTGAGTTACCCAGACAAAATAGATAGAGCAGTATTTGTCAGTGCTGATTGACAAATTTTCTAGATGGCCAGAAGCTTCCTCGTGCTGCACCGGCAAAGCTAGAGTAGTAGTTAAAACGTTGCTGAAAGAAATAATACCAAGATTTAGAGTGCCAACGGGAACGTCCTCTGATAGAGCACCACATTTTTTTGCAGAGGAAGTTCAACAAATTAATAAAATTTTGGGTAGAAAATGAGACCTGCATACACCCTGGAGACCACAATCAAGTGAAAAATTTCAGAACATGAAGCAAACACTAAACTGACATAGTGGAATATTATTGATCTAGGATGGAAGTATTGAGAAAGTTATTATTTCAGAACTTCCAAACAGGGAAAATGTAACCAAAGTGATGAAATCAACCAACCAGAGACGGTGTTCCATTACGGGAACAGGGAGCGTACCAATCAGCGCACCTGTCGATCTGCATTTTAGTCCCTAGGCGATCGTTAATGCGAACAGAACAACAGACAACGTGCTTCTGTCAGAAAAGGATGACAAAACGCGGTTTCGCTTAGCGGACTGAGAAAACTAGCCAAGACTGCCAAGAGTAAGAGCCGAGAAGGGAAAAGGTAATTCCGGCGGGGGAGATCGCGACCACCGACTCACAGACCACCACCGACCCAAGTAACAGAAGAGAACAACGGAAGAGGACAACCGAGCCTGCGCAGCGATTTACATACGGAACGAGCAAGTTTGTACCAATCAGCAGACAGGACAATAATGAATATGTATGAATACGTAAAACATTGATCTACAAATTGTACGGGAAAGGTGCGTGAGGTACACACGCCAGGAGGAGCGATCCCCCGTGCATTCGGCGCCGCGAATAAAGAATGCCTGCTCTTTAATACTAAATTGGTGTTGAGGAGTCGTTTCCGATTTTAACGCGTTTTTCGGTAACACAGGGAGTCAGATCAAGAGAGCCAGAGAAAGACAAAACACCGACAGGCTACAGGACAGAGCAGGAGGAATAAAAAAAAAAAAAAACGGAGCCAGAGCCAGGCAGAGAGAGGCAGAGAAAGAAAAAGGAGCCACAGGCTACAGGACAGAGAGAGGGAGGACTGAAAAGACGGGGAGGCAGGGAGCCACTCAGAGCGAGATGGAGAAAGAAGGTGCGGGGGGGCGCAAAAAAAAAAAGTAAATTTTGCAGCAGGTAAGGAAAGAGAGGGGGCCGGGGGAGAGACAGGGAGGGCCCAGGACGCACAAGAGAGGCAACGGGGCCCCAGTGGCCCAGGACTCACCGCGACTCTCGCTCTCAGCGCTGCTGGCACAATTTAGCCGTTCAGATGCTCCTTTCCCCTCCTCTCCTCCCTGCCTCTTCTGCAGCTCCAGACTCTAGGCCGTCCTCCACCTGAAGAGAATACGTGGGTGTCTTACAGCTCTTACCAGATGAGGCTTCCTAGGCACGTAGCCTAGCTCGCTCGTGCACTACACGCCCGTACCCAACTCCGGGTTACGCGTACAGACCCTACGGTGCACGTTGGTGGCCTGGCCCGCTGCGGGCTATGAAGGGGGATCCTTCCTCCCCCACCTGCATGGACAGGCTCTCTCTTGCCTGCGGCAGGAAGGCAGCTGGCAGCCAGAGCACCTTCAGTTTCTTCTTCTTTACCTTTCGTTGGCGTCTCCAGCTTCAGCCGAGGCAGCTCCTGTCCGCAGCCGGGAAGGGCTTTGTCTATCCCTTTTCGGCCCTGCGCTGCGAGGACGGGCAGAGAGAAGCCACGCGAGCCTGAGACGGCCGCAGGCAACGGCATCCCCGGGGGAAGGACAGGCAACCACGTCCTCAGCACGGTCTCTGGGAGAGGGAAAGAAGAAACAGCGACCGTCATTACCGTCGATCGACCCTGGCCAAAGCCTCTCCTTCCGCAGGGGCTTCTGGACACACCGCTCCCTCCCCACGCTACTGCTAAGGGCCCCTGCGCCAAGGGGGAATCCAGTGCGCTTGAGGGACGGCTTGCTGCCTTCACGACAGGGCCTGGGGGCGGCCTAAGGCTATGCAGCACGCTTATGGGGAGGTGCCGGAGCTGGGGGCAGGCGCACGGGGCAAGGGGGGCCAGGGGAGGCTGAGCGGGACCTCCGGTGGGCCGGGGAGGTGGCCATCATCTGCGCCCTGGGCACGGGGAAAAGGTCATCGTCCTCCTCCTTTCCCTCTTCCCTTCTGTCAGCTCCCGGGGAACTCACCGCTTCTCGGGAAGCGGCCGCACCCGCAAGCCCCCAGTAATCAACACGAATCCAACCCCAAAAATACACCTCGCGTACCGTACGCGCCACGGCCGCCCGGCACCCGAGCGCCGGAAGACCACGCCTCCCGCCACGCCCGGCGAACCACGTGACAGGGCCGGCAGCCACTGCGCCAGGAATACAGCTCCCGGCATGCTCTGCGGCACAACCCGGCCGCCCGGCAGCCGCAAGGACTACAGCTCCCGGCATGCTCTGCGGCACAACCCGGCCGCCCGGCAGCCGCGCGCCACAAGGACTACAGCTCCCGGCATGCTCTGCGGCACAACCCAGCCGGCCGGCGGCCGGTTTGATGCAGAGCCACCCAGCATCCCTGCGAGCACAGCTGCAGGCGCAACAGCAGTTACGCCGGCACAACTAGGCACTAAACAAAGGCTTTCCAACACTGGAGGTCTAGAACAGGTAGACATTAGCACAGAAGCACAAGGGGCTCTGTCACCCTGCACAAATCTCCCCGTGCCTACACACGCACACGTTCAGAAGTTAGTTATCAGAAAACGCCCGACTCAGCCATTTGCCACAGTCACGAGACTCACGACATGATAACATGACATGACACACGAGGTGGGCTCAGAGTTTTAAGGCAAGAAATACCTCCCACGCCCCCCACCCGAGATCTTTCAGGGTCCACACCTGCCATCGCCCCGCACCAAACCTACCCGGCCAAAGGCTTTCAGGTGGCCCGAAACACTGTACACAGAAAATAACCACGGACAGACCTGCATTGTTCGGAAGCGAACGATGCCCGACCGGGGCTCCTCTGCGGGGCACGGAGCCCCCCGGCCCCGCCCGGAGACACACACCCGCCCCCCGCTGCCCGAACTCACCCACCAGCGCTCTCCGGCCCCCGGACACGGCCGCGCTGCTCTCTCAGGCGGCTGCCGCAGGCGAGGCTCGGGCACCGCCAGGCCTCCAGGCGTCCCGAGGGGCTGCCGGCCACCGCAGGGGATGGCTGCCGGCGGCCGGACCGCCGCGGCGCTCCCCGCCCAGCTCCGAGCAGGCTCCGCCGGCCGCGGGCTTCCCACGCCGGGCCGCAGAGGGGCCCCGGCACCGCACAGGGACGCCTCGCGACCCGGCCGCCACACGCACCGGCCCTTCGGCCTCCACACGCACCGCTCCCGCCCCCGCAAGCCCGAGCCCCGCGGGGCGGCCCTTAAAGGGCGGCCGGAAGGAACGGCCCCCACCGGCCCCGCCACCGCGCCCAGCCGGTGAGCGCCAGCGCCCCCTGCTGGCCGGGCCGCGCTCAGCTCGCGAGGGCGCCGAGGGCCGGGCGGGGCGGGACGCGCCGGCTCGGGGCCAGCGCCTTCTCGGGGCGAGCGGGAAACCCCTGCGGGCCCCGGTCACGGCCGGGCAGAGCCGCGCGCCCTCCGAGAGCTGCTGAACGGGGCTGCCGCTCGTGACACATACCGAGCCGTCTGCGACGGGAGCGGGCAGAGGAGGAAGGGGCCGGCTGGGGCCCGGGGGGCCGCCCCCCTACTCACAGTTCCCTCACAGTTCCCTCACAGTTCCCTCACAGTTCCCTCACAGTTCCCTCACAGTTCCCTCACAGTTCCCTCACAGTTCCCTCACAGTTCCCTCACAGTTCCCTCACAGTTCCCTCACAGTTCCCTCACAGTTCCCTCACAGTTCCCTCACAGTTCCCTCACAGTTCCCTCACAGTTCCCTCACAGTTCCCTCACAGTTCCCTCACAGTTCCCTCACAGTTCCCTCACAGTTCCCTCACAGTTCCCTCACAGTTCCCTCACAGTTCCCTCACAGTTCCCTCACAGTTCCCTCACAGTTCCCTCACAGTTCCCTCACAGTTCCCTCACAGTTCCCTCACAGTTCCCTCACAGTTCCCTCACAGTTCCCTCACAGTTCCCTCACAGTTCCCTCACAGTTCCCTCACAGTTCCCTCACAGTTCCCTCACAGTTCCCTCACAGTTCCCTCACAGTTCCCTCACAGTTCCCTCACAGTTCCCTCACAGTTCCCTCACAGTTCCCTCACAGTTCCCTCACAGTTCCCTCACAGTTCCCTCACAGTTCCCTCACAGTTCCCTCACAGTTCCCTCACAGTTCCCTCACAGTTCCCTCACAGTTCCCTCACAGTTCCCTCACAGTTCCCTCACAGTTCCCTCACAGTTCCCTCACAGTTCCCTCACAGTTCCCTCACAGTTCCCTCACAGTTCCCTCACAGTTCCCTCACAGTTCCCTCACAGTTCCCTCACAGTTCCCTCACAGTTCCCTCACAGTTCCCTCACAGTTCCCTCACAGTTCCCTCACAGTTCCCTCACAGTTCCCTCACAGTTCCCTCACAGTTCCCTCACAGTTCCCTCACAGTTCCCTCACAGTTCCCTCACAGTTCCCTCACAGTTCCCTCACAGTTCCCTCACAGTTCCCTCACAGTTCCCTCACAGTTCCCTCACAGTTCCCTCACAGTTCCCTCACAGTTCCCTCACAGTTCCCTCACAGTTCCCTCACAGTTCCCTCACAGTTCCCTCACAGTTCCCTCACAGTTCCCTCACAGTTCCCTCACAGTTCCCTCACAGTTCCCTCACAGTTCCCTCACAGTTCCCTCACAGTTCCCTCACAGTTCATCCCAGGGACGGAACCGGGACCTACTGTGAGGCACTGGGAAAGAAGTGGGAGGAAGCCGGGACAGACCAATATAGCCCAGTATGGACTAGACCAATATAGCCCAGTATGGACTGGAGGGAACTGCGAGGGAACCGCAAGAGAACCCCACAGAACAAACCATGGGGCACGAGAAGGCAGAGAATTAAGAATTAGGGACAGGGAGCCAGAAAAAAAAAAGAAAAAAAACAAAGGGAGACAGAGAGCAAAAGGAATCGCAATGCGTACGGAGAGAAGAGAGAAACAATTCTAGCATAGGGTCACGGGGGAGCCAGGGACAGCAAGATGGAGAAAGGACAGAAGCTACAGGCTACAGGGCAGAGAGGGAAGAATTAATGAATAGACACAGAGAGATGGGCAGAAAGACATGGAGAAAGGCTAAAGATCACACGGCCTACAGGGAAGAGAGAAGAGAGGGAGGAATTTTAAAAACAGGGGCAAGAAGCCAGAGAGAGGGAGAGAGAAGCAACAATAAATGGGGACAAGCCACAGGGCAGCGAGGAGGGAATCGATGAATAAGAACAGGAGGCCAAAGAGAACACAATGTAGAATGGAAAAAAGGAACAGCGGCCTACAGGGAAGGAGGAATTAAAGATCAGGGACTGGGAGGCAGACAGAGACACATGAAGAAACAAGTGAAAAAAAAAAAAAAAACACAAAACAACAGCAATGGGCTACAAAGACAGAGAGGGAGGAAATGAGGAAATAAAACATCGCAGCAAGGAGCTGGACAGAGAGAGATGAGGACAAACAAATAGCACGGGTCCACGTGACAGAGAACGTGGAATTAGAACACAGAGAGAGGGAGCCGGACAGAGAGAGAGGCCGAGAGAAACATCTAGACAGGCTACAGCGGGCAGAGGCAGGAATTAAAACCTAGGGACAGGGAGCTGGACAGAGAGAGATGGAGGTCACAGGGAACAGCGGTGGCTGCAGGAAGAACAGGAATTCATGAATAGGGAAAGGGAGCTGGACAGAGAAGAACTCAGAAAGGCAAGAACAGTAGCAGGGTACAGAGCAGAGAAGACGAATTAAAAAGCACGGGGGGAGTGTTGAGGCAGACAGAGAGAGATTAAGAAAAAAGTCACGGGCTACGTGGCAAAGCAGGAGGAATTCAGAAACGAGGATGGGAACCAAGGGAGAGTGTGCCGGTGAAGGATAACGGGCATTAAAAGTGAGGGACGGGGAGCTGGGAAAAGCGAGGCAGAGAAAAACAGAATCACAGAGAGAATCACACAAAGCCAAAAAAGAAGAAACTGAACAACAGGAACAGGTGTAACCAAAGCGATGAAATCAACCAACCAGAGACGGTGTTCCATTACGGGAACATGGAGCGTACGAATCAGCGCACCTGTCGATCTGCATTTTAGTGCCTAGGCGATCGTTAATGTCAGCAGAACAACAGACAACATGCTTCTGTCAGAAAAGGATGACAAAACGCGGTTTCGCTTAGCGGACTGAGAAAACTAGCCAAGACTGCCAAGAGTAAGAGCCGAGAAGCTAAAAGGTAATTCCGGCAGGGGGAGATCGCGACCACCGACTCACAGACCACCACCGACCCAACTAACACCACCTACTCAGAAGAGAACAACGGAAGAGGACAACCGAGCCTGCGCAGTGATTGACATACGGAACGAGCAAGTTTGTACCCATCGCTAGACAAGACAATAATGACTATGTATGAGTATGTAAAACTTTAATCTACAAATTGTACAGGAAAGGTGCGTGAGGTACGCACGCCAGGAGGAGCGATCCCCCGTGCATCCGGCGCCGTGAATATAGAATGCCTGCTCTTTAATACTAAATTGGTGTTGAGGAGTCGTTTCCGATTTTAACGCGTTTTTCGGTAACAGTTTTGGCACCCCAGGTGGGAACCTGCTTTTGAATCTCGACGGATCCGTGGGATCGTGGGACCTGCAGCCGGCCCCGAGGAATTCTCCGGGAGAGCTTCCGATCCCCGGGCCAGAGAATTCTGAGCAAGATCCCCTGGATTGAGGTAAACAAGGCATTCTTTGAAGAAGAAACTTAGGTAGAATAATACGTGGGGTTAGTTTCCCACATAGGATAGGACAGCGGGTTTGAGTCCCACAGGCCTGCCCGTAAGGCGCGGCGAAAGCCACGCAGGGTTGGGGCCAAGAGGTGCCTCGGTTGGTAAGTCTCTGCTAGGCGAAAGCCTGTGGAGCGGGACCCGAGGGTAGGGGAGTCTTCAACAGGGGGTTGAAGTCTCCAGGGATATCTAGCAGGGGGCTACAGATCCCAGTGGCAGATTTCCAGTGAGACCTCTAACGGGGGTTGGAGTCCCTCTGACTAGTAGTTGTGATAGTGCACTATCACAACTACTAGTCGACTGGGAGACGGGAGCATTACTGAGTAGGAAACCTATCCCACAGAGAACACCTTTGGGATGTATTTTGAAGCACTGGAAAGACGTCGGGGGCGGTGACCCACTAACTCGGAAACCATTAATTGAATATTGCAATCATTGGTGGCCAACGTATCAATTGGAAGGTGGGCACAAATGGCCAGAACATGAGACATTGCAATATCGTACCATCTTGCAATTAATGTTGTTTTGTAAAAAGGGAAGGCAAACGGGAAGAAGTGGCATATGTTGATTTGTTCTTTACACCGTGGAATCATCCCGAGCAGCAGAAACAGCGTGAGGTATGTCCACAAGATTCTACGGCAATGTTTCTGAAAAGAGGAAAACGTGGTGAGAACTTGAAAGAGTGTTGCTCTACTTGTGATACTGGATACTTCGCTTGATGAAACTGACAAGAAAATAGTATGGAATACAGCCAGAAGGCAGGTGCAGGGAGCACATGCTAACGGGAATTTACAGAGAACAATGAATAAGAATTTTCCATCTACAAATCCCGAGTGGGACCCTAATCAGCCAGGACCCAGGGGAATGTTGACTCGATGTCAGAGAGAGATTTTATTTGGAGTAAGACAAGCAATGCCAAAAGCAATAAATTGGTCAAAATTTATGAAGTGAGACAAGAATTAAGTGAGTCCCCTTCAGCCTTTATGGAAAGACTGAAGGTGACCACCAGAAAATATACTCATTTGAACCCAGAAAAACCAGAAAAAGCAATTCAGTTGGTCTCTATATTCATCAGACAATCAGCCCCAGATGGGGGCGGGGGGAGAGAAAACAACCTTCAGAAACTAGAACAACCTGAATCCAGAGATCTGGGTTAAATGCTTGAAGTAGCTCGGCATGAAGGAGACCAGGGGAATCAACCCTAGCTGAACACCTGGTTACACTGAAGCTACGGAATGAAGAAATAGAATTTTTGGTAGATACGGGAGCCACTTATTTGGTATTGAATACACGTGAAGAGAAATTTGATCATAAATCAGTAGATGTTGCTAGCGCAACAGGGCAAAGAAAAATTAGCCCCTCTCAGAGCCATTAAAGTTTAAATTGGAGAAGCAATGGGCAACTCACCAGTTTCTGCATATGCCTGAATGTCCACTGCCTCTGTTATGACGAGATCTATTAGGTCAATTAGATGCTCAAGTAACTTTTAAAGATGGAGAGATTAAATCACTAATACCAGAATCAAAAGCCACAGAGGCGAGAGCGTTTATGTTACAGGATTCCTCCAGGGAGGAACGGGTTCCCAAGGAAGTGGAAAACGTAGTAATTCCTTTGGTTTGAGCGAGCGGAGCTCCGGAGCGATCTAAGTGGGCAGAGCCAGTAAAAGTAACCTTAAAGCCTGGAGCCAAGCCCGTAAGACAAAAACAATACCCTATTAAGCGAGAGGCTCGAAAAGGATTACAGAAGTTAATTATAAAATTTTTCAGAATATGAGCTTTTAGTGGCATGTGAATCAGAATATAGTACTCCTGTGTCGCCAGTAAAGAAATCTAGAGGCAAAGAGTATTAGCTAGTTCACGATTTAAGGGCTATAAATCAGGTGGTCCAAGATATACATCCGGTAGTAGCTAATCCATACACTTTACTGACCTCTTTTAAAGGAGGAACATAAATGGTTTACTGTACTAGATTTGAAGGACGCCTTCTTTTGCATACCTCCAGGCATAAAAAGTCAAAGCCTATTTGCTTTGGAATGGGAAAGCCCCACCACAGAATGAAAGACACAGCTACCATGGACCATACTTCCACAAGGATTTAAAAATAGTCCTACGATACTTGAGACTCAGCTGGCAAAAAAAAATTAGAGATATAGAAAAAACAGAACCCAGGGAGAGGCATCTTGTTACAGAATGCGGATGACATTCTGATAGCGGCACAAAGTAAAGAAAAATGTTTTGAAATTTTTAAATTTTCTGGGCCAAGGAAGATGCGGAGTTTCCAGAAACAAAACCCAAATAGGAAAAGAAGCAGCCATTTATTTAGGATTTGAAATATCTCAAAGACAAAGACAATTAGAAAGTGAAAAGAAAGAAACTATCTGTCAAATTCCCAAACCTAGCAGCCCGAAGGAACTGAGAGCTTTTCTGAAAACAATGAAATAGCATCAGCTCTGGATTCTGAACTATAGACTGTATGTAAAACCATTATTTGAGGCATTGAAAGACTCAAAAGGATAAATATTTAACCTGGACGCCCGGATGCCAAACGGCATTCAAGGAACTGAAAAGAGCCTCGATGATGGCCCCTGCATTAGGCCTACCTGATTTCGCTACACCTCTTCAGTTGTTTGTCCACGAAAGACAACATTTAGCCCTTGGAGTGCTGACGCAGCGACTGGGAACCTGGAAGAGACCTGTGGGCTACTTCTCCAAACAACTTGACCACGCGAGTAAAAGATGGCCTAGGTGTTTACGGGCAGTAGCAACAACAGCGCTGCCGATCCGGGAAGCCCCAAAGTTAACAATGGGACAGAAGATGACAGTATATGTCCCGCACATAGCGGTGACTGTTTTAGAACAAAAGGGGGGTCGTTGGCTATCCCTTAGCAGAATGTTGAAATATCAAGTTGTTCTGTTAGAACAAGACGATGTGGAATCGAAGACTACTGCTATACTGAATCCTGCTATGTTTTTAACAACAGAAAACCTTACGGACAATTTAGAACACGATCGCTTGCTAACTATTGAACAAGTCTATTCCAGCAGACCAGACCTGAGACACAAACCTCTGGGAAAATCCTGATCTGGAGTTGTTTACAGATGGAAGAAGCTCTGGGCGAGAAGAGAAGCGAATGGCCGGATATGCTGCCGTTATCGCCGCCGAGGGAATGGAGTCAGGGGTGCTGCCTGCAAACACCTCAGCACAGAAAGCAGCATTGGTAGCATTGAAGCGAGCTCTGCGAATGGCAGAAGGACAAAGGATAAATATCTAGACTGATTCCAAACGTGCATTTGGTGTGATCCACGATCATGGAGCTATTGGGAAGGAGAAAGGACTGCCATCAGCCCAAGAATCATCAATACAGCATAAAGAAGAAATTCTCCAACTTCCGGAAGACGTGCAGAAACCAAAAGAAGTGGCGGTAAAGCGTTGCAAAGGTCATCAATTTGGCCAGACGGCTGTAAACATAAGCAAACGACTGACCGACAAAGCTGCAAAGAGGACTGCAGAGCAAGGTATCCTTGCACTAGTACCAGTAAAACAGATCAGAATTCCAAAGTTGAAACCGAGATATAATAAATTGGATGAGCAATTAGCAGAACAATTGGAAGCATCACAAAACACAGAGAGATGGTAGGTAACACCAGAAAAACAAGTAATAACAACAACAACCCCACAAGTTATGACAGAACTTGCAAAAGAAAACCATGAGCAAACACATTAGGCTGTAGGCGCTACGGTTTTGAGTTTAAAAACATCTGTAGCGTGTGTAGGCGTGACAAGAATAGTTAAACCCATAGTAGCTAAGTGTCCAATCTGTCCTAGAAATAATCCCCTGAACCAAAGGAAACAACCTTTAGGAGTAACAAAACAAAAAATGCTCCCGGAAATTATCAGCAAATTAAGTTCTCTGAGTTACCCAGACAAAATAGATAGAGCAGTATTTGTCAGTGCTGATTGACAAATTTTCTAGATGGCCAGAAGCTTCCTCGTGCTGCACCGACAAAGCTAGAGTAGTAGTTAAAACGTTGCTGAAGGAAATAATACCAAGATTTAGAGTGCCAACGGGAATGTCCTCTGATAGAGCACCACATTTTTTTGCAGAGGTACTTCAACAAATTAATAAAATTTTGGGTAGAAAATGAGACCTGCATACACCCTGGAGACCACAATCAAGTGAAAAATTTCAGAACATGAAGCAAACACTAAACTGACATAGTGGAATATTATTGATCTAGGATGGAAGTATTGAGAAAGTTATTATTTCAGAACTTCCAAACAGGGGAAATGTAACCAAAGTGATGAAATCAACCAACCAGAGACGGTGTTCCATTACGGGAACATGGAGCGTACCAATCAGCGCACCTGTCGATCTGCATTTTAGTCCCTAGGCGATCGTTAATGCGAACAGAACAACAGACAACGTGCTTCTGTCAGAAAAGGATGACAAAACGCGGTTTCGCTTAGCGGACTGAGAAAACTAGCCAAGACTGCCAAGAGTAAGAGCCGAGAAGGGAAAAGGTAATTCCGGCGGGGGAGATCGCGACCACCGACTCACAGACCACCACCGACCCAAGTAACAGAAGAGAACAACGGAAGAGGACAACCGAGCCTGCGCAGCGATTTACATACGGAACGAGCAAGTTTGTACCCATCAGCAGACAGGACAATAACGAATATGTATGAATACGTAAAACATTGATCTACAAATTGTACGGGAAAGGTGCGTGAGGTACGCACGCCAGGAGGAGCGATCCCCCGTGCATCCGGCGCCGCGAATAAAGAATGCCTGCTCTTTAATACTAAATTGGTGTTGAGGAGTCGTTTCCGATTTTAACGCGTTTTTCGGTAACACAGGGAGTCAGATCAAGAGAGCCAGAGAAAGACAAAACACCGACAGGCTACAGGACAGAGCAGAAGGAATAAAAAAAAAAAAAAAAAACGGAGCCAGAGCCAGGCAGAGAGAGGCAGAGAAAGAAAAAGGAGCCACAGGCTACAGGACAGAGAGAGGGAGGACTGAAAAGACGGGGAAGCAGGGAGCCACTCAGAGCGAGATGGAGAAAGAAGGTGCGGGGGGGCGCAAAACAAAAAAAGTAAATTTTGCAGCAGGTAAGGAAAGAGAGGGGGCCGGGGGAGAGACAGGGAGGGCCCAGGACGCACAAGAGAGGCAACGGGGCCCCAGTGGCCCAGGACTCACCGCGACTCTCGCTCTCAGCGCTG
The DNA here is from genome assembly GCF_949628215.1 of Phalacrocorax aristotelis. Taxonomy (NCBI): domain Eukaryota; kingdom Metazoa; phylum Chordata; class Aves; order Suliformes; family Phalacrocoracidae; genus Phalacrocorax; species Phalacrocorax aristotelis. The sequence goes on along the minus strand of NC_134305.1, from coordinate 618,841 downwards.
CTGGCACAATTTAGCCGTTCAGATGCTTCTTTCCCCTCCTCTCCTCCCTGCCTCTTCTGCAGCTCCACACTCTAGGCCGTCCTCCACCTGAAGAGAATACGTGGGTGTCTTACAGCTCTTACCAGATGAGGCTTCCTAGGCACGTAGCCTAGCTCGCTCGTGCACTACACGCCCGTACCCAACTCCGGGTTACGCGTACAGACCCTACGGTGCACGTTGGTGGCCTGGCCCGCTGCGGGCTATGAAGGGGGATCCTTCCTCCCCCACCTGCATGGACAGGCTCTCTCTTGCCTGCGGCAGGAAGGCAGCTGGCAGCCAGAGCACCTTCAGTTTCTTCTTCTTTACCTTTCGTTGGCGTCTCCAGCTTCAGCCGAGGCAGCTCCTGTCCGCAGCCGGGAAGGGCTTTGTCTATCCCTTTTCGGCCCTGCACTGCGAGGACGGGCAGAGAGAAGCCACGCGAGCCTGAGACGGCCGCAGGCAACGGCATCCCCGGGGGAAGGACAGGCAACCACGTCCTCAGCACGGTCTCTGGGAGAGGGAAAGAAGAAACAGCGACCGTCATTACCGTCGATCGACCCTGGCCAAAGCCTCTCCTTCCGCAGGGGCTTCTGGACACACCGCTCCCTCCCCACGCTACTGCTAAGGGCCCCTGCGCCAAGGGGGAATCCAGTGCGCTTGAGGGACGGCTTGCTGCCTTCACGACAGGGCCTGGGGGCGGCCTAAGGCTATGCAGCACGCTTATGGGGAGGTGCCGGAGCTGGGGGCAGGCGCACGGGGCAAGGGGGGCCAGGGGAGGCTGAGCGGGACCTCCGGTGGGCCGGGGAGGTGGCCATCATCTGCGCCCTGGGCACGGGGAAAAGGTCATCGTCCTCCTCCTTTCCCTCTTCCCTTCTGTCAGCTCCCAGGGAACTCACCGCTTCTCGGGAAGCGGCCGCACCTGCAAGCCCCCAGTAATCAACACGAATCCAACCCCAAAAATACACCTCGCGTACCATACGCGCCACGGCCGCCCGGCACCCGAGCGACGGAAGACCACGCCTCCCGCCACGCCCGGCGAACCACGTGACAGGGCCGGCAGCCACTGCACCAGGAATACAGCTCCCGGCATGCTCTGCGGCACAACCCGGCCGCCCGGCAGCCGCAAGGACTACAGCTCCCGGCATGCTCTGCGGCACAACCCGGCCGCCCGGCAGCCGCGCGCCACAAGGACTACAGCTCCCGGCATGCTCTGCGGCACAACCCAGCCGGCCGGCGGCCGGTTTGATGCAGAGCCACCCAGCATCCCTGCGAGCACAGCTGCAGGCGCAACAGCAGTTACGCCGGCACAACTAGGCACTAAACAAAGGCTTTCCAACACTGGAGGTCTAGAACAGGTAGACATTAGCACAGAAGCACAAGGGGCTCTGTCACCCTGCACAAATCTCCCCGTGCCTACACACGCACACGTTCAGAAGTTAGTTATCAGAAAACGCCCGACTCAGCCATTTGCCACAGTCACGAGACTCACGACATGATAACATGACATGACACACGAGGTGGGCTCAGAGTTTTAAGGCAAGAAATACCTCCCACGCCCCCCACCCGAGATCTTTCAGGGTCCACACCTGCCATCGCCCCGCACCAAACCTACCCGGCCAAAGGCTTTCAGGTGGCCCGAAACACTGTACACAGAAAATAACCACGGACAGACCTGCATTGTTCGGAAGCGAACGATGCCCGACCGGGGCTCCTCTGCGGGGCACGGAGCCCCCCGGCCCCGCCCGGAGACACACACCCGCCCCCCGCTGCCCGAACTCACCCACCAGCGCTCTCCGGCCCCCGGACACGGCCGCGCTGCTCTCTCAGGCGGCTGCCGCAGGCGAGGCTCGGGCACCGCCAGGCCTCCAGCCGTCCCGAGGGGCTGCCGGCCACCGCAGGGGATGGCTGCCGGCGGCCGGACCGCCGCGGCGCTCCCCGCCCAGCTCCGATCAGGCTCCGCCGGCCGCGGGCTTCCCACGCCGGGCCGCAGAGGGGCCCCGGCACCGCACAGGGACGCCTCGCGACCCGGCCGCCACACGCACCGGCCCTTCGGCCTCCACACGCACCGCTCCCGCCCCCGCTCCGACGCGCCGCGCACGCGCCACCGGAAGCCCGAGCCCCGCGGGGCGGCCCTTAAAGGGCGGCCGGAAGGAACGGCCCCCACCGGCCCCGCCACCGCGCCCAGCCGGTGAGCGCCAGCGTCCCCTGCTGGCCGGGCCGCGCTCAGCTCGCGAGGGCGCCGAGGGCCGGGCGGGGCGGGACGCGCCGGCTCGGGGCCAGCGCCTTCTCGGGGCGAGCGGGAAACCCCTGCGGGCCCCGGTCACGGCCGGGCAGAGCCGCGCGCCCTCCGAGAGCTGCTGAACGGGGCTGCCGCTCGTGACACATACCGAGCCGTCTGCGACGGGAGCGGGCAGAGGAGGAAGGGGCCGGCTGGGGCCCGGGGGGCCGCCCCCCTACTCACAGTTCCCTCACAGTTCCCTCACAGTTCCCTCACAGTTCCCTCACAGTTCCCTCACAGTTCCCTCACAGTTCATCCCAGGGACGGAACCGGGACCTACTGTGAGGCACTGGGAAAGAAGTGGGAGGAAGCCGGGACAGACCAATATAGCCCAGTATGGACTAGACCAATATAGCCCAGTATGGACTGGAGGGAACTGCGAGGGAACCGCAAGAGAACCCCACAGAACAAACCATGGGGCACGAGAAGGCAGAGAATTAAGAATTAGGGACAGGGAGCCAGAAAAAAAAAAGAAAAAAAACAAAGGGAGACAGAGAGCAAAAGGAATCGCAATGCGTACGGAGAGGAGAGAGAAACAATTCTAGCATAGGGTCACGGGGGAGCCAGGGACAGCAAGATGGAGAAAGGACAGAAGCTACAGGCTACAGGGCAGAGAGGGAAGAATTAATGAATAGACACAGAGAGATGGGCAGAAAGACATGGAGAAAGGCTAAAGATCACACGGCCTACAGGGAAGAGAGAAGAGAGGGAGGAATTTTAAAAACAGGGGCAAGAAGCCAGAGAGAGGGAGAGAGAAGCAACAATAAAATGGGGACAAGCCACAGGGCAGCGAGGAGGGAATCAATGAATAAGAACACGAGACCAAAGAGAACACAATGTAGAATGGAAAAAAGGAACAGCGGCCTACAGGGAAGGAGGAATTAAAGATCAGGGACTGGGAGGCAGACAGAGACACATGAAGAAACAAGTGAAAAAAAAAAAAACAAACCAACAGCAATGGGCTACAAAGACAGAGAGGGAGGAAATGAGGAAATAAAACATCGCAGCAAGGAGCTGGACAGAGAGAGATGAGGACAAACAAGTAGCACGGGTCCACGTGACAGAGAACGTGGAATTAGAACACAGAGAGAGGGAGCCGGACAGAGAGAGAGGCCGAGAGAAACATCTAGACAGGCTACAGCGGGCAGAGGCAGGAATTAAAACCTAGGGACAGGGAGCTGGACAGAGAGAGATGGAGGTCACAGGGAACAGCGGTGGCTGCAGGAAGAACAGGAATTCATGAATAGGGAAAGGGAGCTGGACAGAGAAGAACTCAGAAAGGCAAGAACAGTAGCAGGGTACAGAGCAGAGAAGACGAATTAAAAAGCACGGGGGGAGCGTTGAGGCAGACAGAGAGAGATTAAGAAAAAAGTCACGGGCTACGTGGCAAAGCAGGAGGAATTCAGAAACGAGGATGGGAACCAAGGGAGAGTGTGCTGGTGAAGGATAACGGGCATTAAAAGTGAGGGACGGGGAGCTGGGAAAAGCGAGGCAGAGAAAAACAGAATCACAGAGAGAATCACACAAAGCCAAAAAAGAAGAAACTGAACAACAGGAACAGGTGTAACCAAAGCGATGAAATCAACCAACCAGAGACGGTGTTCCATTACGGGAACATGGAGCGTACCAATCAGCGCACCTGTCGATCTGCATTTTAGTCCCTAGGCGATCGTTAATGTCAGCAGAACAACAGACAACATGCTTCTGTCAGAAAAGGATGACAAAACGCGGTTTCGCTTAGCGGACTGAGAAAACTAGCCAAGACTGCCAAGAGTAAGAGCCGAGAAGCTAAAAGGTAATTCCGGCAGGGGGAGATCGCGACCACCGACTCACAGACCACCACCGACCCAAGTAACAGAAGAGAACAACGGAAGAGGACAACCGAGCCTGCGCAGCGATTTACATACGGAACGAGCAAGTTTGTACCCATCAGCAGACAGGACAATAATGAATATGTATGAATACGTAAAACATTGATCTACAAATTGTACGGGAAAGGTGCGTGAGGTACGCACGCCAGGAGGAGCGATCCCCCGTGCATCCGGCGCCGCGAATAAAGAATGCCTGCTCTTTAATACTAAATTGGTGTTGAGGAGTCGTTTCCGATTTTAACGCGTTTTTCGGTAACACAGGCAGTCAGATCAAGAGAGCCAGAGAACAACAAAACACCGACAGGCTACAGGACAGAGCAGGAGGAATAAAAAAAAAAAAAACGGAGCCAGAGCCAGGCAGAGAGAGGCGGAGAAAGAAAAAGGAGCCACAGGCTACAGGACAGAGAGAGGGAGGACTGAAAAGACGGGGAGGCAGGGAGACACTCAGAGCGAGATGGAGAAAGAAGGTGCGGGGGGGGGGGCGCCAAAAAAAAAAGTAAATTTTGCAGCAGGTAAGGAAAGAGAGGGGGCCGGGGGAGAGACAGGGAGGGCCCAGGACGCACAAGAGAGGCAACGGGGCCCCAGTGGCCCAGGACTCACCGCGACTCTCGCTCTCAGCGCTGCTGGCACAATTTAGCCGTTCAGATGCTTCTTTCCCCTCCTCTCCTCCCTGCTTCTTCTGCAGCTCCAGACTCTAGGCCGTCCTCCACCTGAAGAGAATACGTGGGTGTCTTACAGCTCTTACCAGATGAGGCTTCCTAGGCACGTAGCCTAGCTCGCCCGTGCTGGAGCTGGGGGCAGGCGCACGGGGCAAGGGGGGCCAGGGGAAGCTGAGGGGGAGCTCTGGTGAGCTGGGGAGTCGGCCATCTTCTGCACCCAGAAGGTGCAGGGGGAAAAGGTCATCATCCTCCTCCTCCTTTCCCTCTTCCCTTCTATCAGCTCCCGGGTAACTCCTAGGGCTGCCCTCACCCGCTCGCCTTTAGCATACCAGAAGCCTGCCTCGGCGGGTCATTTGAAGCTTCCCATCCCACCAGCCCCAGTAGTACAGGCACACAAGGAGACACCCCTGCACCCACCAAAGGGGCTCGCTCACCTCGCCGGCAGCCCTAGGCCTCACCCGACACAGGGAATCGTGTCCGACACACCACCACGCTGCAGCAAGAGCGGAGGAGGCCTTTCCTTACCAGGAAGCAGCAACGAGCACGGCGGCATCACCTCGCAGGCACCGCAGCATCGCAGGGCTGTTACCTGCGGAGAGAGCAATGGGGATCACAGGGACGCCACCGCGCATGCGCGGCTCCCGGGCTCAGTACCCAATTCTGGTCGCTGGGCAGCAGCATTATCTGAATTACTCTTCTCGATTAATACCATCCAGAAACCGTAACTTGGCTGCATCCACAGAGCTTCTATTCCTCTGCACCTTTCCCCCTCGCAGCCCCAGCAGCGCCGTTCATTGCCTCTGCACCAAACAGCAAAGTGTCTCGAGGGAGGAGAAGCAGCACAGCAAACCTGGGGAACAAGGTTGGGTTCCCACCCCCGCAGAATAAGCCCCAGGAACTGCTTGTAGGCATGTGGCATCAGGGTTGTGATTGGGTTTTGGTTTGGTTTTCTTTTTTTTTCCCCCGCCTTCTTTACATCATGTAATAATTGGGGTTGCTTTTCCAAACTACTGAGTTCTGTGGGGATTTTTTGTGCTTTTGCCCTACAAAAAATGGTCATTTTCACTTTCGGTTTTGTGCATGAGAATGGTTGGCGGGTGCTTTTAGGTTGTTGTTCCTTCCCCCCACCCCCTTTTTTTTTCCTTTCCAGCCGCACAAATCCAGCTGGAGTTGGCTTTCCCAGAAGCCCCAAGTTGTTTTCTTTCCACCAGAATTCTTCCTGTATTTTCACCCCTCATTGCAGGCCCAGAGTCAAGGGGTTTGAGGTATTTTTGTGCCCAGGCAGCAGCTCCCAGGCTGCATAAGCAGCCCCACAGGGGGAAGTCCCTGTTTGAGGGAATCGGCCCCAAATTGGGTTGGGAAAGTGAAGAGAAGGAGAAAAAACCCTGAATAACCTGAAAAAGAACACCTACTCCAGCCCACCAAGCACCGGTCACCTTGCCTGACTCACCTCCAGGGCCCACATCACGCTCGGCTCATCGCTTAGCACCCTCAGATCACAAAAAAAAAAAAAAAGAGTAAAACCCGTAATGGAGCCCTATAGCCATCAGTCACATCTTCCCTCCAGTACTACACACAGACTCACCTTCTTACAGCGCTCCCCTGGGCTCTCCTCCGTTGCCCTGCACGACTCATCCATCTGCACCTGGAAAAACAGTGTTACTGAACAAGTCACCTGGAGGCACAGCAACAGCTTAACCATTCCACAGCTCCTGCGCCCACGTAGGAATACCATCTAGAGCCCAACTACAGCCTGCCGTTAAAGGAAATGCATTAAATCAAACGTTAAGCCCTCGCACATACAAGCCGGAACAGCAAAAACACGGCACGCTCGCGCACCCAGGGCGCAGCCCGACGGAGGTCCACGCGCACCTTGCCGGTTTGATGCGGAGCCACCCAGCATCCCTGCGAGCACAGCTGCAGGCGCCAACAGCAGTTTCACCTACACCCATCTCGGCGCGCAGCGCTTCTGAAGCTTTAAGCTGAAAGCCCTACCTTGACGCTTGGCCACACTAGAAGCGAGCCGTAGCTAGGACTCCACAGAAACACAGCAACACAAATTGCACACCCACAGCGGCGACAGCCTTGCAACTACTTAGACCAGGAACAACAGAGGAAAGTAAAACGGCTTCATCACCCGCACAGGAAAAGCGGCAGACGGAGGCAAAGGGTCAGCATTCATAGCCCTTACAGAACACAGGCGTTCTCTCTCCTTCCATTCCTAAACCCATCCCTTAGGTCTAAATATCGCAGCCCTGCTGTGGCAATAGCGAGAGCGGGGAACCGAGAGCCCTGCCGCCGGCCGTTTGTGTGGCAGGGCACAAAAACAGAGGGACATGTTTTGCCACACACAACCCTGAATCTCCTGAAAATTTATGTTTACCAAAAATAGGCATTTGGAACATATTGCCAGAAACAAAACATTCGGCAATAAAACTTTTATGTGTTTGACACCCGCACATTTTTTGGGAACTTGCTATTTGCTTCCTGGTTTTGCTGGTCTTCCCTCAGAAGTTCTACCTGCAGCCAAGTTATTCCCACCCGCCCGACCGGTTCAAGCATTCACCTTCCTGGTATTACCAGCACATTGAGACACAGGCGAGGAACTTAACTGCTCTTCTAAAACTATCCAAATGACAATTACAGCCCTGAAAGAGGAGTGGAAGAGAAGAACAGGAGAGATCAGGCAGCAAAAATGCTCTGCAGGCTGCTGCCAGCCAACACTGCACTCTTTTGTTAAAGCCACCCCGCCCCCCCAAATGCAAACAAAAAAACCCCCCATGACTTCATGAAGTGCGTTTTTTTTTTTTCTTTTCAGTAGTCCTTTTGGAGCTCATCCCTGTCTCAGCATCTTGTCTTGTCAGAGCATGAAGTGCAGATGATCTGTATCCCGATGCCATTTGCATGGGATGAATACATTTTCAGAAATAGACCCGATCCGTGAGACTCCTGTCACCTTTGTGGTTTTAATAATCGTAACTCAATTTTATCGACTGACACACTTGTGAGAAAACTAATTAACTTGAAACCTAGCCTCTCCTCGGGGAAAAAACGTGTTAGACACCAAATGAAACCGATTCAGAGCTCCAAACCACGATGGAGCCGATAGAGCTGTTGTGACTTAGTTTGTATGTTTAATTAATTGGTTAATAACTCTTCTAAGCAGCGCAGAAAGAAGAGCTGGACCCAAAGAGGGTGCGCTGCGCTGGATCCAAAAAGCACCCTTCCTCCAGAGACCCGCCTCAGGTGGCGAGTTCGCTCTGGTGCATGCCGGCCTCCCGAACTTCGGGGTCCGATGTGACCGGACCCCCACCTCCGGGGAGGGTCCTCGTACCCTGCCCAACCCTTGCTTTCCCCTGCAGCCCCCGATGCCCCCACGCCACCCCCACAAGCAGCCAAACCGGCTTCTGCTTTTGGCCCCCAAACCAGCTCACTTTGGGACCAGTTCTGAGCCAAAAAGCCCAGCTGCTGAGCCTGTTCTCAAGTCCCAAAGGCGCAGCACTTGACCTCTGCTCCTCAGCCCAAAACCACACCACTTAGTCCCCTCGCTCAGGCCCTCAAAACGCACGACTCGATCTGTTTCAGGGCCCCGGCGTCAGCCACAGGAGCCTGCTCTCAAGGCCCAGGAACAGAAGAGCTGTGCTCTCCACGCTCAGGGACCAAACCAGCTGAGCCTGGCTGCGTCCCGGCCCCCTCCGCAGTCCCCACGGGCAACGCTCAGGGCCGCGGAGAGCGCAGCCACCCCGCAGCCCTGCACCCCCACGGCCCACGCGCGCACTGTCGGGGAGGCCTTGGGAACTGAACTGCGTGGGCCCGGCCCCGCACCCCGGCGGGGCAGCCCAGCACCGGCCCGGCAGCGCTTTCTTCCTGCTCTCGCAGGCCTCGTTTCCCCGGCACCGCCGGGCCCGCACCCCAACCCCACAGGGGGCCGGGCCCAGCCCGCCTCCAGCAAACCGCGGCGGCAGCAGCCGGCGTCCCTGCCTGCCTCGCGGGCAAGGGGGGACCCGCCCGGCACCGCAGGAGCCCCCGCCGGGGTCGCCGCCGCCGCCGCCCGACCCCGACGAGGAGCAGCCGAGAGCCGGGTGGGGCTGCCCCTACTCCCCGGGGACGGGCACGGGCTCGGCCCCAAAACCCAACCACCGACCCACGACAGCGCTCGGCCCGGGGCCGCTGCTGCCCGCACCCCGCCGCCCCCCCGGGGGCTCCGCGGACCGGGAGACCACACAGCCGAAACCCGCCGACCCACAGCGCGCCCGGCCATGCGGCTCCTCACCTGCTCTGGCGCGGCTCCGGCTGCCCCACGGCCCGGCACGGAGCCGAACCCGGACACCGGACCATCCGCCGACCCCCCCAACCCCCGGACGCTCCGGGACGGTTCTCATCCCTTTTCGCTCTGACGCCTCGAGCCGAGCCGGCCCCGCTCCTCCGAGCTACCGGCGGTGCCCGCTCTGCCGCTCGGGGCCAGGCCCTGTTCTCGCCCGGACGCGAGAAGCCGCCCCGGGGTCTCCTCGGTGCGTCCAGCCCCGTGCCGTGCCGGAGCGGGGAGAGCCGGGTACGAGCGCGGAGCCCTGGGGCAGGGGTTGCCCCAGTGCCGCCGACGGTGTGTGGGGGGGTGTCGTCGTCCCCCGCCCCACGCGGGGGGCGCACACACGGTACACCCGCGGGCAGGGGCATCCCCGGGGAGCCGTGCGGCCGGGCTGCGCCGTAGGAGGGGAAGGTGATGTTGGTTTCCCATTTTCCCCGCAAACTGATCCTCCCCCCCACCCCGTACTGAGTTGCGCCCCCCCCGGCCCCCCTTTCCCGCGCGTTACAGCCCGCGAAAAAGCTTTTAACAACCCGATCGACAACACTCCCTTTATCCCTCTTCCAGCAGCAGCAGCAGCAGCAGCGAGAGATTAAGGCAACTGCAGCAGAGAGGAGGAAGGCAAGGAGAGCCTTTTCAAGCAAGGGCAGGACAAAATGCACGGCGTGGACAGGCACAGGAGAGGCTGCATTATCTGGAAAGCACAACGCCTGCCCAAGGGCAGAAAATAAGGAACGAATTGTTTCCAAGGAGCTGCAGCAGACGAATCACCTTTTTCTTTATTGCACTCCTGCCCTTTGTTATCCAAAGCGATAGGCTTCACCACCGGGCAGAAAATAGCTGCCTAGATTTACACGGACAACCAGAAACAATCAAGCCACCCAGCAAGAAGTTCGCAGCAGAGGTATAACCCATCAGCAGCTAAAACATTTGTTACGCAGCCACAACTAGGCACTAAACAAAGGCTTTCCAACTCTGGAGGTCTAGAACAGGTAAACATTAGCACAGAAGCACAAGGGGCTCCGTCACACTGCACAAATCTCCCCGTGCCTACACACGCACACGCTCAGAAATTTTTTATCAGAAAACGCCCGACTCAGCCATTTGCCACAGTCACGAGACTCACGACATGATAACACGACATGACACACGAGGTGGGCTCAGAGTTTTAAGGCAAGAAATACCTCCCCCACCCCCCCCACCGGAGATCTTTCAGGGTCCACACCTGCCATCTCCCCGCACCAAACGTAACCGGCCAAAGGCTTTCAGGTGACCCAAAACACAGTACACAAAAAATAACCGGGGAGAGCCCTACATTGTGGAAAAGCGAACGATGCCCGGCCGGGGCTTCTCTGCGGGGCCCGGCCCCCCGCCCCGGCACCCGCCCCGGCACCCGCCCCGGCCCCCGGCCCGACCCGCACGGAGATACCCCCCGGCCCGCGCCAGGCCTCACCTCACACGGAGACCCACCCGCTGCCCGAACTCACCCACCAGCGCTCTCCGGCCCCCGGACACGGCCGCGCTGCTCTCTCAGGCGGCTGCCGCAGGCGAGGCTCGGGCACCGCCAGGCCTCCAGCCGTCCCGAGGGGCTGCCGGCCACCGCAGGGGATGGCTGCCGGCGGCCGGACCGCCGCGGCGCTCCCCGCCCAGCTCCGAGCAGGCTCCGCCGGCCGCGGGCTTCCCACGCCGGGCCGCAGAGGGGCCCCGGCACCGCACAGGGACGCCTCGCGACCCGGCCGCCACACGCACCGGCCCTTCGGCCGCCACACGCACCGCTCCCGCTCCGCCGCTCCGCGCACGCGCCACCGGAAGCCCGAGCCCCGCGGGGCGGCCCTTAAAGGGCGGCCGGAAGGAACGGCCCCCACCGGCCCCGCCACCGCGCCGGACCGCCCCCGCGCCCAGCCGGTGAGCGCCAGCGCCCCCTGCTGGCCGGGCCGCGCTCAGCTCGCGAGGGCGCCGAGGGCCGGGCGGGGCGGGACGCGCCGGCTCGGGGCCAGCGCCTTCTCGGGGCGAGCGGGAAACCCCTGCGGGCCCCGGTCACGGCCGGGCAGAGCCGCGCGCCCTCCGAGAGCTGCTGAACGCGGCTGCCGCTCGTGACACATACCGAGCCGTCTGCGACGGGAGCGGGCAGAGGAGGAAGGGGCCGGCGGCCGCGGGGCCCTGGCCCCAGGCGGGGGGGGGGGGGCTGGGGCCCGGGGGGCCGCCCTGCTGGGTCACTGCCCTGCGCCGCACCGCGCTGGGGGCTGGGGGCTGGGGCCCGACCGGCGCCGGGGGACCGGGGGCCGCCACGAGCAGGGGGCCTGAGCTTAGCCACGGCCTGCAAAACACCCCGAAGCGTGAGACGCTGCAAGGCCAAGGTGGTCCTTGGCAATGGGGGCGCCTGGGCTCGGCCTCCGCCTTACCTGTCCTGGGTCTGCGTGGCGTTCCAGGAGAATGGTGTTTTCCTTGTGCGGAAGGTGGGCTGGCCGTTCGGCCGTGCCCCGGCCGTTACCGATCCTGCCAAAGGCGCTCGCACGCTCTGGCCCATTACTGCTGCGGTACCGTGCCGTAGCAGAAAGGTGTTGTGTTTTCTCACAAAAAGCCTCCTATGGTCAGTTGAAGAAATAACCTCCTTCCGTGGCACTGACTCTTTTTGTACAGTCCATAGCCGGCTTTCGGCTTTTGTCTTTACAGCATTCAGTTTGCTTTCTGCCTAGCTTTCTACCTGCTGTGAAACATTTGGATGGTTTTTTCTTGTTGATTTTTTTTCCCCCTACTTGCTCCACAACTCCCACACCAACCACCCAGCGTGGCTCGCCTTTCAGCCCCCAGACCGAGGAGCCTTGCCCTGGGACGGCCCTTACATGTCAGCAGAGTTGTTCCAGCTCTCACCCTGTCCCTACCCAGCTGAAGACGTCTGTGTCCATGGGAGACACCCAGAAACTCCCCCTAGCAGCGTGGCAGTCCCCTGCCCCGTCAGTGAAAACTGCGGCAATATCGGCTAAGTTTAAAAGCGTCGGCAGGAGGTGCAGAATACGTAAATAAAGCGGCGGTTGGCTGCCGGGTATGGGTGCGATATAAATACATTTTGTTTACAGGCCTTCGTGCCTATTCAGCGTTGAACGGCACCTCAGCCCACCCACCCCGGGGCTCACGGGGCTCGGAGAAGGGTCTCCCCAAGGGCACAACCTAAGGCAGCGCAGGAAGCCCAGCTGCCACGCTCCCAGTCGCTACGGGACGCTTGCTTACAGCTACGCCGACGAGGGTACGGATGAGGCTGGAACTAGCAGAAATGCTGACTCTTCTGGCCTTTTATTTGTGGAAGGTACAGTGCGCGAGCCTCGGCGGCTCACAGGAGAAGCGCGCAGTGCTGCCTAACTCTCATTCTCAGCTCACGTACTACTGCCAAAGCTCCTGCCCTGTGCTGTGCCAGATGCCGGCTGGCGTGAGCACCTGGGCTCCTGAGGGACCCCCTTGTCCTGAGAGCCAGAGGTACTCACTTCCCTTTGCATGAGGCCTGTAGGAGATATACCCTGCAATTTAAAAAATCCGTATCAAATGTGGCAGACTCAAAAGAGGGCATTTTTAAAAAGGCAGGTTTGTTTTCTTTGTTAACTTTACGATCTACAGCCTAGCAAAGAGCTCCCTTTCAGTGTCAGTCGCTTGGCTTTCTCCCCTACTGACGAGGTCCCAGCCTCCCGGTGAGATCTCGCTGGAGATATTCTGAGTTTCCCTCAAGTACGGGGCTGCCCTAGCCCGAGGCCAGCGAAGAAGCTGACTTTGCCCGTGCCTGAATCAGCAACACGTCCAGCAGGCGACTTGCAGAGCCCAGGGAACCCTCGTAAAGAGGTTTGGGGGTGGGGCGCGCCACATCTGCGGCATCGGCCGTGGGAAAGGACCGGCGCAGTAAAACAGGTGGGTGAAACCGCGGTCCGCGCCAATACGTGCTGCTGCCTGGGGCATCGCTTTGCTGCGGGTCAAGTCAGATGCTCTCTGTAAGAGTCAGTCAGGGTAAAGGCAGCAGCAGATTTCTTTTCTGCTCATTTTAACAAAGGCTGGACGGAGCCCATAGAGGAAGGCACTACGTGTCTTGCTGGGTTCGTTTCCCTGCCTTCTCGTAAGCTGTCGCGGAAACTTGCACGAGCAAAGCCTGTGCAAGCTGATGACAGCCACACACGGTTGAAGAGGGAGCAGACGGTGAGAGCAGAGGTGTGCGCTCAGGCTGTGCGCTGGAAGCTAATGCTAATGCTGCAAAATAAAGAGTGGATTTTCTTTTTTGGGTTTAGGTGAGCGCTAAACATGACATGTGCATATGTGCGTGTGTCTCTCGCAGGTTTTTGTCATACACCCCACCCTCCCACCCCAAAAAAACAACCCACACATGCCACGCGTTAAACAGTGGTTTTCCGTTGTACTTAGAAGTGCTTACATAGGTGTGTTGGTTTTTTTCTTTTTTATTTTTTAATGCAGAAACAGCAATACGATAGATTTAATACAGCTAGCAATTAGATGGGTGTAGCTTTAGAGCGTCGGCTGTTTACAAAGCAACCGCACACCTTCTTTAACTCACAGTTTAAACAAGTAAACTTGCAGTGCATCACACGTGCTTTGTACAGTCACGTTCCACACGGCAGGCCAGATGCTTCACCCTGCCTTGTCCTTGTTGCCCCGACTCCAACGGGACCGCCGAGGCCATCCTGGGGACAGCGCCGCTTTCTAGCAGCTGGGTTGCTTGCCTGGACGCCCCACAGACAAAGAGTCATTTCCCCACTGAACCTCTTCTCAAATAATTTCCTAGCCTTGCAGGCCCCACGTCCTTTGGTTCATATTTCCTTTTTTCCGGGCTTGATGCACAGGACCGACGATTTCCAGAAATAGAAACAGAGGCTGATTCAGTCCAGGCTCAACATTCTCTGACCTAAACCAAACTGTCTTCGAAGAGATAGCTGTACCGTAGGCACCACCTCGGGAACAGAAGTTGCCCTGTCATAAAAAAAAAAAAAAAGAAGGAAAACAAGGCATTTCAGGCTGAGGAGGCTGAGCGGTGTGCTGGGGGCGGTGGGGGTTGGAAAGAAACAGTTCAGACGATTAGAGCGAGCTTAGCGTTGCAAAGCGTGCCATTATTTTTAATTTGGCAGTCAGAAGACAATAGATTCTGACACTGATTTCCTGTGTGCTGCGGGAGTTCTCTCCTCAGCATTCCTGTGCACCATTTTACTTTTGTGTCCCGTCCGCTTCGCTTTTGCGCTGTAGCTCTCCGGTTCTAGCTACGCTTCCCACCACCCCCATTACTCTTTGACAAGCCCAGCTCTCACTGTGCTTCCCTTCCCTTCCCTTCCCTTCCCGTATGCGCGTGCAGGGAAAAGCCCGCGCGTCTGCCACTACAGGACACGCTCTGGGAGGCAGGAGAGATGACGACGCTCCCTGACAGAGGACACAGCTGAGGCGCGGTCCGCCGGGGCTGGGGAGATGGCAGCACCTTCCCTCAGCTGCCCCATCCGAGCACAGGTGCAGGTGAGCACTGAGGAGAGACAAGCAGGCAGGAGCCGCAGAGCGAGAGAGAAAATAAAATTCACGGGTGGGTGCTACTTGCGTCTCATTTTTAGCGCAAGGGATGAATTCTCAGCACGTTCTTGGAGCTGCCCCTTTGGGACTCACGGAGAAGAGGGAGGTTGGCCACGCGGTGCAGCCCAGCTCTGCTTCCCCTAAATGGTTTTACTGTTCAGGTGTTGCCCTAATCTGGCCGGTACCCCTGCAAAGAGTTTGGGATTTCTGCTGCCTCTCCGGGCCAGCCGCAGACCCTGACTTCATCGCAGCGAATGACCCTGCGCTCGTCAGAGCGGTTGCCGAGTCACATCCCGCTGCCTTCCCTGCAGAACCGGTGACCCTTTTTCAGCCCTTGCCCCCTCTTCTCTCCGCTCGTTGCCCATCCCTTTATCAGTGCCGGCACCGATCCTGCCTCCAGCTCGCCCTGTCTCCACCTGCGAGCGCCCAACAGGAGCTAAATGTCTCCTCAAGGACGCACGGAAGAGACGCGCAGGTAACCCAGCACAGACCCCCTGCAAACATCTTCTTTCCATTTTCTTTCCTCTCCTGACACGAAGAGATGACTTAGGAAAAAGCGTACTGCTCACACTTCACCTGCACTGCTTCTACTTTCACTTTCGCTCTCCTTGGCAGTAATTAATAGCGGTGGCTGGGGGGGCTGGGGCATTCCCCCAAAGCGGCTGCAGTTACATCCGGGCGGTTGTGGCACTCCATTAGCTCTGTAGTTTTTAAATCTAAATCTTCTGGAATTGTTAGTTCTGCTCAGGAATCACCCGTACCTGCAAATTTTCTTAATAGCTACGCTTGACCCCAGCCACTGTTTAACAGCTCACCTTTATTTCTCTTCATTTAAGAACCTAAAGCTTCGTTTACTGCTTGGGTTGGAAGCAGGAGCTGTCGCTGCCTCTGAACTTTCTAACAGCCCTGTTACAATTTCAGTACTACCCGCTCCCAATTTAGCTTTCCGGGTCGATTTTCATTCTAGATTCGAAAATTTCCTTATTTTGTTTCTGATCAGGAGTCATTAATGCCTGCAGTTGATTTAGTAACGGCTGTATTTAGATTGAGCTATTAATGACTCGCAACTCTATTTATGGCATAAAAAAGGACTGCCTTTATTTTTTTTAACTACAGATTAGGAATAATGACTGCCTGGTTTGTTCAGTAATAGGTGTGATTAAATTTAGTCACGACTCCTCCCTAAATAATATGTATTTATTTGCACTCTAACAATTTAACCTTCCCTTTACTGGTCAGGGGCACCGACAAGTGCCCGTGCGTACCTCCGCTCCCCCTGCGCCGGCTCCCCAGGGAACAGCCTCTTACCCTGACCAGAGTCTGCAGCGGCCCGTTGTCATCCCAGCTCCTCGCCCTCGAGAAAGCGGCCGCCTGAAGCGGCGGCAGCTCCGCTGCTGCCCAGAGGGGACGGAAATGGCGCGGGGTAAAGCTCTCCGGGCCGCCTGCGTCCCGCGCGGAGGCGGTGACCTCAGCAGCCTGTACGCTGTTGGGGCCGAGCCAACAACCTGAGGAGGAGTCGCAGGGCGTAGCTGTTTCTGCAACAACCACGCTTTCCCGCCTGGCTGGACAAGAAAGCGGGGCCTGCGGGGGCCTGGAGAGGCAGCATCGCTGTAGGTTGTGCCACGGCTGTTGAGAGGCCAAGGCAACACCTGAAACAGTGAACGGCACAACTAGTGAAAACCCCCAAGGTTCCGGGTTCAGTAAAGACAGGAATTGCAGCAGCACAATAAAATCTCACGAGGGGAAAAAAACCAGCAAAGCAAAAACCAAACCCCAAACAGAACACCATACCACTAACCCGTCTCACCGCCCCCTCAGCGCCCAAAACAGCATCCTGGGAGAAAAAAAGCAAAGCAGGCCACAAGGGACCTTTCTAGTACAGATGCCGCCAAAGAGTGCCAAGCTCTGGAATCCTTACCTCAGGCAACGCCTCCGCTTCTCTAAACGCCAGAGCACGCCTGCCCGGGGGGCTGAGACAGCCCCAAAGCTGCGACCGCCCGAGGGAACACGGGAGCACCGACGCCAGAGAAGCCCAGGGCCAGAGCCGGGGCTCTTCCACCCCCGGGCCCCGCCCCCGCCCTTCCCACAGCGCCCCGCGAAAGGGGCGGGCCGAGCCCCCCGGGGGGTGAAGGCCCCGGGAGCCGTACGAGAGCCGCCTGGAGTTCCCGGCACGGGAGGGAGG
Organism: Phalacrocorax aristotelis; assembly: GCF_949628215.1. Classification (NCBI taxonomy): domain Eukaryota; kingdom Metazoa; phylum Chordata; class Aves; order Suliformes; family Phalacrocoracidae; genus Phalacrocorax; species Phalacrocorax aristotelis. The sequence continues at coordinate 601,986 of NC_134305.1, read as the reverse complement.
GGGGAGAGAAAACACCCAAACCGAGCCCCCCGAGCGGAGCAAACACAGGCTCGGGCTGTTGCCGGGGGGCGGGGCCTGTCGCTAAGGGGAGAGAGCCGGCACCGCCCCCCGGGCCGTTGCCGGGGGGTGGGGCCTGTCACTAAGGGGGTGTGTCCAAAGGGACGCTGGCAATGCCCCTGGAGCCATCACCAAGGGCAGGGCCTGTTGCTATGGAGGGTGGGGCCAGGCAGCACCAGCAACACCCCCAGGCTGTCACCAGGGGGTGGGACCTGTTGCTAACTGGGGATGCTGGGGAGCACACGAGCACGGCCCCACCCCACCAGGCCCTCGCCAGGGGGCGGGGCCTGTCGCAAAGGTGGGTGGGGCCAGAGGGGTCAGATATCAGCCCGCGCGTATAGACCAGTGCGTCCCAGTAATGACCAACGTGCCACACAGTATGGATCCCAGTACATCCCAGCTCCCTCCCAGCGACGCCCAGTACATCCCAGTTCCCTCCCAGTACATACCAGTTCCCTCCCAGTACATCCCAGTACATCCTGGTACATCCCAGTTCCCACCCAGTACATCCTACTACATACCAGCTCCCTCCCAGTTCCATCCCAGTACATCCCAGTTCGATCCCAGTACATCCCAGTACTTCACAGTTCCCTCCCAGTTCACTCCCAGTTCCCTCTAAGCACATCCCACTACTTCAAAGTTCCCTCCCAGCACATCCCAGTACGTCCCAGTTCCCCTCAGTACATAACACTTCCCTCCCAGTACATAACAGTACATCCCAGTGTCCTCACACTACGTCCCAGTTCCCTCCCAGTACATCCCAGTTCCCTACCAGTACATCCCAGTTCCCTCCCAGTTCACTCCCAGTACATAACAGTTACCTCCCAGTACATCCCAGTTCCCTCCCAGTACATCCCAGTTCCCTCCCAGTTCACTCCCAGTACATCCCAGTACTTCACAGTTCCCTCCCAGTACATCCCAGTACGTCCCAGTTCCCCTCAGTACATAACACTTCCCTCCCAGTACATACCAGTACATCCCAGTGTCCTCACAGTACGTCCCAGTTCCCTCCCAGTACATTCCAGTTCCCTCCCAGTACATCCCAGTTCCCTCCCTGTTCCTTCCCAGTACATAACAGTTACCTCCCAGTACATCCCAGTAGATCCTGGTACATCCCAAATCCCTGCCAGTTCCACCCGGTACAACCCAGTACAAGCCTGTACACCCTAGTTGCTCACAGTATATCCCAGGACATCCCCGCAGATTGTAGTGCCTCCCAGTACATCCCAGGTCCCTCCCAGTACATCCCAGTTCCCTCTAAGTATATCCCAGTACTTCACAGTTCCCTCCCAGTTCACTCCCAGTTCCCTCCCAGTACATCCCAGTACTTCACACTTCCCTCCCAGCACATCCCAGTACGTCCCAGTTCCCCTCAGTACATAACACTTCCCTCCCAGTACATACCAGTACATCCCAGTGTCCTCACAGTACGTCCCAGTTCCCTCGCAGTACATCCCAGTTCCCTCCCAGTTCCCTCCCAGTACACAACAGTTACCTCCCAGTACATCCCAGTACATCCCAGTAGATCCTGGTACATCCCAAATCCCTGCCAGTTCCACCCGGTACAACCCAGTACAAGCCTGTACATCCTAGTTCCTCCACGGTACATCCCAGGGCATCCCCGCACATTGTAGTGCCTCCCAGTACATCCCAGGTCCCTCCCAGTACTGGGAGGGAACTGGGATGTACTGGGAGGGAACTGGGATGTACTGGGAGGGAACTGGGATGTACTGGGATGTAATGGGACGGAACTGGCATGTATTGGGAGGCACTGGGAAAGAAGTGGTAGTGAACCGGGAGGGAATTGGGATGTACGGGGATGAACTGGTAGGAAACTGGGATGTACTGGCATGGAACGGGGATGTATTGGGATGGACAGGAACGGAACTGGAATGTACGGCGATGTATTGGCATGTACTGGGAGCGAACTGGGATTTACTGGGATGTACTGGGAGGAAACTGGGATATACTGGGAGGCACTGGGAAGGAAGTGGGTGTCAACTGGGACATTCCAGTTTCCTCCCAGTACATCCCAGTTCCCTACCAGTATGTCAAAGTACATCCCAGATCCCTCCCAGTCCGTCCCAGTTCCCTCCCAGTCCGTCCCAGTCCGTCCAAGTACATCCCAGTTCCCTCAGAGTACATCCCAGTTCCCTCCCAGTTCACACACAGTTCACTCCCAGTTCCATTCCAGTACATCCCAGTACATGCCAGTTGCCTCCCAGTTTCCTCTAAGTACATCCCAGTACTTCAAAGTTCCCTCCCAGTACATCCCAGTTCCCTCTAAGTACATCCCAGTACTTCACAGTTCACTCCCAGTACATCCCAGTTCCCTCTAAGTACATCCCAGTACTTCACAGTTCCCACCCAGTACATAACACTTCCCTCCCAGTACATACCAGTACATCCCAGTGTCCTCACAGTACGTCCCAGTTCCCTCCCAGTACATCCCAGTTCACTCCCAGTACATCCCAGTTCCCTCCCTGTTCCTTCCCAGTACATAACAGTTACCTCCCAGTACATCCCAGTACATCCCAGTAGATCCTGGTACATCCCAAATCCCTGCCAGTTCCACCCGGTACAACCCAGTACAAGCCTGTACACCCTAGTTCCTCCACAGTACATCCCAGGGCATCCCCGCACATTGTAATGCCTCCCAGTACATCCCAGTTCCCTCTAAGTACATCCCACTACTTCACAGTTCACTCCCACTACATCCCAGTACGTCCCAGTTCCCCCTTTGTACATAACACTTCCCTCCCAATACATCCCAGTTCCCTCCCATTACATCCCAATTCCCACTAAGTTCATCCCAGTTCCCTGCCAGTATGTCCCAGTACATCCCAGTTCCCTCCCAGTACATACCAGTTCCCTCCCAGTACATACCAGTTCCCTCCCAGTTCCCTCCCACTACATCCCAGTTCCCTCCCAGTCCGTCCCAGTTCCCTCCCAGTACATCCCAGTACATCCTGGTACATCCCAGTTCCCACCCAGTACATACTACTACATACCAGTTCCCTCCCAGTTCACTCCCAGTACATCCCAGTACGTCCCAGTTCCCCTCAGTACATAACACTTCCCTCCCAGTACATAACAGTACATCCCAGTGTCCTCACAGTACGTCCCAGTTCCCTCCCAGTACATCCCAGTTCCCTACCAGTACATCCCAGTTCCCTCCCTGTTCCTTCCCAGTACATGACAGTTACCTCCCAGTACATCCCAGTACATCCCAGTAGATCCTGGTACATCCCAAATCCCTGCCAGTTCCACCCGGTACAACCCAGTACAAGCCTGTACATCCTACTTCCTCCACAGTACATCCCAGGGCATCCCCGCACATTGTAGTGCCTCCCAGTACATCCCAGTTCCCTCCCAGTACTGGGAGGGACCTGGGATGTACTGGGAGGGAATTGGGACGTACTGGGATGTATTGGGAGGCACTGGGAAAGAAGTGGTAGTGAACCGGGAGGGAACTGGGATGTACGGGGATGAACTGGTAGGGAACTGGGATGTACTGGCATGGAACGGGGATGTATTGGGATGTACAGGAACGGAACTGGAATGTACTGCGATGTACTGGGATGTACTGGGGGCAAACTGGGATTTACTGGGATGTACTGGGAGGAAACTGGGATATACTGGGAGCAAACTGGGATTTACTGGGGTGTACTGGGAGGGAAGTGGGTGTCAACTGGGACATTCCAGTTTCCTCCCAGTACATCCCAGTTCCCTCCCAGTTCGTCCCAGTTCCCTCCCAGTACATCCTACTACATTCCAGTTCCCTCCCAGTTCACTCCCAGTACCTCCCAGTTCCATCCCAATTCCTTCCCAGTACACAGCAGTTACCTCCCAGTACATCCCAGTACTTCACAGTTCCCACCCAGTACATCCCAGTTCCCTCTAAGTACATCCCAGTACTTCACAGTTCCCTCCCAGCACATCCCAGTACGTCCCAGTTCCCCTCAGTACAACACACTTCCCTCCCAGTACATCCCAGTTCCCTACCAGTTCACTCCCAGTACATGACAGTTACCTCCCAGTACATCCCAGTACATCCCAGTAGATCCTGGTACATCCCAAATCCCTGCCACTTCCACCCGGTACAACCCAGTACAAGCCTGTACATCCTAGTTCCTCCACAGTACATCCCAGGGCATCCCCGCACATTGTAGTGCCTCCCAGTACATCCCAGTTCCCTCCCAGTACTGGGAGGGAACTGGGATGTACTGGGAGGGAACTGGGATGTACTGGGACGGAACTGGGAAAGAAGTGGTAGTGAACCGGGAGGGAATTGGGATGTACGGGGATGAACTGGTAGGAAACTGGGATGTACTGGCATGGAACGGGGATGTATTGGGATGTACAGGAACGGAACTGGAATGTACTGCGATGTACTGGGAGCAAACTGGGATTTACTGGGATGTACTGGGAGGAAACTGGGATGTACTGGGAGGCACTGGGAGGGAAGTGGGTGTCAACTGGGACATCCCAGTTCCCTCACAGAACATCCCAGTTCCCTCACAGTACATCCCAGTTCCCTCACAGTTCACACAGTTTACTCCCAGTTCCATTCCAGTACATCCCAGTACATGCCACTATCCTCCAAGTAAATCCCAGTTCCCTCCCACTACATCCAAGTTCCCTCCCACTTCCCTCTAAGTACATCCCAGTACTTCACAGTTCCCTCCCAGTACATCCCAGTTCCCCCTCGGTACATAACAGTTCCCTCCCAGTACACCCCAGTACATCCCAGTTCCCTCCCAGTATGTCCCACTACATCCCAGTTCCCTCCCAGTAAATCCCAATTCCCAACACTTTCCACCCAGTACATCCCAGTTCCCTCCCAGTTCACTCCCAGTTCCCTCTAAGCACATCCCACTACTTCATAGTTCCCTCCCAGCACATCCCAGTACGTCCCAGTTCCCCTCAGTACATAACACTTCCCTCCCAGTACATACCAGTACATCCCAGTGTCCTCACAGTACGTCCCAGTACGTCCCAGTACATCCCAGTTCCCTCCCAGTACATCCCAGTTCCCTCCCTGTTCCTTCCCAGTACATAACAGTTACCTCCCAGTACATCCCAGTACATCCCAGTAGATCCTGGTACATCCCAAATCCCTGCCAGTTCCACCCGGTACAACCCAGTACAAGCCTGTACATCCTAGTTCCTCCACAGTACATCCCAGGGCATCCCCGCACATTGTAGTGCCTCCCAGTACATCCCAGTTCCCTCCCAGTACTGGGATGTAAAGGGACGGAACTGGGAAAGAAGTGGTAGTGAACCGGGAGGGAATTGGGATGTACGGGGATGAACTGGTAGGGAACTGGGATGTACTGGCACGGAACGGGGATGTATTGGGATGTACAGGAACAGAACTGGAATGTACAGCGATGTACTGGGATGTACTGGGAGCAAACTGGGATTTACTGGGATGTACTCGGAGGAAACTGGGATATACTGGGAGGCACTGGGAGGGAAGTGGGTGTCAACTGGGACATTCCAGTTTCCTCCCAGTACATCCCAGTTCCCTACCAGTACATCCCAGTTCCCTCCCAGTACATCCCAGTTCCCTCCCAGTTCCTTCCCAGTACATAACAGTTACCTCCCAGTACATCCCAGTACATCCCAGTAGATCCTGGTACATCCCAAATCCCTGCCAGTTCCACCCGGTACAACCCAGTACAAGCCTGTACATCCTAGTTCCTCCACAGTACATCCCAGGACATCCCCGCACATTGTAGTGCCTCCCAGTACATCCCAGTTCCCTCCCAGTACTGGGAGGGACCTGGGATGTACTGGGAGGGACCTGGGATGTACTGGGAGGGAACTGGGATGTACTGGGATGTAATGGGACGGAACTGGGATGTACTGGGACGGAACTGGGAAAGAAGTGGTAGTGAACCGGGAGGGAATTGGGATGTACGGGGATGAACTGGTAGGGAACTTGGATGTACTGGCATGGAACGGGGATGTATTGGGATGTACAGGAATGGAAATGGAATGTACAGCGATGTACTGGGATGTACTGGGAGCAAACTGGGATTTACTGGGATGTACTGGGAGGAAACTGGGATATACTGGGAGGCACTGGGAGGGAAGTGGTTGTCAACTGGGACATTCCAGTTTCCTCCCAGTACATCCCAGTTCCCTACCAGTGCAGCCCAGTACATCCCAGATCCCTCCCAGTACATCCCAGTTCCCTCCCAGTCCGTCCCAGTACATCCCAGTTCCCTCAGAGTACATCCCAGTTCCCTCACAGTTCACACAGTTCACTCCCAGTTCCATTCCAGTACATCCCAGTACATGCCACTATCCTCCAAGTAAATCCCAGTTCCCTCCCACTACATCCAAGTTCCCTCCCACTTCCCTCTAAGTACATCCCAGTACTTCACAGTTCCCTCCCAGTACATCCCAGTTCCCCCTCGGTACATAACAGTTCCCTCCCAGTACACCCCAGTACATCCCAGTTCCCTCCCAGTATGTCCCACTACATCCCAGTTCCCTCCCAGTAAATCCCAATTCCCAACACTTTCCACCCAGTACATCCCAGTTCCCTCCCAGTTCAATCCCAGTTCCCTCTAAGCACATCCCACTACTTCATAGTTCCCTCCCAGCACATCCCAGTACGTCCCAGTTCCCCTCAGTACATAACACTTCCCTCCCAGTACATAACAGTACATCCCAGTGTCCTCACAGTACGTCCCAGTTCCCTCCCAGTTCACACCCAGTACATAACAGTTACCTCCCAGTACATCCCATTACATCCTAGTAGATCCTAGGACATTTCAAATCCCTGCCAGTTCCACCCGGTACAACCCAGTACAAGCCTGTACATCCTAGTTCCTCCACAGTACATCCCAGGGCATCCCCGCACATTGTAGTGCCTCCCAGTACATCCCAGTTCCCTCCCAGTACTGGGAGGGAACTGGGATGTACTGGGAGGGAACTGGGACGTACTGGGAGGGAACTGGGATGTACTGGGATGTAATGGGACGGAACTGGCATGTATTGGGAGGCACTGGGAAAGAAGTGGTAGCGAACCGGGAGGGAATTGGGATGTACGGGGATGAACTGGTAGGAAACTGGGATGTACTGGCATGGAACGGGGATGTATTGGGATGTACAGGAACAGAACTGGAATGTACAGCGATGTATTGGGATGTACTGGCAGCGAGCTGGGATTTACTGGGATGTACTGGGAGGAAACTGGGATATACTGGGAGGAAACTGGGATATACTGAGAGGCACTGGGAGGGAAGTGGGTGTCAACTGGGACATTCCAGTTTCCTCCCAGTACATCCCAGTTCCCTACCAGTGCAGCCAAGTACATCCCAGTTCCCTCCCAGTCCGTCCCAATCCCCAGTACACCCCAGTTCCCTGCCAGTATGTCCCAGTACATCCCAGTTCCCTCCCAGTAAATCCCAGTTCCCTCCCAGTACATCCCAGTACATCCTGGTACATCCCAGTTCCCACCCAGTACATCCTACTACATACCAGTTCCCTCCCAGTTCACTCCCAGTACATCCCAGTACTTCACAGTTCCCTCCCAGTACATCCCAGTACGTCCCAGTTCCCCTCAGTACATAACACTTCCCTCCCAGTACATACCAGTACATCCCAGTGTCCTCACAGTACGTCCCAGTTCCCTCCCAGTACATCCCAGTTCCCTACCAGTACATCCCAGTTCCCTCCCTGTTCCTTCCCAGTACATAACAGTTACCTCCCAGTACATCCCAGTACATCCCAGTAGATCCTGGTACATCCCAAATCCCTGCCAGTTCCACCCGGTACAACCCAGTACAAGCCTGTACATCCTAGTTCCTCCACAGTACATCCCAGGGCATCCCCGCACATTGTAGTGCCTCCCAGTACATCCCAGTTCCCTCCCAGTACTGGGAGGGACCTGGGATGTACTGGGAGGGAATTGGGACGTACTGGGAGGGAACTGGGATGTACCGGGATGTATTGGGAGGCACCGGGAAAGAAGTGGTAGTGAACCGGGAGGGAATTGGGATGTACGGGGATGAACTGGTAGGGAACTGGGATGTACTGGCATGGAACGGGGATGTATTGGGATGTACAGGAACGGAACTGGAATGTACTGCGATGTACTGGTATGTACTGGGAGCAAACTGGGATTTACTGGGATGTACTGGGAGGAAACTGGGATATACTGGGAGGAAACTGGGATATACTGAGAGGCACTGGGAGGGAAGTGGGTGTCAACTGGGACATTCCAGTTTCCTCCCAGTACATCCCAGATCCCTCCCAGTCCCTCCCAGTACATCCCAGTTCCCTCACAGTACATCCCAGTTCCCTCACAGTTCACACACAGTTCACTCCCAGTTCCATTCCAGTACATCCCAGTACATGCCAGTTGCCTCCCAGTTTCCTCTAAGTACATCCCAGTACTTCAAAGTTCCCTCCCAGTACATCCCAGTTCCCTCTAAGTACATCCCACTACTTCACAGTTCACTCCCACTACATCCCAGTACGTCCCAGTTCCCCCTTGGTACATAACACTTCCCTCCCAATACATCCAAGTTCCCTCCCAGTACATCCCAATCCCCTCCCAGTACATCCCAGTTCCCTGCCAGTATGTCCCAGTACATACCAGTTCCCTCCCAGTACATCCCAGTTCCCTCCCAGTACATCCTACTACATACCAGTTCCCTCCCAGTTCACTCCCAGTACATCCCAGTTCCCTCCCAATTCCTTCCCAGTACACAGCAGTTACCTCCCAGTACATCCCAGTTCCATCCCAGTACATCCCAGTACTTCACAGTTCCCTCCCAGTACATCCCAGTTCCCTCTAAGTACATCCCAGTACTTCACAGTTCCCTCCCAGCACATCCAGTACGTCCCAGTTCCCCTCAGTACATAACACTTCCCTCCCAGTACATCCCAGTACATCCCAGTAGATCCTGGTACATCCCAAATCCCTGCTAGTTCCACCCGGTACAACCCAGTACAAGCCTGTACACCCTAGTTCCTCCACAGTACATCCCAGGACATCCCCGCACATTGTAGTGCCTCCCAGTACATCCCAGGTCCCTCCCAGTACTGGGAGGGAACTGGGACGTACTGGGAGGGAACTGGGATGTACCGGGAGGGAACTGGGAGGCACTGGGAAAGAAGTGGTAGTGAACCGGGAGGGAATTGGGATGTACGGGGATGAACTGGTAGGGAACTGGGATGTACTGGCATGGAACGGGGATGTATTGGGATGTACAGGAACGGAACTGGAATGTACTGCGATGTACTGGGATGTACTGGGAGCAAACTGGGATTTACTGGGATGTACTGGGAGGAAACTGGGATATACTGGGAGGAAACTGGGATATACTGAGAGGCACTGGGAGGGAAGTGGGTGTCAACTGGGAAATTCCAGTTTCCTCCCAGTACATCCCAGTTCCCTCCCAGTCCGTCCCATTTCCCTCCCAGTCCGTCCAAGTTCCCTCCCAGTACATCCTACTACATTCCAGTTCCCTCCCAGTTCACTCCCAGTACCTCCCAGTTCCCTCCCAATTCCTTCCCAGCACACAGCACCTCCCTCCCAGTACATCCCAGTTCCCTCTAAGTACATCCCAGTACTTCACAGTTCCCTCCCAGCACATCCCAGTACGTCCCAGTTCCCCTCAGTACATAACACTTCCCTCCCAGTACATCCCAATTCCCTACCAGTTCACTCCCAGTACATAACAGTTACCTCCCAGTACATCCCAGTACATCCCAGTAGATCCTGGTACATCCCAAATCCCTGCCAGTTCCACCCGGTACAACCCAGTACAAGCCTGTACATCCTAGTTCCTCCACAGTACATCCCAGGGCATCCCCGCACATTGTAGTGCCTCCCAGTACATCCCAGTTCCCTCCCAGTACTGGGAGGGACCTGGGATGTACTGGGAAGAAACTGGGATATACTGGGAGGCACTGGGAGGGAAGTGGGTGTCAACTGGGACATTCCAGTTTCCTCCCAGTACATCCCAGTTCCCTACCAGTGCAGCCCAGTACATCCCAGATCCCTCCCAGTACATACCAGTTCCCTCACAGTTCACACAGTTTACTCCCAGTTCCATTCCAGTACATCCCAGTACATGCCACTATCCTCCAAGTAAATCCCAGTTCCCTCCCACTACATCCAAGTTCCCTCCCACTTCCCTCTAAGTACATCCCAGTACTTCACAGTTCACTCCCAGTACATCCCAGTTCCCCCTCGGTACATAACAGTTCCCTCCCAGTACACCCCAGTACATCCCAGTTCCCTCCCAGTATGTCCCACTACATCCCAGTTCCCTCCCAGTAAATCCCAATTCCCAACACTTTCCACCCAGTACATCCCAGTTCCCTCCCAGTTCACTCCCAGTTCCCTCTAAGTACATCCCACTACTTCATAGTTCCCTCCCAGCACATCCCAGTACGTCCCAGTTCCCCTCAGTACATAACACTTCCCTCCCAGTACATAACAGTACATCCCAGTGTCCTCACAGTACGTCCCAGTTCCCTCCCAGTTCACACCCAGTACATAACAGTTACCTCCCAGTACATCCCAGTACATCCCAGTAGATCCTGGTACATCCCAAATCCCTGCCAGTTCCACCCGGTACAACCCAGTACAAGCCTGTACATCCTAGTTCCTCCACAGTACATCCCAGGGCATCCCCGCACATCGTAGTGCCTCCCAGTACATCCCAGTTCCCTCCCAGTAAATCCCAGTTCCTTCCCAGTAAATCCCAGTTCCCTCCCAGTACATCCCAGTACATCCTGGTACATCCCAGTTCCCACCCAGTACATCCTACTACATACCAGTTCCCTCCCAGTTCACTCCCAGTACATCCCAGTACTTCACAGTTCCCTCCCAGTACATCCCAGTACGTCCCAGTTCCCCTCAGTACATAACACTTCCCTCCCAGTACATACCAGTACATCCCAGTGTCCTCACAGTACGTCCCAGTTCCCTCCCAGTACATCCCAGTTCCCTACCAGTACATCCCAGTTCCCTCCCTGTTCCTTCCCAGTACATGACAGTTACCTCGCAGTACATCCCAGTGCATCCCAGTAGATCCTGGTACATCCCAAATCCCTGCCACTTCCACCCGGTACAACCCAGTACAAGCCTGTACATCCTAGTTCCTCCACAGTACATCCCAGGGCATCCCCGCACATTGTAGTGCCTCCCAGTACATCCCAGTTCCATCCCAGTACATCCCAGTACTTCACAGTTCCCACCCAGTACATCCCAGTTCCCTCTAAGTACATCCCAGTACTTCACAGTTCCCTCCCAGCACATCCCAGTACGTCCCAGTTCCCCTCAGTACAACACACTTCCCTCCCAGTACATCCCAGTTCCCTACCAGTTCACTCCCAGTACATGACAGTTACCTCCCAGTACATCCCAGTACATCCCAGTAGATCCTGGTACATCCCAAATCCCTGCCAGTTCCACCCGGTACAACCCAGTACAAGCCTGTACATCCTAGTTCCTCCACAGTACATCCCAGGGCATCCCCGCACATTGTAGTGCCTCCCAGTACATCCCAGTTCCCTCCCAGTACTGGGAGGGACCTGGGATGTACTGGGAGGGAATTGGGACGTACTGGGAGGGAACTGGGATGTACCGGGATGTATTGGGAGGCACCGGGAAAGAAGTGGTAGTGAACCGGGAGGGAATTGGGATGTACGGGGATGAACTGGTAGGGAACTGGGATGTACTGGCATGGAACGGGGATGTATTGGGATGTACAGGAACGGAACTGGAATGTACTGCGATGTACTGGGATGTACTGGGAGCAAACTGGGATTTACTGGGATGTACTGGGAGGAAACTGGGATATACTGGGAGCAAACTGGGATTTACTGGGGTGTACTGGGAGGGAAGTGGGTGTCAACTGGGACATTCCAGTTTCCTCCCAGTACATCCCAGTTCCCTCCCAGTCCGTCCCAGTTCCCTCCCAGTACATCCTACTACATTCCAGTTCCCTCCCAGTTCACTCCCAGTACCTCCCAGTTCCATCCCAATTCCTTCCCAGTACACAGCAGTTACCTCCCAGTACATCCCAGTTCCATCCCAGTACATCCCAGTACTTCACAGTTCCCACCCAGTACATCCCAGTTCCCTCTAAGTACATCCCAGTACTTCACAGTTCCCTCCCAGCACATCCCAGTACGTCCCAGTTCCCCTCAGTACATAACACTTCCCTCCCAGTACATCCCAGTTCCCTACCAGTTCACTCCCAGTACATGACAGTTACCTCCCAGTACATCCCAGTACATCCCAGTAGATCCTGGTACATCCCAAATCCCTGCCACTTCCACCCGGTACAACCCAGTACAAGCCTGTACATCCTAGTTCCTCCACAGTACATCCCAGGGCATTCCCGCACATTGTAGTGCCTCCCAGTACATCCCAGGTCCCTCCCAGTACTGGGAGGGAACTGGGATGTACTGGGAGGGAACTGGGATGTACTGGGATGTAATGGGACGGAACTGGGATGTAATGGGACGGAACTGGGAAAGAAGTGGTAGTGAACCGGGAGGGAATTGGGATGTACGGGGATGAACTGGTAGGGAACTGGGATGTACTGACATGGAACGGGGATGTATTGGGATGTACAGGAACAGAACTGGAATGTACAGCGATGTACTGGGATGTACTGGGAGCAAACTGGGATTTACTGGGATGTACTCGGAGGAAACTGGGATATACTGGGAGGCACTGGGAGGGAAGTGGGTGTCAACTGGGACATTCCAGTTTCCTCCCAGTACATCCCAGTTCCCTACCAGTGCAGCCCAGTACATCCCAGATCCCTCCCAGTACATCCCAGTTCCCTCACAGTTCACACAGTTTACTCCCAGTTCCATTCCAGTACATCCCAGTACATGCCACTATCCTCCAAGTAAATCCCAGTTCCCTCCCACTACATCCAAGTTCCCTCCCACTTCCCTCTAAGTACATCCCAGTACTTCACAGTTCCCTCCCAGTACATCCCAGTTCCCCCTCGGTACATAACAGTTCCCTCCCAGTACACCCCAGTACATCCCAGTTCCCTCCCAGTATGTCCCACTACATCCCAGTTCCCTCCCAGTAAATCCCAATTCCCAACACTTTCCACCCAGTACATCCCAGTTCCCTCCCAGTTCACTCCCAGTTCCCTCTAAGCACATCCCACTACTTCATAGTTCCCTCCCAGCACATCCCAGTACGTCCCAGTTCCCCTCAGTACATAACACTTCCCTCCCAGTACATAACAGTACATCCCAGTGTCCTCACAGTACGTCCCAGTTCCCTCCCAGTTCACACCCAGTACATAACAGTTACCTCCCAGTACATCCCAGTACATCCTAGTAGATCCTGGTACATCCCAAATCCCTGCCAGTTCCACCCGGTACAACCCAGTACAAGCCTGTACATCCTAGTTCCTCCACAGTACATCCCAGGGCATCCCCGCACATCGTAGTGCCTCCCAGTACATCCCAGTTCCCTCCCAGTAAATCCCAGTTCCTTCCCAGTAAATCCCAGTTCCCTCCCAGTACATCCCAGTACATCCTGGTACATCCCAGTTCCCACCCAGTACATCCTACTACATACCAGTTCCCTCCCAGTTCACTCCCAGTACATCCCAGTACTTCACAGTTCCCTCCCAGTACATACCAGTACGTCCCAGTTCCCCTCAGTACATAACACTTCCCTCCCAGTACATACCAGTACATCCCAGTGTCCTCACAGTACGTCCCAGTTCCCTGCCAGTACATCCCAGTTCCCTACCAGTACATCCCAGTTCCCTCCCTGTTCCTTCCCAGTACATAACAGTTACCTCGCAGTACATCCCAGTGCATCCCAGTAGATCCTGGTACATCCCAAATCCCTGCCACTTCCACCCGGTACAACCCAGTACAAGCCTGTACATCCTAGTTCCTCCACAGTACATCCCAGGGCATCCCCGCACATTGTAGTGCCTCCCAGTACATCCCAGTTCCCTCCCAGTACTGGGAGGGACCTGGGATGTACTGGGAGGGAATTGGGACGTACTGGGAGGGAACTGGGATGTACCGGGATGTATTGGGAGGCACCGGGAAAGAAGTGGTAGTGAACCGGGAGGGAATTGGGATGTACGGGGATGAACTGGTAGGGAACTGGGATGTACTGGCATGGAACGGGGATGTATTGGGATGTACAGGAACGGAACTGGAATGTACTGCGATGTACTGGGATGTACTGGGAGCAAACTGGGATTTACTGGGATGTACTGGGAGGAAACTGGGATATACTGGGAGCAAACTGGGATTTACTGGGGTGTACTGGGAGGGAAGTGGGTGTCAACTGGGACATTCCAGTTTCCTCCCAGTACATCCCAGTTCCCTCCCAGTCCGTCCCAGTTCCCTCCCAGTACATCCTACTACATTCCAGTTCCCTCCCAGTTCACTCCCAGTACCTCCCAGTTCCATCCCAATTCCTTCCCAGTACACAGCAGTTACCTCCCAGTACATCCCAGTTCCCTCTAAGTACATCCCAGTACTTCACAGTTCCCTCCCAGCACATCCCAGTACGTCCCAGTTCCCCTCAGTACATAACACTTCCCTCCCAGTACATCCCAGTTCCCTACCAGTTCACTCCCAGTACATGACAGTTACCTCCCAGTACATCCCAGTACATCCCAGTACATCCTGGTACATCCTGGTACATCCCAAATCCCTGCCACTTCCACCCGGTACAACCCAGTACAAGCCTGTACATCCTAGTTCCTCCACAGTACATCCCAGGGCATCCCCGCACATTGTAGTGCCTCCCAGTACATCCCAGGTCCCTCCCAGTACATCCCAATCCCCTCCCAGTACATCCCAGTTCCCTGCCGTATGTCCCAGTACATCCCACTTCCCTCCCAGTACATACCAGTTCCCTCCCAGTACGTCCCAGTTCCCTCCCAGTACATCCCAGTTCCCTACCAGTACGTCCCAGTTCCCTCCCAGTTCACTCCCAGTACATAACAGTTACCTCCCAGTACATCCCAGTACATCCCAGTAGATCCTGGTACATCCCAAATCCCTGCCAGTTCCACCCGGTACAACCCAGTACAAGCCTGTACATCCTAGTTCCTCCACAGTACATCCCAAGGCATCCCCGCACATTGTAGTGCCTCCCAGTACATCCCAGGTCCCTCCCAGTACTGGGAGGGAACTGGGACGTACTGGGTGGGAACTGGGACGTACTGGGAGGGAACTGGGATGTAATGGGATGTATTGGGAGGCACTGGGAAAGAAGTGGTAGTGAACCGGGAGGGAATTGGGATGTACGGGGATGAACTGGTAGGGAACTGGGATGTACTGGCATGGAACGGGGATGTATTGGGATGTACCGGAACGGAACTGGAACGTACTGCGATGTACTGGGATGTACTGGGAGGGAAGTGGGTGTCAACAGGGACATTACAGTTTCCTCCTAGTACATCCCAGTTACCTCCCAGTCCGTCCCAGTTCCCTCCCAGTACATACCAGTTCCCTCCCAGTACATCCTACTACATTCCAGTTCCCTCCCAGTTCACTCCCAGTACCTCCCAGTTCCCTCCCAATTCCTTCCCAGTACACAGCAGTTACCTCCCAGTACATCCCAGTTCCATCCCAGTACATCCCAGTACTTCACAGTTCCCTCCCAGTACATCCCAGTTCCCTCTAAGTACATCCCAGTACTTCACAGTTCCCTCCCAGCACATCCAGTACGTCCCAGTTCCTTCCCAGTACATAACAGTTACCTCCCAGTACATCCCAGTAGATCCTGGTACATCCCAAATCCCTGCTAGTTCCACCCGGTACAACCCAGTACAAGCCTGTACACCCTAGTTCCTCCACAGTACATCCCAGGGCATCCCCGCACATTGTAGTGCCTCCCAGTACATCCCAGTTCCCTCCCAGTACTGGGAGGGAACTGGGATGTACTGGGAGGGAACTGGGATGTACTGGGAGGGAACTGGGAGGCACTGGGAAAGAAGTGGTAGTGAACCGGGAGGGAATTGGGATGTACGGGGATGAACTGGTAGGGAACTGGGATGTACTGGCATGGAACGGGGATGTATTGGGATGTACAGGAACGGAACTGGAATGTACTGCGATGTACTGGGATGTACTGGGAGCAAACTGGGATTTACTGGGATGTACTGGGAGGGAAGTGGGTGTCAACAGGGACATTACAGTTTCCTCCTAGTACATCCCAGTTACCTCCCAGTCCGTCCCAGTTCCCTCCCAGTACATACCAGTTCCCTCCCAGTACATCCTACTACATTCCAGTTCCCTCCCAGTTCACTCCCAGTACCTCCCAGTTCCCTCCCAATTCCTTCCCAGTACACAGCAGTTACCTCCCAGTACATCCCAGTTCCATCCCAGTACATCCCAGTACTTCACAGTTCCCTCCCAGTACATCCCAGTTCCCTCTAAGTACATCCCAGTACTTCACAGTTCCCTCCCAGCACATCCAGTACGTCCCAGTTCCTTCCCAGTACATAACAGTTACCTCCCAGTACATCCCAGTACATCCCAGTAGATCCTGGTACATCCCAAATCCCTGCTAGTTCCACCCGGTACAACCCAGTACAAGCCTGTACACCCTAGTTCCTCCACAGTACATCCCAGGGCATCCCCGCACATTGTAGTGCCTCCCAGTACATCCCAGGTCCCTCCCAGTACTGGGAGGGAACTGGGATGTACTGGGAGGGAACTGGGATGTACTGGGAGGGAACTGGGAGGCACTGGGAAAGAAGTGGTAGTGAACCGGGAGGGAATTGGGATGTACGGGGATGAACTGGTAGGGAACTGGGATGTACTGGCATGGAACGGGGATGTATTGGGATGTACAGGAACGGAACTGGAATGTACTGCGATGTACTGGGATGTACTGGGAGCAAACTGGGATTTACTGGGATGTACTGGGAGGAAACTGGGATATACTGGGAGCAAACTGGGATATACTGAGAGGCACTGGGAGGGAAGTGGGTGTCAACTGGGAAATTCCAGTTTCCTCCTAGTACATCCCAGTTCCCTCCCAGTCCGTCCCAGTTCCCTCCCAGTCCGTCCCAGTTCCCTCCCAGTACATCCTACTACATTCCAGTTCCCTCCCAGTTCACTCCCAGTACCTCCCAGTTCCCTCCCAATTCCTTCCCAGCACACAGCAGCTCCCTCCCAGTACATCCCAGTTCCCTCTAAGTACATCCCAGTACTTCACAGTTCCCTCCCAGCACATCCCAGTACGTCCCAGTTCCCCTCAGTACATAACACTTCCCTCCCAGTACATCCCAGTTCCCTACCAGTTCACTCCCAGTACATAACAGTTACCTCCCAGTACATCCCAGTACATCCCAGTAGATCCTGGTACATCCCAAATCCCTGCCAGTTCCACCCGGTACAACCCAGTACAAGCCTGTACATCCTAGTTCCTCCACAGTACATCCCAGGGCATCCCCGCACATTGTAGTGCCTCCCAGTACATCCCAGTTCCCTCCCAGTACTGGGAGGGACCTGGGATGTACTGGGAGGGAACTGGGATGTACTGGGATGTAATGGGACGGAACTGGGATGTATTGGGAGGCACTGGGAAAGAAGTGGTAGTGAACCGGGAGGGAATTGGGATGTACGGGGATGAACTGGTAGGGAACTGGGATGTACTGGCATGGAACGGGGATGTATTGGGATGTACAGGAACGGAACTGGAATGTACTGCGATGTACTGGGATGTACTGGGAGCAAACTGGGATTTACTGGGATGTACTGGGAGGAAACTGGGATATACTGGGAGCAAACTGGGATATACTGGGAGGAAACTGGGAGGGAAGTGGGTGTCAACTGGGACATTCCAGTTTCCTCCCAGTACATCCCAGTTCCCTCCCAGTCCGTCCCAGTTCCCTCCCAGTCCGTCCCAGTTCCCTCCCAGTACATCCTACTACATTCCAGTTCCCTCCCAGTTCACTCCCAGTACCTCCCAGTTCCATCCCAATTCCTTCCCAGTACACAGCAGTTACCTCCCAGTACATCCCAGTTCCATCCCAGTACATCACAGTTCCCACCCAGTACATCCATGTTCCCTCTAAGTACATCCCAGTACTTCACAGTTCCCTCCCAGCACATCCCAGTACGTCCCAGTTCCCCTCAGTACATAACACTTCCCTCCCAGTACATCCCAGTTCCCTACCAGTTCACTCCCAGTACATGACAGTTACCTCCCAGTACATCCCAGTACATCCCAGTAGATCCTGGTACATCCCAAATCCCTGCCAGTTCCACCCGGTACAACCCAGTACAAGCCTGTACATCCTAGTTCCTCCACAGTACATCCCAGGGCATCCCCGCACATTGTAGTGCCTCCCAGTACATCCCAGTTCCCTCCCAGTACTGGGATGTAATGGGACGGAACTGGGAAAGAAGTGGTAGTGAACCGGGAGGGAATTGGGATGTACGGGGATGAACTGGTAGGAAACTGGGATGTACTGGCATGGAACGGGGATGTATTGGGATGTACAGGAACGGAACTGGAATGTACTGCGATGTACTGGGATGTACTGGGAGCAAACTGGGATTTACTGGGATGTACTGGGAGGAAACTGGGATATACTGGGAGGCACTGGGAGGGAAGTGGGTGTCAACTGGGACATTCCAGTTTCCTCCCAGTACATCCCAGTTCCCTACCAGTATGTCAAAGTTCATCCCATTTCCCTCCCAGTCCGTCCCAGTTCCCTCCCAGTCCGTACCAGTTCCCTCCCAGTCCGTCCCAGTTCCCTCCCAGTCCACACACAGTTCACTCCCAGTTCCATTCCAGTACATCCCAGTACATGCCAGTTGCCTCCCAGTTTCCTCTAAGTACATCCCAGTACTTCAAAGTTCCCTCCCAGTACATCCCAGTTCCCTCTAAGTACATCCCACTACTTCACAGTTCACTCCCACTACATCCCAGTACGTCCCAGTTCCCCCTTTGTACATAACACTTCCCTCCCAATACATCCCAATTCCCTCCCATTACATCCCAATTCCCTCTAAGTTCATCCCAGTTCCCTGCCAGTATGTCCCAGTACATCCCAGTTCCCTCCCAGTACATACCAGTTCCCTCCCAGTACATCCCAGTACATCCCAGTTCCCTCCCAGTACATACCAGTTCCCTCCCAGTACATACCAGTTCCCTCCCAGTACATACCAGTACATCCTGGTACATCCCAGTCCCCACCCAGTACATACTACTACATACCAGTTGCCTCCCAGTACATCCCAGTACGTCCCAGTTCCCCTCAGTACATAACACTTCCCTCCCAGTACATAACAGTACATCCCAGTGTCCTCACAGTACGTCCCAGTTCCCTCCCAGTACATCCCAGTTCCCTACCAGTACATCCCAGTTCCCTACCAGTACATCCCAGTTCCCTCCCTGTTCCTTCCCAGTACATAACAGTTACCTCCCAGTACATCCCAGTAGATCCTGGTACATCCCAAATCCCTGCCAGTTCCACCCGGTACAACCCAGTACAAGCCTGTACATCCTAGTTCCTCCACAGTACATCCCAGGACATCCCCGCACATTGTAGTGCCTCCCAGTACATCCCAGGTCCCTCCCAGTACTGGGAGGGAACTGGCATGTACTGGGAGGGACCTGGGATGTACTGGGAGGGAACTGGGACGGAACTGGGATGTATTGGGAGGCACTGGAAAAGAAGTGGTAGTGAACCGGGAGGGAATTGGGATGTACGGGGATGAACTGGTAGGGAACTGGGATGTACTGACATGGAACGGGGATGTATTGGGATGGACAGGAACGGAACTGGAATGTACTGCGATGTACTGGGATGTACCTGGGGCAAACTGGGATTTACTGGGATGTACTGGGAGGAAACTGGGATATACTGGGAGCAAACTGGGATTTACTGGGGTGTACTGGGAGGGAAGTGGGTGTCAACTGGGACATTCCAGTTTCCTCCCAGTACATCCCAGTTCCCTCCCAGTCCATCCCAGTTCCATCCCAGTCCGTCCCAGTTCCCTGCCAGTATGTCCCAGTACATCCCAGTTCCCTCCCAGTTCACTCCCAGTACCTCCCAGTTCCATCCCAATTCCTTCCCAGTACACAGCAGTTACCTCCCAGTACATCCCAGTACTTCACAGTTCCCACCCAGTACATCCCAGTTCCCTCTAAGTACATCCCAGCACTTCACAGTTCCCTCCCAGCACATCCCAGTACGTCCCAGTTCCCCTCAGTACAACACACTTCCCTCCCAGTACATCCCAGTTCCCTACCAGTACATCCCAGTTCCCTCCCTGTTCCTTCCCAGTACATAACAGTTACCTCCCAGTACATCCCAGTACATCCCAGTAGATCCTGGTACATCCCAAATCCCTGCCAGTTCCACCCGGTACAACCCAGTACAAGCCTGTACATCCCAGGGCATCCCCGCACATTGTAGTGCCTCCCAGTACATCCCAGGTGCCTCCCAGTACTGGGAGGGACCTGGGATGTACCGGGAGGGAACTGGGATGTACTGGGAGGGAACTGGGATGTACTGGGATGTAATGGGACGGAACTGGCATGTATTGGGAGGCACTGGGAAAGAAGTGGTAGTGAACCGGGAGGGAATTGGGATGTACGGGGATGAACTGGTAGGAAACTGGGATGTACTGGCATGGAACGGGGATGTATTGGGATGTACAGGAACGGAACTGGAATGTACTGCGATGTACTGGGATGTACTGGGAGCAAACTGGGATTTACTGGGATGTACTGGGAGGAAACTGGGATATACTGGGAGGCACTGGGAGGGAAGTGGGTGTCAACTGGGACATTCCAGTTTCCTCCCAGTACATCCCAGTTCCCTACCAGTATGTCAAAGTACATCCCATTTCCCTCCCAGTCCGTCCCAGTTCCCTCCCAGTCCGTCCCAGTCCGTCCCAGTACATCCCAGTTCCCTCACAGTACATCCCAGTTCCCTCCCAGTTCACACACAGTTCACTCCCAGTTCCATTCCAGTACATCCCAGTACATGCCAGTTCCCTCCAGTTTCCTCTAAGTACATCCCAGTACTTCACAGTTCACTCCCACTACATCCCAGTACGTCCCAGTTCCCCCTTTGTACATAACACTTCCCTCCCAATACATCCCAATTCCCTCCCATTACATCCCAATTCCCTCTAAGTTCATCCCAGTTCCCTGCCAGTATGTCCCAGTACATCCCAGTTCCCTCCCAGTACATACCAGTTCCCTCCCAGTAAATCCCAGTTCCCTCCCAGTTCCCTCCCAGTACATACCAGTTCCCTCCCAGTACATCCCAGTACATCCTGGTACATCCCAGTTCCCACCCAGTACATACTACTACATACCAGTTCCCTCCCAGTACATCCCAGTACGTCCCAGTTCCCCTCAGTACATAACACTTCCCTCCCAGTACATACCAGTACATCCCAGTGTCCTCACAGTACGTCCCAGTTCCCTCCCAGTACATCCCAGTTCCCTACCAGTACATCCCAGTTCCCTCCCTGTTCCTTCCCAGTACATAACAGTTACCTCCCAGTACATCCCAGTAGATCCTGGTACATCCCAAATCCCTGCCAGTTCCACCCGGTACAACCCAGTACAAGCCTGTACATCCTAGTTCCTCCACAGTACATCCCTGGGCATCCCCGCACATTGTAGTGCCTCCCAGTACATCCCAGTTCCCTCCCAGTACTGGGAGGTACCTGGGATGTACTGGGACGGACCTGGGATGTACCGGGAGGGAACTGGGATGTACTGGGAGGGAACTGGGATGTACTGGGATGTAATGGGACGGAACTGGGATGTATTGGGAGGCACTGGGAAAGAAGTGGTAGCGAACCGGGAGGGAATTGGGATGTACGGGTATGAACTGGTAGGAAACTGGGATGTACTGGCATGGAACGGGGATGTATTGGGATGTACAGGAACGGAACTGGAATGTACTGCGATGTACTGGGATGTACTGGGAGCAAACTGGGATTTACTGGGATGTACTGGGAGGAAACTGGGATATACTGGGAGCAAACTGGGATTTACTGGGGTGTACTGGGAGGGAAGTGGGTGTCAAGTGGGACATTCCAGTTTCCTCCCAGTACATCCCAGTTCCCTCCCAGTCCGTCCCAGTTCCCTCCCAGTCCGTCCCAGTTCCCTCCCAGTACATCCTACTACATTCCAGTTCCCTCCCAGTTCACTCCCAGTACCTCCCAGTTCCATCCCAATTCCTTCCCAGTGCACAGCAGTTACCTTCCAGTACATCCCAGTTCCATCGCAGTACATCCCAGTACTTCACAGTTCCCACCCAGTACATCCCAGTTCCCTCTAAGTACATCCCAGTACTTCACAGTTCCCTCCCAGCACATCCCAGTACGTCCCAGTTCACTCCCAGTACATGACAGTTACCTCCCAGTACATCCCAGTAGATCCTGGTACATCCCAAATCCCTGCCAGTTCCACCCGGTACAACCCAGTACAAGCCTGTACATCCTAGTTCCTCCGCAGTACATCCCAGGACATCCCCGCACATTGTAGTGCCTCCCAGTACATCCCAGGTCCCTCCCAGTACTGGGACGGACTGGGAGGGAACTGGGATGTACTGGGAGGGAATTGGGACGTACTGGGAGGGAACTGGGATGTACTGGGATGTATTGGGAGGCACTGGGAAAGAAGTGGTAGTGAACCGGGAGGGAATTGGGATGTACGGGGATGAACTGGTAGGGAACTGGGATGTACTGGCATGGAACGGGGATGTATTGGGATGTACAGGAACGGAACTGGAATGTACTGCGATGTACTGGGATGTACTGGGGGCCAACTGGGATTTACTGGGATGTACTGGGAGGAAACTGGGATATACTGAGAGCAAACTGGGATTTACTGGGGTGTACTGGGAGGGAAGTGGGTGTCAACTGGGACATTCCAGTTTCCTCCCAGTACATCCCAGTTCCCTCCCAGTCCGTCCCAGTTCCCTCCCAGTACATCCTACTACATTCCAGTTCCCTCCCAGTTCACTCCCAGTACCTCCCAGTTCCATCCCAATTCCTTCCCAGTACACAGCAGTTACCTCCCAGTACATCCCAGTTCCATCCCAGTACATCCCAGTACTTCACAGTTCCCTCCCAGTACATCCCAGTTCCCTCTAAGTACATCCCAGTACTTCACAGTTCCCTCCCAGCACATCCCAGTACGTCCCAGTTCCCCTCAGTACAACACACTTCCCTCCCAGTACATCCCAGTTCCCTACCAGTTCACTCCCAGTACATGACAGTTACCTCCCAGTACATCCCAGTACATCCGAGTAGATCCTGGTACATCCCAAATCCCTGCCAGTTCCACCCGGTACAACCCAGTACAAGCCTGTACATCGTAGTTCCTCCACGGTACATCCCAGGGCATCCCCGCACATTGTAGTGCCTCCCAGTACATCCCAGTTCCCTCCCAGTACTGGGAGGGAACTGGGATGTACTGGGAGGGAACTGGGATGTACTGGGATGTAATGGGACGGAACTGGGATGTAATGGGACGGAACTGGGAAAGAAGTGGTAGTGAACCGGGAGGGAATTGGGATGTACGGGGATGAACTGGTAGGAAACTGGGATGTACTGGCATGGAACGGGGATGTATTGGGATGTACAGGAACGGAACTGGAATGTACTGCGATGTACTGGGATGTACTGGGAGCAAACAGGGATTTACTGGGATGTACTGGGAGGAAACTGGGATATACTGGGAGGAAACTGGGAGGGAAGTGGGTGTCAACTGGGACATTCCAGTTTCCTCCCAGTACATCCCAGTTCCCTACCAGTGCAGCCCAGTACATCCCAGATCCCTCCCAGTACATCCCAGTTCCCTACCAGTTCACTCCCAGTACATAACAGTTACCTCCCAGTACATCCCAGTACATCCCAGTAGATCCTGGTACATCCCAAATCCCTGCCAGTTCCACCCGGTACAACCCAGTACAAGCCTGTACATCCTAGTTCCTCCACAGTACATCCCAGGGCATCCCCGCACATTGTAGTGCCTCCCAGTACATCCCAGTTCCCTCCCAGTACTGGGAGGGACCTGGGATGTACTGGGAGGGAATTGGGACATACTGGGAGGGACCTGGGATGTACTGGGATGTAATGGGACGGAACTGGGATGTATTGGGAGGCACTGGGAAAGAAGTGGTAGTGAACCGGGAGGGAATTGGGATGTACGGGGATGAACTGGTAGGGAACTGGGATGTACTGGCATGGAACGGGGATGTATTGGGATGTACAGGAACGGAACTGGAATGTACTGCGATGTACTGGGATGTACTGGGAGCAAACTGGGATTTACTGGGATGTACTGGGAGGAAACTGGGATATACTGGGAGCAAACTGGGATTTACTGGGGTGTACTGGGAGGGAAGTGGGTGTCAACTGGGACATTCCAGTTTCCTCCCAGTACATCCCAGTTCCCTCCCAGTCCGTCCCAGTTCCCTCCCAGTCCGTCCCAGTTCCCTCCCAGTACATCCTACTACATTCCAGTTCCCTCCCAGTTCACTCCCAGTAACTCCCAGTTCCATCCCAATTCCTACCCAGTACACAGCAGTTACCTCCCAGTACATCCCAGTTCCATCCCAGTACATCACAGTTCCCACCCAGTACATCCATGTTCCCTCTAAGTACATCCCAGTACTTCACAGTTCCCTCCCAGCACATCCCAGTACGTCCCAGTTCCCCTCAGTACAACACACTTCCCTCCCAGTACATCCCAGTTCCCTACCAGTTCACTCCCAGTACATGACAGTTACCTCCCAGTACATCCCAGGACATCCCAGTAGATCCTGGTACATCCCAAATCCCTGCCAGTTCCACCCGGTACAACCCAGTACAAGCCAGTACATCCTAGTTCCTCCACAGTACATCCCAGGGCATCCCCGCACATTGTAGTGCCTCCCAGTACATCCCAGTTCCCTCCCAGTACTGGGATGTAATGGGACGGAACTGGGAAAGAAGTGGTAGTGAACCGGGAGGGAATTGGGATGTACGGGGATGAACTGGTAGGAAACTGGGATGTACTGCATGGAACGGGGATGTATTGGGATGTACAGGAACGGAACTGGAATGTACTGCGATGTACTGGGATGTACTGGGAGCAAACTGGGATTTACTGGGATGTACTGGGAGGAAACTGGGATATACTGGGAGGCACTGGGAGGGAAGTGGGTGTCAACTGGGACATTCCAGTTTCCTCCCAGTACATCCCAGTTCCCTACCAGTATGTCAAAGTTCATCCCATTTCCCTCCCAGTCCGTCCCAGTTCCCTCCCAGTCCGTCCCAGTTCCCTCCCAGTCCGTCCCAGTTCCCTCCCAGTTCACACACAGTTCACTCCCAGTTCCATTCCAGTACATCCCAGTACATGCCAGTTGCCTCCCAGTTTCCTCTAAGTACATCCCAGTACTTCAAAGTTCCCTCCCAGTACATCCCAGTTCCCTCTAAGTACATCCCAGTACTTCACAGTTCACTCCCACTACATCCCAGTACGTCCCAGTTCCCCCTTTGTACATAACACTTCCCTCCCAATACATCCCAATTCCCTCCCATTACATCCCAATTCCCTCTAAGTTGATCCCAGTTCCCTGCCAGTATGTCCCAGTACATCCCAGTTCCCTCCCAGTACATACCAGTTCCCTCCCAGTACATCCCAGTACATCCCAGTTCCCTCCCAGTACATACCAGTTCCCTCCCAGTACATACCACTTCCCTCCCAGTACATACCAGTACATCCTGGTACATCCCAGTCCCCACCCAGTACATACTACTACATACCAGTTCCCTCCCAGTACATCCCAGTACGTCCCAGTTCCCCTCAGTACATAACACTTCCCACCCAGTACATAACAGTACATCCCAGTGTCCTCACAGTACGTCCCAGTTCCCTCCCAGTACATCCCAGTTCCCTCCCAGTACATCCCAGTTCCCTCCCTGTTCCTTCCCAGTACATAACAGTTACCTCCCAGTACATCCCAGTACATCCCAGTAGATCCTGGTACATCCCAAATCCCTGCCAGTTCCACCCGGTACAACCCAGTACAAGCCTGTACATCCTAGTTCCTCCACAGTACATCCCAGGGCATCCCCGCACATTGTAGTGCCTCCCAGTACATCCCAGTTCCCTCCCAGTACTGGGAGGGACCTGGGATGTACTGGGAGGGAACTGGGATGTACTGGGATGTAATGGGACGGAACTGGCATGTATTGGGAGGCACTGGAAAAGAAGTGGTAGTGAACTGGGAGGGAATTGGGATGTACGGGGATGAACTGGTAGGGAACTGGGATGTACTGGCATGGAACGGGGATGTATTGGGATGTACAGGAACGGAACTGGAATGTACTGCGATGTACTGGGATGTACTGGGAGCAAACTGGGATTTACTGGGATGTACTCGGAGGAAACTGGGATATACTGGGAGGAAACTGGGAGGGAAGTGGGTGTCAACTGGGACATTCCAGTTTCCTCCCAGTACATCCCAGTTTCCTCCCAGTACATCCCAGTTCCCTCCCAGTCCGTCCCAGTACATCCCAGTTCCCTCCCAGTACATCCCAGTTCCCTCCCAGTTCACACACAGTTCACTCCCAGTTCCATTCCAGTACATCCCAGTACATGCCGCTTTCCTCCAAGTAAATCCCAGTTCCCTCCCACTACATCCAAGTTCCCTCCCACTTCCCTCTAAGTACATCCCAGTACTTCACAGTTCACTCCCAGTACATCCCAGTTCCCCCTCGGTACATAACAGTTCCCTCCCAGTACACCCCAGTACATCCCAGTTCCCTCCCAGTCCGTCCCACTACATCCCAGTTCCCTCCCAGTCCATCCCAGTTCCCTCCCAGTAAATCCCAATTCCCAACACTTTCCACCCAGTACATCCCAGTTCCCTCCCAGTACATCCCAGTTCCCTCCCAGTACATCCCAGTACTTCACAGTTCCCTCCCAGTTCACTCCCAGTTCCCTCCCAGTACATCCCAGTACTTCATAGTTCCCTCCCAGCACACCCCAGTACGTCCCAGTTCCCCTCAGTACATAACACTTCCCTCCCAGTACATACCAGTACATCCCAGTGTCCTCACAGTACGTCCCAGTTCCTTCCCAGTTCACTCCCAGTACACAACAGTTACCTCCCAGTACATCCTAGTAGATCCTAGGACATTTCAAATCCCTGCCAGTTCCACCCGGTACAACCCAGTACAAGCCTGTACATCCTAGTTCCTCCACAGTACATCCCAGGGCATCCCCGCACATTGTAGTGCCTCCCAGTACATCCCAGTTCCCTCCCAGTACTGGGAGAGACCTGGGATGTACTGGGAGGGAACTGGGATGTACTGGGAGGGAACTGGGATGTACTGGGAGGGAACTGGGATGTACTGGGAGGGAACTGGGACGTACTGGGATGTAATGGGACGGAACTGGCATGTATTGGGAGGCACTGGGAAAGAAGTGGTAGTGAACCGGGAGGGAATTGGGATGTACGGGGATGAACTGGTAGGAAACTGGGATGTACTGGCATGGAACGGGGATGTATTGGGATGTACAGGAACGGAACAGGAATGTACTGCGATGTACTGGGAGCAAACTGGGATTTACTGGGATATACTGGGAGGCATTGGGTGGGAAGTGGGTGTCAACTGGGACATTCCAGTTTCCTCCCAGTACATCCCAGTTCCCTACCAGTGCAGCCCAGTACATCCCAGTTCCCTCCCAGTCCGTCCCAGTTCCCTCCCAGTACATCCCAGTTCCCTCACAGTACATCCCAGTTCCCTACCAGTTCACACACAGTTCACTCCCAGTTCCATTCCAGTACATCCCAGTACATGCCAGTTGCCTCCCAGTTCCCTCTAAGTACATCCCACTACTTCACAGTTCACTCCCACTACATCCCAGTGCGTCCCAGTTCCCCCTTGGTACATAACACTTGCCTCCCAATACATCCAAGTTCCCTCCCAGTACATCCCAATCCCCTCCCAGTACATACCAGTTCCCTCCCAGTACGTCCCAGTTCCCTCCCAGTACATCCCAGTTCCCTACCAGTACGTCCCAGTTCCCTCCCACTACATACCAGTTCCCTACCAGTTCCTTCCCAGTACATAACAGTTACCTCCCAGTACATCCTAGTAGATCCTAGGACATTTCAAATCCCTGCCAGTTCCACCCGGTACAACCCAGTACAAGCCTGTACATCCTAGTTCCTCCACAGTACATCCCAAGGCATCACCGCACATTGTAGTGCCTCCCAGTACATCCCAGGTCCGTCCCAGTACTGGGAGGGAACTGGGATGTACTGGGAGGGAACTGGGACGTACTGGGAGGGAACTGGGATGTAATGGGATGTATTGGGAGGCACTGGGAAAGAAGTGTAGTGAACCGGGAGGGAATTGGGATGTACGGGGATGAACTGGTAGGGAACTGGGATGTACTGGCATGGAACGGGGATGTATTGGGATGTACCGGAACGGAACTGGAATGTACTGCGATGTACTGGGATGTACTGGGAGGAAACTGGGATTTACTGGGATGTACTGGGAGGGAAGTGGGTGTCAACAGGGACATTCCAGTTTCCTCCTAGTACATCCCAGTTCCCTCCCAGTACATACCAGTTCCCTCCCAGTACATCCTACTACATACCAGTTCCCTCCCAGTTCACTCCCAGTACCTCCCAGTTCCCTCCCAATTCCTTCCCAGTACACAGCAGTTACCTCCCAGTACATCCCAGTTCCATCCCAGTACATCCCAGTACTTCACAGTTCCCACCCAGTACATCCCAGTTCCCTCTAAGTACATCCCAGTACTTCACAGTTCCCTCCCAGCACATCCCAGTACGTCCCAGTTCCCCTCAGTACATAACACTTCCCTCCCAGTACATCCCAGTACATCCCAGTAGATCCTGGTACATCCCAAATCCCTGCTAGTTCCACCCGGTACAACCCAGTACAAGCCTGTACACCCTAGTACCTCCACAGTACATCCCAGGGCATCCCCGCACATTGTAGTGCCTCCCAGTACATCCCAGTTCCCTCCCAGTACTGGGAGGGACCTGGGATGTACTGGGAGGGAACTGGGACGGAACTGGGATGTATTGGGAGGCACTGGGAAAGAAGTGGTAGTGAACAGGGAGGGAATTGGGATGTACGGGGATGAACTGGTAGGGAACTGGGATGTACTGGCATGGAATGGGGATGTATTGGGATGTACAGGAACGGAACTGGAATGTACTGCGATGTACTGGGATGTACTGGGAGCAAACTGGGATTTACTGGGATGTACTGGGAGGAAACTGGGATATACTGGGAGGAAACTGGGATATACTGGGAGGAAACTGGGATATACTGGGAGGAAACTGGGAGGGAAGTGGGTGTCAACTGGGAAATTCCAGTTTCCTCCCAGTACATCCCAGATCCCTCCCAGTCCCTCCCAGTACATCCCAGTTCCCTCACAGTACATCCCAGTTCCCTCCCAGTTCACACACAGTTCACTCCCAGTTCCATTCCAGTACATCCCAGTACATGCCAGTTGCCTCCCAGTTTCCTCTAAGTACATCCCAGTACTTCAAAGTTCCCTCCCAGTACATCCCAGTTTCCTCTAAGTACATCCCACTACTTCACAGTTCACTCCCACTACATCCCAGTACGTCCCAGTTCCCCCTTGGTACATAACACTTCCCTCCCAATACATCCAAGTTCCCTCCCAGTACATCCCAATCCCCTCCCAGTACATCCCAGTTCCCTGCCAGTATGTCCCAGTACATCCCAGTTCCCTCCCAGTACATACCAGTTCCCTCCCAGTACATCCCAGTTTCCTCCCAGTACATCCTACTACATTCCAGTTCCCTCCGAGTTCACTCCCAATTCCTTCCCAGTACACAGCAGTTACCGCCCAGTACATCCCAGTTCCATCCCATTACACCCCAGTACTTCCCAGTTCCCTCCCAGTACATCCCAGTTCCCTCTAAGTACATCCCAGTACTTCACAGTTCCCTCCCAGCACATCCAGTACGTCCCAGTTCCCCTCAGTACATAACACTTCCCTCCCAGTACATCCCAGTACATCCCAGTAGATCCTGGTACATCCCAAATCCCTGCTAGTTCCACCCGGTACAACCCAGTACAAGCCTGTACATCCTAGTTCCTCCACAGTACATCCCAGGGCATCCCCGCACATTGTAGTGCCTCCCAGTACATCCCAGTTCCCTCCCAGTACTGGGAGGGACCTGGGATGTACTGGGAGGGAATTGGGACATACTGGGAGGGACCTGGGATGTACTGGGATGTAATGGGACGGAACTGGGATGTATTGGGAGGCACTGGGAAAGAAGTGGTAGTGAACCGGGAGGGAATTGGGATGTACGGGGATGAACTGGTAGGGAACTGGGATGTACTGGCATGGAACGGGGATGTATTGGGATGTACAGGAATGGAAATGGAATGTACTGCGATGTACTGGGACGTACTGGGAGCAAACTGGGATTTACTGGGATGTACTGGGAGGAAACTGGGATATACTGGGAGGCACTGGGAGGGAAGTGGGTGTCAACTGGGACATTCCAGTTTCCTCCCAGTACATCCCAGTTCCCTACCAGTGCAGCCCAGTACATCCCAGATCCCTCCCAGTACATCCCAGTTCCCTCCCAGTCCGTCCCAGTACATCCCAGTTCCCTCACAGTACATCCCAGTTCCCTCACAGTTCACACACAGTTTACTCCCAGTTCCATTCCAGTACATCCCAGTACATGCCACTATCCTCCAAGTAAATCCCAGTTCCCTCCCACTACATCCAAGTTCCCTCCCACTTCCCTCTAAGTACATCCCAGTACTTCACAGTTCACTCCCAGTACATCCCAGTTCCCCCTCGGTACATAACAGTTCCCTCCCAGTACACCCCAGTACATCCCAGTTCCCTCCCAGTATGTCCCACTATATCCCAGTTCCCTCCCAGTAAATCCCAATTCCCAACACTTTCCACCCAGTACATCCCAGTTCCCTCCCAGTTCACTCCCAGTTCCCTCTAAGCACATCCCACTACTTCATAGTTCCCTCCCAGCACATCCCAGTACGTCCCAGTTCCCCTCAGTACATAACACTTCCCTCCCAGTACATAACAGTACATCCCAGTGTCCTCACAGTACGTCCCAGTTCCCTCCCAGTTCACACCCAGTACATAACAGTTACCTCCCAGTACATCCCAGTACATCCTAGTAGATCCTAGGACATTTCAAATCCCTGCCAGTTCCACCCGGTACAACCCAGTACAAGCCTGTACATCCTAGTTCCTCCACAGTACATCCCAGGACATCCCAGTTCCCTCCCAGTACATACCAGTTCCCTCCCAGTACATCCCAGTACATCCTGGTACATCCCAGTTCCCACCCAGTACATCCTACTACATACCAGTTCCCTCCCAGTTCACTCCCAGTACATCCCAGTACTTCACAGTTCCATCCCAGTACATCCCAGTACGCACCAGTTCCCCTCAGTACATAACACTTCCCTCCCAGTACATAACAGTACATCCCAGTGTCCTCACAGTACGTCCCAGTTCCCTACCAGTACGTCCCAGTTCCCTACCAGTACGTCCCAGTTCCCTACCAGTACGTCCCAGTTCCCTACCAGTACGTCCTAGTCCCCTCCCAGTTCACTCCCAGTACGTAACAGTTACCTCCCAGTACATCCCAAATCCCTGCTAGTTCCACCCGGTACAACCCAGTACAAGCCTGTACATCCTAGTTCATCCACAGTACATCCCAGGGCATCCCTGCACATTGTAGTGCCTCCCAGTACTGGGAGGGACCTGGGATGTACTGGGAGGGAACTGGGATGTACTGGGAGGGAACTGGGATGTACTGGGAGGGAACTGGGATGTACTGGGATGTAATGGGACGGAACTGGGATGTATTGGGAGGCACTGGGAAAGAAGTGGTAGCGAACCGGGAGGGAATTGGGATGTACGTGGATGAACTGGTAGGAAACTGGGATGTACTGGCATGGAACGGGGATGTATTGGGATGTACAGGCACGGAACTGGAATGTACTGGGAGCGAACTCGGATTTACTGGGATGTACTGGGAGGAAACTGGGATATACTGGGAGGAAACTGGGAGGGAAGTGGGTGTCAACTGGGACATTCCAGTTTCCTCCCAGTACATCCCAGTTTCCTCCCAGTGCATCCCAGTCCGTCCCAGTTCCCTCCCAGTCCGTCCCAGTTCCCTCCCAGTCCGTCCCAGTTCCCTCCCAGTCCGTCCCAGTTCCCTCCCAGTACATCCTACTACATCCCAGTTCTCTCCAGTACATCTCAGTTCCCTCCCAGTTCCCTCCCAGTTCACACACAGTTCACTCCCAGTTCCATTCCAGTACATGCCAGTTCCCTCCCAGTACATCACACTACATCGCAGTTCTCTCCCAGTTCCTGCTAAGTACATCCCAGTACTTCACAGTTCCCTCCCAGCACATCCCAGTTCCATCCCAGTACATCCCAGTAGTTCACAGTTCCCTGCCGGTACATCCCAGTTCCCTCTAAGTACATCCCAGTACTTCACAGTTCCCTCCCAGCACATCCCAATACGTCCCAGTTCCCCTCAGTACATAACACTTCCCTCCCAATACATAACAGTACATACCAGTAGATCCTGGTACATCCCAGTAGATCCTGGTACATCCCAAATCCCTGCCAGTTCCACCCGGTACAACCCAGTACAAGCCTGTACATCCTAGTTCCTCCACAGTACATCCCTGGGCATCCCCGCACATTGTAGTGCCTCCCAGTACATCCCAGTTCCCTCCCAGTTCACTCCCAGTACACAACAGTTACCTCCCAGTATATCCCAGTACATCCTAGTAGATCCTAGGACATTTCAAATCCCTGCCAGTTCCACCCGGTACAACCCAGTACAAGCCTGTACATCCTAGTTCCTCCACGGTACATCCCAGAACATCCCCGCACATTGTAGTGCCTCCCAGTACATCCCAGGTCCCTCCCAGTACTGGGAAGGAACTGGGATGTACTGGGATGTAATGGGACGGAACTGGGATGTATTGGGAGGCACTGGGAAAGAAGTGGTAGTGAACCGGGAGGGAATTGGGACGTACGGGGATGAACTGGTA
The DNA here is from genome assembly GCF_949628215.1 of Phalacrocorax aristotelis. Classification (NCBI taxonomy): domain Eukaryota; kingdom Metazoa; phylum Chordata; class Aves; order Suliformes; family Phalacrocoracidae; genus Phalacrocorax; species Phalacrocorax aristotelis. The sequence goes on along the minus strand of NC_134305.1, from coordinate 568,821 downwards.
GGGAACTGGGATGTACTGGCATGAAACGGGGATGTATTGGGATGTACAGGAACGGAACTGGAATGTACTGCGATGTACTGGGATGTACAGGGAGCAAACTGGGATTTACTGGGATGTACTGGGAGGAAACTGGGATATACTGGGAGGCACTGGGAGCGAAGTGGGGGTCAACTGGGACATTCCCGTTTCCTCCCAGTACATCCCAGTTCCCTACCAGTGCATCCCAGTACATCCCAGATCCCTCCCAGTCCGTCCCAATCCCCTCCCAGTACATCCCAGTTCCCTGCCAGTATGTCCCAGTTCCCTCCCAGTACATCCCAGTTCCCTCCCAGTATGTCCCACTACATCCCAGTTCCCTCCCAGTCCATCCCAGTTCCCTCCCAGTAAATCCCAACTCCCAACACTTTCCACCCAGTACATCCCATTTCCCTCCCAGTACATCCCAGTTCCCTCTAAGTACATCCCACTATTTCACAGTTCCCTCCCAGTACATCCCAGTACGTCCCAGTTCCCCTCAGTACATAACAGTACATCCCAGTGTCCTCACAGTACGTCCCAGTTCCCTCCCAGTACATCCCAGTTCCCTACCAGTACATACCAGTTCCCTCCCAGTTCACTCCCAGTACATCCCAGTACATCCTGGTACGTCCCAAATCCCTGCCAGTTCCACCCGGTACAACCCAGTACAAGCCTGTACATCCTAGTTCCTCCACGGTACATCCCAGGACATCCCCGCACATTGTAGTGCCTCCCAGTACATCCCAGGTCCCTCCCAGTACTGGGAGGGAACTGGGATGTACTGGGAGGGAACTGGGATGTACTGGGATGTAATGGGACGGAACTGGGAAAGAAGTGGTACTGAACCGGGAGGGAATTGGGATGTACGGGGATGAACTGGTAGGGAACTGGAATGTCATGGCATGGAACGGGGATGTATTGGGAATGTACAGGCACGGAACTGGAATGTACTGCGATGTACTGGGAGCAAACTGGGATTTACTGGGATGTACTGGGAGGAAACTGGGATATACTGGGAGGCACTGGGAGGGAAGTGGGTGTCAACTGGGACATTCCAGTTTCCTCCCAGTACATCCCAGTTCCCTACCAGTGCATCCCAGTCCGTCCCAGTTCCCTCCCAGTCCATCCCAATCCCCTCCCAGTACATCCCAGTTCCCTCCCAGTATGTCCCAGTACATCCCAGTTCCCTCCCAGTAAATCCCAGTTCCCTCCCAGTACATCCCAGTTCCCTCCCAGTACATCCCAGTTCCTTCACAGTTCACACACAGTTCACTCCCAGTTCCATTCCAGTACATCCTGGTACATGCCAGTTCCCTCCCAGTACATCACACTACATCCCAGTTCCCTCCCAGTTCCTGCTAAGTACATCCCAGTACTTCACAGTTCCCTCCCAGTACATCCCAGTACGTCCCAGTTCCCCTCAGTACATAACAGTACATCCCAGTGTCCTCACAGTACGTCCCAGTTTCCTCCCTGTACATCCCAGTTCCCTACCAGTACATCCCAGTTCCCTCCCTGTTCCTTCCCAGTACATAACAGTTACCTCCCAGTACATCCTGGTACATCCCAAATCCCTGCCAGTTCCACCCGGTACAACCCAGTACAAGCCTATACATCCTAGTTCCTCCACGGTACATCCCAGAACATCCCCGCACATTGTAGTGCCTCCCAGTACATCCCAGTTCCCTCCCAGTACTGGCAGCGAGCTGGGATTTACTGGGATGTACTGGGAGGAAACTGGGATATACTGAGAGACACTGGGAGGGAAGTGGGTGTCAACTGGGACATTCCAGTTTCCTCCCAGTACATCCCAGTTCCCTCCCACTATGTCCCAGTTCCCTACCAGTACATCCCAGTTCCCTACCAGTACATCCCAGTTCCCTCCCAGTTCCCTCCCAGTACATCCCAGTAGATCCTGGTACATCCCAAATCCCCGCTAGTTCCACCCGGTACAACCCAGTACAAGCCTGTACATCCTAGTTCCTCCACGGTACATCCCAGGGCATCCCCGCACATTGTAGTGCCTCCCAGTACATCCCAGTTCCCTCCCAGTACTGGGAGGGACCTGGGACGTACTGGGAGGGACCTGGGATGTACTGGGAGGGACCTGGGACGGAACTGGGATGTATTGGGAGGCACTGGGAAAGAAGTGGTAGCCAACCGGGAGGGAATTGGGATGTACGGGGATGAACTGGTAGGGAACTGGGATGTACTGGCATGGAACGGGGATGTATTGGGATGTACAGGAACGGAACTGGAATGTACTGCGATGTACTGGGATGTACTGGGAGCAAACTGGGATTTACTGGGATGTACTGGGAGGAAACTGGGATATACTGGGAGGAAACTGGGAGGGAAGTGGGTGTCAACTGGGACATTCCCGTTTCCCTCCAGTACATCCCAGTTCCCTACCAGTGCATCCCAGTACATCCCAGTTCCGTCACAGTTCACACACAGTTCACTCCCAGTTCCATTCCAGTACATGCCACTTTCCTCCAAGTAAATCCCAGTTCCCTCCCACTACATCCAAGTTCCCTCCCAGTACATCCCGGTACATCCCAGTTCCCACCCAGTACATCCAAGTTCCCTCTAAGTACATCCCAGTACTTCACAGTTCCCTCCCAGCACATCCCAGTACGTCCCAGTGTCCTCACAGTACATCCCAGTTCCCTACCAGTACATCCCAGTTCCCTACCAGTACATCCCAGTTCCCTACCAGTACATCCCAGTTCCCTACCAGTACATCCCAGTTCCCTACCAGTACATCCCAGTTCCCTACCAGTACATCCCAGTTCCCTACCAGTACATCCCAGTTCCCTACCAGTACATCCCAGTTCCCTACCAGTTCCTTCCCAGTACATAACAGTTACCTCCCAGTACATCCCAAATCCCTGCCAGTTCCACCCGGTACAACCCAGTACAAGCCTGTACATCCTAGTTCCTCCAAAGTACATCCCAGGACATCCCCGCACATTGTAGTGCCTCCCAGTACGACCCAGTTCCCTCCCAGTACGTCCCAGAACATCCCAGTTCCGTCCCAGTTCCCTACCAGTGCGTCCTAGTTCCCTCCCAGTACGTCCCAGTTCCCTCTTAGTCCATTCCAGTTCCCTCCAGTATATCCCAGTACATCCCAGTTCCCTCCAATACATCTCAGTTCTCTCCCATTTCCCTCCAAGTACATGCCAGTTCCCTCCCAGTACATCCCAGTTCCCTCACAGTTCACACACAGTTCACTCCCAGTTCCCTCCCAGTACATCACACTACATCCCAGTTCCCTCCCAGTGTCTGCTAAGTACATCCCAGTACTTCACAGTTCCCTCCCAGCACATCCCAGTACGTCCCAGTTCCCCTCAGTACATAACACTTCCCTCCCAGTACATACCAGTACATCCCAGTGTCCTCACAGTACATCCCAGTGTCCTCCCAATGCATCCCAGTGTCCTCCCAATGCATCCCAGTGTCCTCCCAATGCATCCCAGTGTCCTCCCAATGCATCCCAGTGTCCTCCCAATGCATCCCAGTGTCCTCCCAATGCATCCCAGTGTCCTCCCAATGCATCCCAGTGTCCTCCCAATGCATCCAGTGTCCTCCCAATGCATCCCAGTGTCCTCCCAATGCATCCCAGTGTCCTCCCAATGCATCCCAGTGTCCTCCCAATGCATCCCAGTGTCCTCCCAATGCATCCCAGTGTCCTCCCAATGCATCCCAGTGTCCTCCCAATGCATCCCAGTGTCCTCCCAATGCATCCCAGTTCCCTCCCAATGCATCCCAGTTCCCTCCCAATGCATCCCAGTTCCCTCCCAATGCATCCCAGTTCCCTCCCAATGCATCCCAGTTCCCTCCCAATGCATCCCAGTTCCCTCCCAATGCATCCCAGTTCCCTCCCAATGCATCCCAGTTCCCTCCCAGTTACTTCCCAGTACACAACAGTTACTTCCCAGTACATCTGAGTACACCCTGGTACATCCCAAATTCCTGCCAGTTCCACCCGGTACAACCCAGTACAAGCCTGTACATCCTAGTTCCTCCACAGTACATCCCAGGACATCCCAGTTCCGTCCCAGTTCCCTACCAGTGCGTCCTAGTTCCCTCCCAGTACAACCCAGTAGATCCTGGTACGTCCCCGTTCCCCACACTGTACGTCCCCGTTCCCCGCACTGTACTGGGAGGACAACCGAGCCTGCGCAGTGATTGACATACGGAACGAGCAGGTTTGTACCCATCACTAGACAAGACAATAATGACTATGTATGAGTATGTAAAATTTTCATCTATAAATTGTAGGGGAAAGGTGCGTGAGGTACGCACGCCAGGAGGAGCGATCCCCCGTGCATCCGGCGCCGCGAATAAAGAATGCCTGCTCTTTAATACTAAATTGGTGTTGAGGAGTCGTTTCCGATTTTAACGCGTTTTTCGGTAACACAGGGAGTCAGATCAAGAGAGCCAGAGAACAACACAATACCGACAGGCTACAGGACAGAGCAGGAAGAATAAAAAAAAAAAAAAGAGGCCAGAGCCAGGCAGAGAGAGGCGGAGAAAGAAAAAGGAGCCACAGGCTACAGGACAGAGAGAGGGAGGACTGAAAAGACGGGGAGGCAGGGAGACACTCAGAGCGAGATGGAGAAAGAAGGTGCGGGGGGGGGGGGGGGGGGCGCAAAACAAAAAAGTAAATTTTGCAGCAGGTAAGGAAAGAGAGGGGGCCGGGGGAGAGACAGGGAGGGCCCAGGACGCACAAGAGAGGCAACGGGGCCCCAGTGGCCCAGGACTCACCGCGACTCTCGCTCTCAGCGCTGCTGGCACAATTTAGCCGTTCAGATGCTCCTTTCCCCTCCTCTCCTCCCTGCCTCTTCTGCAGCTCCACACTCTAGGCCGTCCTCCACCTGAAGAGAATACGTGGGTGTCTTACAGCTCTTACCAGATGAGGCTTCCTAGGCACGTAGCCTAGCTCGCTCGTGCACTACACGCCCGTACCCAACTCCGGGTTACGCGTACAGACCCTACGGTGCACGTTGGTGGCCTGGCCCGCTGCGGGCTATGAAGGGGGATCCTTCCTCCCCCACCTGCATGGACAGGCTCTCTCTTGCCTGCGGCAGGAAGGCAGCTGGCAGCCAGAGCACCTTCAGTTTCTTCTTCTTTACCTTTCGTTGGCGTCTCCAGCTTCAGCCGAGGCAGCTCCTGTCCGCAGCCGGGAAGGGCTTTGTCTATCCCTTTTCGGCCCTGCGCTGCGAGGACGGGCAGAGAGAAGCCATGCGAGCCTGAGACGGCCGCAGGCAACGGCATCCCCGGGGGAAGGACAGGCAACCACGTCCTCAGCACGGTCTCTGGGAGAGGGAAAGAAGAAACAGCGACCGTCATTACCGTCGATCGACCCTGGCCAAAGCCTCTCCTTCCGCAGGGGCTTCTGGACACACCGCTCCCTCCCCACGCTACTGCTAAGGGCCCCTGCGCCAAGGGGGAATCCAGTGCGCTTGAGGGACGGCTTGCTGCCTTCACGACAGGGCCTGGGGGCGGCCTAAGGCTATGCAGCACGCTTATGGGGAGGTGCCGGAGCTGGGGGCAGGCGCACGGGGCAAGGGGGGCCAGGGGAGGCTGAGCGGGACCTCCGGTGGGCCGGGGAGGCGGCCATCATCTGCGCCCTGGGCACGGGGAAAAGGTCATCGTCCTCCTCCTTTCCCTCTTCCCTTCTGTCAGCTCCCAGGGAACTCACCGCTTCTCGGGAAGCGGCCGCACCCGCAAGCCCCCAGTAATCAACACGAATCCAACCCCAAAAATACACCTCGCGTACCGTACGCGCCACGGCCGCCCGGCACCCGAGCGCCGGAAGACCACGCCTCCCGCCACGCCCGGCGAACCACGTGACAGGGCCGGCAGCCACTGCGCCAGGAATACAGCTCCCGGCATGCTCTGCGGCAAAACCCGGCCGCCCGGCAGCCGCGCGCCGCAAGGACTACAGCTCCCGGCATGCTCTGCGGCACAACCAAGCCGGCCGGCGGCCGGTTTGATGCAGAGCCACCCAGCATCCCTGCGAGCACAGCTGCAGGCGCAACAGCAGTTACGCAGGCACAACTAGGCACTAAACAAAGGCTTTCCAACACTGGAGGTCTAGAACAGGTAGACATTAGCACAGAAGCACAAGGGGCTCTGTCACCCTGCACAAATCTCCCCGGGCCTACACACGCACACGTTCAGAAGTTAGTTATCAGAAAACGCCCGACTCAGCCATTTGCCACAGTCACGAGACTCACGACATGATAACACGACATGACACACGAGGTGGGCTCAGAGTTTTAAGGCAAGAAATACCTCCCACGCCCCCCACCCGAGATCTTTCAGGGTCCACACCTGCCATCGCCCCGCACCAAACCTACCCGGCCAAAGGCTTTCAGGTGGCCCGAAACACTGTACACAGAAAATAACCACGGACAGACCTGCATTGTTCGGAAGCGAACGATGCCCGACCGGGGCTCCTCTGCGGGGCACGGAGCCCCCCGGCCCCGCCCGGAGACACACACCCGCCCCCCGCTGCCCGAACTCACCCACCAGCGCTCTCCGGCCCCCGGACACGGCCGCGCTGCTCTCTCAGGCGGCTGCCGCAGGCGAGGCTCGGGCACCGCCAGGCCTCCAGGCGTCCCGAGGGGCTGCCGGCCACCGCAGGGGATGGCTGCCGGCGGCCGGACCGCCGCGGCGCTCCCCGCCCAGCTCCGAGCAGGCTCCGCCGGCCGCGGGCTTCCCACGCCGGGCCGCAGAGGGGCCCCGGCACCGCACAGGGACGCCTCGCGACCCGGCCGCCACACGCACCGGCCCTTCGGCCTCCACACGCACCGCTCCCGCCCCCGCTCCGACGCGCCGCGCACGCGCCACCGGAAGCCCGAGCCCCGCGGGGCGGCCCTTAAAGGGCGGCCGGAAGGAACGGCCCCCACCGGCCCCGCCACCGCGCCCAGCCGGTGAGCGCCAGCGCCCCCTGCTGGCCGGGCCGCGCTCAGCTCGCGAGGGCGCCGAGGGCCGGGCGGGGCGGGACGCGCCGGCTCGGGGCCAGCGCCTTCTCGGGGCGAGCGGGAAACCCCTGCGGGCCCCGGTCACGGCCGGGCAGAGCCGCGCGCCCTCCGAGAGCTGCTGAACGGGGCTGCCGCTCGTGACACATACCGAGCCGTCTGCGACGGGAGCGGGCAGAGGAGGAAGGGGCCGGCTGGGGCCCGGGGGGCCGCCCCCCTACTCGCAGTTCCCTCACCGCAGTTCCCTCACCGCAGTTCCCTCACCGCAGTTCCCTCACCGCAGTTCCCTCACCGCAGTTCCCTCACCGCAGTTCCCTCACCGCAGTTCCCTCACCGCAGTTCCCTCACCGCAGTTCCCTCACCGCAGTTCCCTCACCGCAGTTCCCTCACCGCAGTTCCCTCACCGCAGTTCCCTCACCGCAGTTCCTCACCGCAGTTCCCTCACCGCAGTTCCCTCACCGCAGTTCCCTCACCGCAGTTCCCTCACCGCAGTTCCCTCACCGCAGTTCCCTCACCGCAGTTCCCTCACCGCAGTTCCCTCACCGCAGTTCCCTCACCGCAGTTCCCTCACCGCAGTTCCCTCACCGCAGTTCCCTCACCGCAGTTCCCTCACCGCAGTTCCCTCACCGCAGTTCCCTCACCGCAGTTCCCTCACCGCAGTTCCCTCACCGCAGTTCCCTCACCGCAGTTCCCTCACCGCAGTTCCCTCACCGCAGTTCCCTCACCGCAGTTCCCTCACCGCAGTTCCCTCACCGCAGTTCCCTCACCGCAGTTCCCTCACCGCAGTTCCCTCACCGCAGTTCCCTCACCGCAGTTCCCTCACCGCAGTTCCCTCACCGCAGTTCCCTCACCGCAGTTCCCTCACCGCAGTTCCCTCACCGCAGTTCCCTCACCGCAGTTCCCTCACCGCAGTTCCCTCACCGCAGTTCCCTCACCGCAGTTCCCTCACCGCAGTTCCCTCACCGCAGTTCCCTCACCGCAGTTCCCTCACCGCAGTTCCCTCACCGCAGTTCCCTCACCGCAGTTCCCTCACCGCAGTTCCCTCACCGCAGTTCCCTCACCGCAGTTCCCTCACCGCAGTTCCCTCACCGCAGTTCCCTCACCGCAGTTCCCTCACCGCAGTTCCCTCACCGCAGTTCCCTCACCGCAGTTCCCTCACCGCAGTTCCCTCACCGCAGTTCCCTCACCGCAGTTCCCTCACCGCAGTTCCCTCACCGCAGTTCCCTCACCGCAGTTCCCTCACCGCAGTTCCCTCACCGCAGTTCCCTCACCGCAGTTCCCTCACCGCAGTTCCCTCACCGCAGTTCCCTCACCGCAGTTCCCTCACCGCAGTTCCCTCACCGCAGTTCCCTCACCGCAGTTCCCTCACCGCAGTTCCCTCACCGCAGTTCCCTCACCGCAGTTCCCTCACCGCAGTTCCCTCACCGCAGTTCCCTCACCGCAGTTCCCTCACCGCAGTTCCCTCACCGCAGTTCCCTCACCGCAGTTCCCTCACCGCAGTTCCCTCACCGCAGTTCCCTCACCGCAGTTCCCTCACCGCAGTTCCCTCACCGCAGTTCCCTCACCGCAGTTCCCTCACCGCAGTTCCCTCACCGCAGTTCCCTCACCGCAGTTCCCTCACCGCAGTTCCCTCACCGCAGTTCCCTCACCGCAGTTCCCTCACCGCAGTTCCCTCACCGCAGTTCCCTCACCGCAGTTCCCTCACCGCAGTTCCCTCACCGCAGTTCCCTCACCGCAGTTCCCTCACCGCAGTTCCCTCACCGCAGTTCCCTCACCGCAGTTCCCTCACCGCAGTTCCCTCACCGCAGTTCCCTCACCGCAGTTCCCTCACCGCAGTTCCCTCACCGCAGTTCCCTCACCGCAGTTCCCTCACCGCAGTTCCCTCACCGCAGTTCCCTCACCGCAGTTCCCTCACCGCAGTTCCCTCACCGCAGTTCCCTCACCGCAGTTCCCTCACCGCAGTTCCCTCACCGCAGTTCCCTCACCGCAGTTCCCTCACCGCAGTTCCCTCACCGCAGTTCCCTCACCGCAGTTCCCTCACCGCAGTTCCCTCACCGCAGTTCCCTCACCGCAGTTCCCTCACCGCAGTTCCCTCACCGCAGTTCCCTCACCGCAGTTCCCTCACCGCAGTTCCCTCACCGCAGTTCCCTCACCGCAGTTCCCTCACCGCAGTTCCCTCACCGCAGTTCCCTCACCGCAGTTCCCTCACCGCAGTTCCCTCACCGCAGTTCCCTCACCGCAGTTCCCTCACCGCAGTTCCCTCACCGCAGTTCCCTCACCGCAGTTCCCTCACCGCAGTTCCCTCACCGCAGTTCCCTCACCGCAGTTCCCTCACCGCAGTTCCCTCACCGCAGTTCCCTCACCGCAGTTCCCTCACCGCAGTTCCCTCACCGCAGTTCCCTCACCGCAGTTCCCTCACCGCAGTTCCCTCACCGCAGTTCCCTCACCGCAGTTCCCTCACCGCAGTTCCCTCACCGCAGTTCCCTCACCGCAGTTCCCTCACCGCAGTTCCCTCACCGCAGTTCCCTCACCGCAGTTCCCTCACCGCAGTTCCCTCACCGCAGTTCCCTCACCGCAGTTCCCTCACCGCAGTTCCCTCACCGCAGTTCCCTCACCGCAGTTCCCTCACCGCAGTTCCCTCACCGCAGTTCCCTCACCGCAGTTCCCTCACCGCAGTTCCCTCACCGCAGTTCCCTCACCGCAGTTCCCTCACCGCAGTTCCCTCACCGCAGTTCCCTCACCGCAGTTCCCTCACCGCAGTTCCCTCACCGCAGTTCCCTCACCGCAGTTCCCTCACCGCAGTTCCCTCACCGCAGTTCCCTCACCGCAGTTCCCTCACCGCAGTTCCCTCACCGCAGTTCCCTCACCGCAGTTCCCTCACCGCAGTTCCCTCACCGCAGTTCCCTCACCGCAGTTCCCTCACCGCAGTTCCCTCACCGCAGTTCCCTCACCGCAGTTCCCTCACCGCAGTTCCCTCACCGCAGTTCCCTCACCGCAGTTCCCTCACCGCAGTTCCCTCACCGCAGTTCCCTCACCGCAGTTCCCTCACCGCAGTTCCCTCACCGCAGTTCCCTCACCGCAGTTCCCTCACCGCAGTTCCCTCACCGCAGTTCCCTCACCGCAGTTCCCTCACCGCAGTTCCCTCACCGCAGTTCCCTCACCGCAGTTCCCTCACCGCAGTTCCCTCACCGCAGTTCCCTCACCGCAGTTCCCTCACCGCAGTTCCCTCACCGCAGTTCCCTCACCGCAGTTCCCTCACAGCAGTTCCCTCACAGCAGTTCCCTCACAGCAGTTCCCTCACAGCAGTTCCCTCACAGTTCATCCCAGGGACGGAACCGGGACCTACTGTGAGGCACTGGGAAAGAAGTGGGAGGAAGCCGGGACAGACCAATATAGCCCAGTATGGACTAGACCAATATAGCCCAGTATGGACTAGACCAATATAGCCCAGTATGGACTAGACCAATATAGCCCAGTATGGACTGGAGGGAACTGCGAGGGAACCGCGAGAGAACCCCACAGAACAAACCATGGGGCACGAGAAGGCAGAGAATTAAGAATTAGGGACAGGGAGCCAGAAAAAAAAAAGAAAAAAAACAAAGGGAGACAGAGAGCAAAAGGAATCGCAATGCGTACGGAGAGAAGAGAGAAACAATTCTAGCATAGGGTCACGGGGGAGCCAGGGACAGCAAGATGGAGAAAGGACAGAAGCTACAGGCTACAGGGCAGAGAGGGAAGAATTAATGAATAGACACAGAGAGATGGGCAGAAAGACATGGAGAAAGGCTAAAGATCACACGGCCTACAGGGAAGAGAGAAGAGAGGGAGGAATTTTAAAAACAGGGGCAAGAAGCCAGAGAGAGGGAGAGAGAAGCAACAATAAATGGGGACAAGCCACAGGGCAGCGAGGAGGGAATCGATGAATAAGAACAGGAGGCCAAAGAGAACACAATGTAGAATGGAAAAAAGGAACAGCGGCCTACAGGGAAGGAGGAATTAAAGATCAGGGACTGGGAGGCAGACAGAGACACATGAAGAAACAAGTGAAAAAAAAAAAAAAAACACAAAACAACAGCAATGGGCTACAAAGACAGAGAGGGAGGAAATGAGGAAATAAAACATCGCAGCAAGGAGCTGGACAGAGAGAGATGAGGACAAACAAATAGCATGGGTCCACGTGACAGAGAACGTGGAATTAGAACACAGAGAGAGGGAGCCGGACAGAGAGAGAGGCCGAGAGAAACATCTAGACAGGCTACAGCGGGCAGAGGCAGGAATTAAAACCTAGGGACAGGGAGCTGGACAGAGAGAGATGGAGGTCACAGGGAACAGCGGTGGCTGCAGGAAGAACAGGAATTCATGAATAGGGAAAGGGAGCTGGACAGAGAAGAACTCAGAAAGGCAAGAACAGTAGCAGGGTACAGAGCAGAGAAGACGAATTAAAAAGCACGGGGGGAGTGTTGAGGCAGACAGAGAGAGATTAAGAAAAAAGTCACGGGCTACGTGGCAAAGCAGGAGGAATTCAGAAACGAGGATGGGAACCAAGGGAGAGTGTGCCGGTGAAGGATAACGGGCATTAAAAGTGAGGGACGGGGAGCTGGGAAAAGCGAGGCAGAGAAAAACAGAATCACAGAGAGAATCACACAAAGCCAAAAAAGAAGAAACTGAACAACAGGAACAGGTGTAACCAAAGCGATGAAATCAACCAACCAGAGACGGTGTTCCATTACGGGAACATGGAGCGTACCAATCAGCGCACCTGTCGATCTGCATTTTAGTCCCTAGGCGATCGTTAATGTCAGCAGAACAACAGACAACATGCTTCTGTCAGAAAAGGATGACAAAACGCGGTTTCGCTTAGCGGACTGAGAAAACTAGCCAAGACTGCCAAGAGTAAGAGCCGAGAAGCTAAAAGGTAATTCCGGCAGGGGGAGATCGCGACCACCGACTCACAGACCACCACCGACCCAACTAACACCACCTACTCAGAAGAGAACAACGGAAGAGGACAACCGAGCCTGCGCAGTGATTGACATACGGAACGAGCAAGTTTGTACCCATCGCTAGACAAGACAATAATGACTATGTATGAGTATGTAAAACTTTAATCTACAAATTGTACAGGAAAGGTGCGTGAGGTACGCACGCCAGGAGGAGCGATCCCCCGTGCATCCGGCGCCGTGAATATAGAATGCCTGCTCTTTAATACTAAATTGGTGTTGAGGAGTCGTTTCCGATTTTAACGCGTTTTTCGGTAACACAGGCAGTCAGATCAAGAGAGCCAGAGAACAACAAAACACCGACAGGCTACAGGACAGAGCAGGAGGAATAAAAAAAAAAAAAACGGAGCCAGAGCCAGGCAGAGAGAGGCGGAGAAAGAAAAAGGAGCCGCAGGCTACAGGACAGAGAGAGGGAGGACTGAAAAGACGGGGAGGCAGGGAGACACTCAGAGCGAGATGGAGAAAGAAGGTGCGGGGGGGGGGCGCCAAAAAAAAAAGTAAATTTTGCAGCAGGTAAGGAAAGAGAGGGGGCCGGGGGAGAGACAGGGAGGGCCCAGGACGCACAAGAGAGGCAACGGGGCCCCAGTGGCCCAGGACTCACCGCAACTCTCGCTCTCAGCGCTGCTGGCACAATTTAGCCGTTCAGATGCTTCTTTCCCCTCCTCTCCTCCCTGCCTCTTCTGCAGCTCCAGACTCTAGGCCGTCCTCCACCTGAAGAGAATACGTGGGTGTCTTACAGCTCTTACCAGATGAGGCTTCCTAGGCACGTAGCCTAGCTCGCCCGTGCTGGAGCTGGGGGCAGGCGCACGGGGCAAGGGGGGCCAGGGGAAGCTGAGGGGGAGCTCTGGTGAGCTGGGGAGTCGGCCATCTTCTGCACCCAGAAGGTGCAGGGGGAAAAGGTCATCATCCTCCTCCTCCTTTCCCTCTTCCCTTCTATCAGCTCCCGGGTAACTCCTAGGGCTGCCCTCACCCGCTCGCCTTTAGCATACCAGAAGCCTGCCTCGGCGGGTCATTTGAAGCTTCCCATCCCACCAGCCCCAGTAGTACAGGCACACAAGGAGACACCCCTGCACCCACCAAAGGGGCTCGCTCACCTCGCCGGCAGCCCTAGGCCTCACCCGACACAGGGAATCGTGTCCGACACACCACCACGCTGCAGCAAGAGCGGAGGAGGCCTTTCCTTACCAGGAAGCAGCAACGAGCACGGCGGCATCACCTCGCAGGCACCGCAGCATCGCAGGGCTGTTACCTGCGGAGAGAGCAATGGGGATCACAGGGACGCCACCGCGCATGCGCGGCTCCCGGGCTCAGTACCCAATTCTGGTCGCTGGGCAGCAGCATTATCTGAATTACTCTTCTCGATTAATACCATCCAGAAACCGTAACTTGGCTGCATCCACAGAGCTTCTATTCCTCTGCACCTTTCCCCCTCGCAGCCCCAGCAGCGCCGTTCATTGCCTCTGCACCAAACAGCAAAGTGTCTCGAGGGAGGAGAAGCAGCACAGCAAACCTGGGGAACAAGGTTGGGTTCCCACCCCCGCAGAATAAGCCCCAGGAACTGCTTGTAGGCATGTGGCATCAGGGTTGTGATTGGGTTTTGGTTTGGTTTTCTTTTTTTTTCCCCCGCCTTCTTTACATCATGTAATAATTGGGGTTGCTTTTCCAAACTACTGAGTTCTGTGGGGATTTTTTGTGCTTTTGCCCTACAAAAAATGGTCATTTTCACTTTCGGTTTTGTGCATGAGAATGGTTGGCGGGTGCTTTTAGGTTGTTGTTCCTTCCCCCCACCCCCTTTTTTTTTCCTTTCCAGCCGCACAAATCCAGCTGGAGTTGGCTTTCCCAGAAGCCCCAAGTTGTTTTCTTTCCACCAGAATTCTTCCTGTATTTTCACCCCTCATTGCAGGCCCAGAGTCAAGGGGTTTGAGGTATTTTTGTGCCCAGGCAGCAGCTCCCAGGCTGCATAAGCAGCCCCACAGGGGGAAGTCCCCGTTTGAGGGAATCGGCCCCAAATTGGGATGGGAAAGTGAAGAGAAGGAGAAAAAACCCTGAATAACCTGAAAAAGAACACCTACTCCAGCCCACCAAGCACCGGTCACCTTGCCTGACTCACCTCCAGGGCCCACATCACGCTCGGCTCATCGCTTAGCACCCTCAGATCACAAAAAAAAAAAAGAGTAAAACCCGTAATGGAGCCCTATAGCCATCAGTCACATCTTCCCTCCAGTACTACACACAGACTCACCTTCTTACAGCGCTCCCCTGGGCTCTCCTCCGTTGCCCTGCACGACTCATCCATCTGCACCTGGAAAAACAGTGTTACTGAACAAGTCACCTGGAGGCACAGCAACAGCTTAACCATTCCACAGCTCCTGCGCCCACGTAGGAATACCATCTAGAGCCCAACTACAGCCTGCCGTTAAAGGAAATGCATTAAATCAAACGTTAAGCCCTCGCACATACAAGCCGGAACAGCAAAAACACGGCACGCTCGCGCACCCAGGGCGCAGCCCGACGGAGGTCCACGCGCACCTTGCCGGTTTGATGCGGAGCCACCCAGCATCCCTGCGAGCACAGCTGCAGGCGCAACAGCAGTTTCACCTACACCCATCTCGGCGCGCAGCGCTTCTGAAGCTTTAAGCTGAAAGCCCTACCTTGACGCTTGGCCACACTAGAAGCGAGCCGTAGCTAGGACTCCACAGAAACACAGCAACACAAATTGCACACCCACAGCGGCGACAGCCTTGCAACTACTTAGACCAGGAACAACAGAGGAAAGTAAAACGGCTTCATCACCTGCACAGGAAAAGCGGCAGACGGAGGCAAAGGGTCAGCATTCATAGCCCTTACAGAACACAGGCGTTCTCTCTCCTTCCATTCCTAAACCCATCCCTTAGGTCTAAATATCGCAGCCCTGCTGTGGCAATAGCGAGAGCGGGGAACGAGAGCCCTGCCGCCGGCCGTTTGTGCGGCAGGGCACAAAAACAGAGGGACATGTTTTGCCACACACAACCCTGAATCTCCTGAAAATTTATGTTTACCAAAAATAGGCATTTGGAACATATTGCCAGAAACAAAACATTCGGCAATAAAACTTTTATGTGTTTGACACCCGCACATTTTTTGGGAACTTGCTATTTGCTTCCTGGTTTTGCTGGTCTTCCCTCAGAAGTTCTACCTGCAGCCAAGTTATTCCCACCCGCCCGACCGGTTCAAGCATTCACCTTCCTGGTATTACCAGCACATTGAGACACAGGCGAGGAACTTAACTGCTCTTCTAAAACTATCCAAATGACAATTACAGCCCTGAAAGAGGAGTGGAAGAGAAGAACAGGAGAGATCAGGCAGCAAAAATGCTCTGCAGGCTGCTGCCAGCCAACACTGCACTCTTTTGTTAAAGCCACCCCGCCCCCCCAAATGCAAACAAAAAAACCCCCCATGACTTCATGAAGTGCGTTTTTTTTTTTTCTTTTCAGTAGTCCTTTTGGAGCTCATCCCTGTCTCAGCATCTTGTCTTGTCAGAGCATGAAGTGCAGATGATCTGTATCCCGATGCCATTTGCATGGGATGAATACATTTTCAGAAATAGACCCGATCCGTGAGACTCCTGTCACCTTTGTGGTTTTAATAATCGTAACTCAATTTTATCGACTGACACACTTGTGAGAAAACTAATTAACTTGAAACCTAGCCTCTCCTCGGGGAAAAAACGTGTTAGACACCAAATGAAACCGATTCAGAGCTCCAAACCACGATGGAGCCGATAGAGCTGTTGTGACTTAGTTTGTATGTTTAATTAATTGGTTAATAACTCTTCTAAGCAGCGCAGAAAGAAGAGCTGGACCCAAAGAGGGTGCGCTGCGCTGGATCCAAAAAGCACCCTTCCTCCAGAGACCCGCCTCAGGTGGCGAGTTCGCTCTGGTGCATGCCGGCCTCCCGAACTTCGGGGTCCGATGTGACCGGACCCCCACCTCCGGGGAGGGTCCTCGTACCCTGCCCAACCCTTGCTTTCCCCTGCAGCCCCCGATGCCCCCACGCCACCCCCACAAGCAGCCAAACCGGCTTCTGCTTTTGGCCCCCAAACCAGCTCACTTTGGGACCAGTTCTGAGCCAAAAAGCCCAGCTGCTGAGCCTGTTCTCAAGTCCCAAAGGCGCAGCACTTGACCTCTGCTCCTCAGCCCAAAACCACACCACTTAGTCCCCTCGCTCAGGCCCTCAAAACGCACGACTCGATCTGTTTCAGGGCCCCGGCGTCAGCCACAGGAGCCTGCTCTCAAGGCCCAGGAACAGAAGAGCTGTGCTCTCCACGCTCAGGGACCAAACCAGCTGAGCCTGGCTGCGTCCCGGCCCCCTCCGCAGTCCCCACGGGCAACGCTCAGGGCCGCGGAGAGCGCAGCCACCCCGCAGCCCTGCACCCCCACGGCCCACGCGCGCACTGTCGGGGAGGCCTTGGGAACTGAACTGCGTGGGCCCGGCCCCGCACCCCGGCGGGGCAGCCCAGCACCGGCCCGGCAGCGCTTTCTTCCTGCTCTCGCAGGCCTCGTTTCCCCGGCACCGCCGGGCCCGCACCCCAACCCCACAGGGGGCCGGGCCCAGCCCGCCTCCAGCAAACCGCGGCGGCAGCAGCCGGCGTCCCTGCCTGCCTCGCGGGCAAGGGGGGACCCGCCCGGCACCGCAGGAGCCCCCGCCGGGGTCGCCGCCGCCGCCGCCCGACCCCGACGAGGAGCAGCCGAGAGCCGGGTGGGGCTGCCCCTACTCCCCGGGGACGGGCACGGGCTCGGCCCCAAAACCCAACCACCGACCCACGACAGCGCTCGGCCCGGGGCCGCTGCTGCCCGCACCCCGCCGCCCCCCCGGGGGCTCCGCGGACCGGGAGACCACACAGCCGAAACCCGCCGACCCACAGCGCGCCCGGCCATGCGGCTCCTCACCTGCTCTGGCGCGGCTCCGGCTGCCCCACGGCCCGGCACGGAGCCGAACCCGGACACCGGACCATCCGCCGACCCCCCCAACCCCCGGACGCTCCGGGACGGTTCTCATCCCTTTTCGCTCTGACGCCTCGAGCCGAGCCGGCCCCGCTCCTCCGAGCTACCGGCGGTGCCCGCTCTGCCGCTCGGGGCCAGGCCCTGTTCTCGCCCGGACGCGAGAAGCCGCCCCGGGGTCTCCTCGGTGCGTCCAGCCCCGTGCCGTGCCGGAGCGGGGAGAGCCGGGTACGAGCGCGGAGCCCTGGGGCAGGGGTTGCCCCAGTGCCGCCGACGGTGTGTGGGGGGGTGTCGTCGTCCCCCGCCCCACGCGGGGGGCGCACACACGGTACACCCGCGGGCAGGGGCATCCCCGGGGAGCCGTGCGGCCGGGCTGCGCCGTAGGAGGGGAAGGTGATGTTGGTTTCCCATTTTCCCCGCAAACTGATCCTCCCCCCCACCCCGTACTGAGTTGCGCCCCCCCCGGCCCCCCTTTCCCGCGCGTTACAGCCCGCGAAAAAGCTTTTAACAACCCGATCGACAACACTCCCTTTATCCCTCTTCCAGCAGCAGCAGCAGCAGCAGCGAGAGATTAAGGCAACTGCAGCAGAGAGGAGGAAGGCAAGGAGAGCCTTTTCAAGCAAGGGCAGGACAAAATGCACGGCGTGGACAGGCACAGGAGAGGCTGCATTATCTGGAAAGCACAACGCCTGCCCAAGGGCAGAAAATAAGGAACGAATTGTTTCCAAGGAGCTGCAGCAGACGAATCACCTTTTTCTTTATTGCACTCCTGCCCTTTGTTATCCAAAGCGATAGGCTTCACCACCGGGCAGAAAATAGCTGCCTAGATTTACACGGACAACCAGAAACAATCAAGCCACCCAGCAAGAAGTTCGCAGCAGAGGTATAACCCATCAGCAGCTAAAACATTTGTTACGCAGCCACAACTAGGCACTAAACAAAGGCTTTCCAACTCTGGAGGTCTAGAACAGGTAAACATTAGCACAGAAGCACAAGGGGCTCCGTCACACTGCACAAATCTCCCCGTGCCTACACACGCACACGCTCAGAAATTTTTTATCAGAAAACGCCCGACTCAGCCATTTGCCACAGTCACGAGACTCACGACATGATAACACGACATGACACACGAGGTGGGCTCAGAGTTTTAAGGCAAGAAATACCTCCCCCACCCCCCCACCGGAGATCTTTCAGGGTCCACACCTGCCATCTCCCCGCACCAAACGTAACCGGCCAAAGGCTTTCAGGTGACCCAAAACACAGTACACAAAAAATAACCGGGGAGAGCCCTACATTGTGGAAAAGCGAACGATGCCCGGCCGGGGCTTCTCTGCGGGGCCCGGCCCCCGCCCCGGCACCCGCCCCGGCACCCGCCCCGGCCCCCGGCCCGACCCGCACGGAGATACCCCCCGGCCCGCGCCAGGCCCCACCTCACACGGAGACCCACCCGCTGCCCGAACTCACCCACCAGCGCTCTCCGGCCCCCGGACACGGCCGCGCTGCTCTCTCAGGCGGCTGCCGCAGGCGAGGCTCGGGCACCGCCAGGCCTCCAGCCGTCCCGAGGGGCTGCCGGCCACCGCAGGGGATGGCTGCCGGCGGCCGGACCGCCGCGGCGCTCCCCGCCCAGCTCCGAGCAGGCTCCGCCGGCCGCGGGCTTCCCACGCCGGGCCGCAGAGGGGCCCCGGCACCGCACAGGGACGCCTCGCGACCCGGCCGCCACACGCACCGGCCCTTCGGCCGCCACACGCACCGCTCCCGCTCCGCCGCTCCGCGCACGCGCCACCGGAAGCCCGAGCCCCGCGGGGCGGCCCTTAAAGGGCGGCCGGAAGGAACGGCCCCCACCGGCCCCGCCACCGCGCCGGACCGCCCCCGCGCCCAGCCGGTGAGCGCCAGCGCCCCCTGCTGGCCGGGCCGCGCTCAGCTCGCGAGGGCGCCGAGGGCCGGGCGGGGCGGGACGCGCCGGCTCGGGGCCAGCGCCTTCTCGGGGCGAGCGGGAAACCCCTGCGGGCCCCGGTCACGGCCGGGCAGAGCCGCGCGCCCTCCGAGAGCTGCTGAACGCGGCTGCCGCTCGTGACACATACCGAGCCGTCTGCGACGGGAGCGGGCAGAGGAGGAAGGGGCCGGCGGCCGCGGGGCCCTGGCCCCAGGCGGGGGGGGGGGGCTGGGGCCCGGGGGGCCGCCCTGCTGGGTCACTGCCCTGCGCCGCACCGCGCTGGGGGCTGGGGGCTGGGGCCCGACCGGCGCCGGGGGACCGGGGGCCGCCACGAGCAGGGGGCCTGAGCTTAGCCACGGCCTGCAAAACACCCCGAAGCGTGAGACGCTGCAAGGCCAAGGTGGTCCTTGGCAATGGGGGCGCCTGGGCTCGGCCTCCGCCTTACCTGTCCTGGGTCTGCGTGGCGTTCCAGGAGAATGGTGTTTTCCTTGTGCGGAAGGTGGGCTGGCCGTTCGGCCGTGCCCCGGCCGTTACCGATCCTGCCAAAGGCGCTCGCACGCTCTGGCCCATTACTGCTGCGGTACCGTGCCGTAGCAGAAAGGTGTTGTGTTTTCTCACAAAAAGCCTCCTATGGTCAGTTGAAGAAATAACCTCCTTCCGTGGCACTGACTCTTTTTGTACAGTCCATAGCCGGCTTTCGGCTTTTGTCTTTACAGCATTCAGTTTGCTTTCTGCCTAGCTTTCTACCTGCTGTGAAACATTTGGATGGTTTTTTCTTGTTGATTTTTTTTCCCCCTACTTGCTCCACAACTCCCACACCAACCACCCAGCGCGGCTCGCCTTTCAGCCCCCAGACCGAGGAGCCTTGCCCTGGGACGGCCCTTACATGTCAGCAGAGTTGTTCCAGCTCTCACCCTGTCCCTACCCAGCTGAAGACGTCTGTGTCCATGGGAGACACCCAGAAACTCCCCCTAGCAGCGTGGCAGTCCCCTGCCCCGTCAGTGAAAACTGCGGCAATATCGGCTAAGTTTAAAAGCGTCGGCAGGAGGTGCAGAATACGTAAATAAAGCGGCGGTTGGCTGCCGGGTATGGGTGCGATATAAATACATTTTGTTTACAGGCCTTCGTGCCTATTCAGCGTTGAACGGCACCTCAGCCCACCCACCCCGGGGCTCACGGGGCTCGGAGAAGGGTCTCCCCAAGGGCACAACCTAAGGCAGCGCAGGAAGCCCAGCTGCCACGCTCCCAGTCGCTACGGGACGCTTGCTTACAGCTACGCCGACGAGGGTACGGATGAGGCTGGAACTAGCAGAAATGCTGACTCTTCTGGCCTTTTATTTGTGGAAGGTACAGTGCGCGAGCCTCGGCGGCTCACAGGAGAAGCGCGCAGTGCTGCCTAACTCTCATTCTCAGCTCACGTACTACTGCCAAAGCTCCTGCCCTGTGCTGTGCCAGATGCCGGCTGGCGTGAGCACCTGGGCTCCTGAGGGACCCCCTTGTCCTGAGAGCCAGAGGTACTCACTTCCCTTTGCATGAGGCCTGTAGGAGATATACCCTGCAATTTAAAAAATCCGTATCAAATGTGGCAGACTCAAAAGAGGGCATTTTTAAAAAGGCAGGTTTGTTTTCTTTGTTAACTTTACGATCTACAGCCTAGCAAAGAGCTCCCTTTCAGTGTCAGTCGCTTGGCTTTCTCCCCTACTGACGAGGTCCCAGCCTCCCGGTGAGATCTCGCTGGAGATATTCTGAGTTTCCCTCAAGTACGGGGCTGCCCTAGCCCGAGGCCAGCGAAGAAGCTGACTTTGCCCGTGCCTGAATCAGCAACAGGTCCAGCAGGCGACTTGCAGAGCCCAGGGAACCCTCGTAAAGAGGTTTGGGGGTGGGGCGCGCCACATCTGCGGCATCGGCCGTGGGAAAGGACCGGCGCAGTAAAACAGGTGGGTGAAACCGCGGTCCGCGCCAATACGTGCTGCTGCCTGGGGCATCGCTTTGCTGCGGGTCAAGTCAGATGCTCTCTGTAAGAGTCAGTCAGGGTAAAGGCAGCAGCAGATTTCTTTTCTGCTCATTTTAACAAAGGCTGGACGGAGCCCATAGAGGAAGGCACTACGCGTCTTGCTGGGTTGGTTTCCCTGCCTTCTCGTAAGCTGTCGCGGAAACTTGCACGAGGAAAGCCTGTGCAAGCTGATGACAGCCACACACGGTTGAAGAGGGAGCAGACGGTGAGAGCAGAGGTGTGCGCTCAGGCTGTGCGCTGGAAGCTAATGCTAATGCTGCAAAATAAAGAGTGGATTTTCTTTTTTGGGTTTAGGTGAGCGCTAAACATGACATGTGCATATGTGCGTGTGTCTCTCGCAGGTTTTTGTCATACACCCCACCCTCCCACCCCAAAAAAACAACCCACACATGCCACGCGTTAAACAGTGGTTTTCCGTTGTACTTAGAAGTGCTTACATAGGTGTGTTGGTTTTTTTCTTTTTTATTTTTTAATGCAGAAACAGCAATACGATAGATTTAATACAGCTAGCAATTAGATGGGTGTAGCTTTAGAGCGTCGGCTGTTTACAAAGCAACCGCACACCTTCTTTAACTCACAGTTTAAACAAGTAAACTTGCAGTGCATCACACGTGCTTTGTACAGTCACGTTCCACACGGCAGGCCAGATGCTTCACCCTGCCTTGTCCTTGTTCCCCCGACTCCAACGGGACCGCCGAGGCCATCCTGGGGACAGCGCCGCTTTCTAGCAGCTGGGTTGCTTGCCTGGACGCCCCACAGACAAAGAGCCATTTCCCCACTGAACCTCTTCTCAAATAATTTCCTAGCCCTGCAGGCCCCACGTCCTTTGGTTCATATTTCCTTTTTTCCGGGCTTGATGCACAGGACCGACGATTTCCAGAAATAGAAACAGAGGCTGATTCAGTCCAGGCTCAACATTCTCTGACCTAAACCAAACTGTCTTCGAAGAGATAGCTGTACCGTAGGCACCACCTCGGGAACAGAAGTTGCCCTGTCATAAAAAAAAAAAAAAAAGAAGGAAAACAAGG
This sequence comes from Phalacrocorax aristotelis, assembly GCF_949628215.1. Classification (NCBI taxonomy): domain Eukaryota; kingdom Metazoa; phylum Chordata; class Aves; order Suliformes; family Phalacrocoracidae; genus Phalacrocorax; species Phalacrocorax aristotelis. Next base: position 546,857 of record NC_134305.1, on the reverse strand, counting down.
CATTTCAGGCTGAGGAGGCTGAGCGGTGTGCTGGGGGCGGTGGGGGTTGGAAAGAAACAGTTCAGACGATTAGAGCGAGCTTAGCGTTGCAAAGCGTGCCATTATTTTTAATTTGGCAGTCAGAAGACAATAGATTCTGACACTGATTTCCTGTGTGCTGCGGGAGTTCTCTCCTCAGCATTCCTGTGCACCATTTTACTTTTGTGTCCCGTCCGCTTCGCTTTTGCGCTGTAGCTCTCCGGTTCTAGCTACGCTTCCCACCACCCCCATTACTCTTTGACAAGCCCAGCTCTCACTGTGCTTCCCTTCCCTTCCCTTCCCTTCCCGTATGCGCGTGCAGGGAAAAGCCCGCGCGTCTGCCACTACAGGACACGCTCTGGGAGGCAGGAGAGATGACGACGCTCCCTGACAGAGGACACAGCTGAGGGGCGGTCCGCCGGGGCTGGGGAGATGGCAGCACCTTCCCTCAGCTGCCCCATCCGAGCACAGGTGCAGGTGAGCACTGAGGAGAGACAAGCAGGCAGGAGCCGCAGAGCGAGAGAGAAAATAAAATTCACGGGTGGGTGCTACTTGCGTCTCATTTTTAGCGCAAGGGATGAATTCTCAGCACATTCTTGGAGCTGCCCCTTTGGGACTCACGGAGAAGAGGGAGGTTGGCCACGCGGTGCAGCCCAGCTCTGCTTCCCCTAAATGGTTTTACTGTTCAGGTGTTGCCCTAATCTGGCCGGTACCCCTGCAAAGAGTTTGGGATTTCTGCTGCCTCTCCGGGCCAGCCGCAGACCCTGACTTCATCGCAGCGAATGACCCTGCGCTCGTCAGAGCGGTTGCCGAGTCACATCCCGCTGCCTTCCCTGCAGAACCGGTGACCCTTTTTCAGCCCTTGCCCCCTCTTCTCTCCGCTCGTTGCCCATCCCTTTATCAGTGCCGGCACCGATCCTGCCTCCAGCTCGCCCTGTCTCCACCTGCGAGCGCCCAACAGGAGCTAAATGTCTCCTCAAGGACGCACGGAAGAGACGCGCAGGTAACCCAGCACAGACCCCCTGCAAACATCTTCTTTCCATTTTCTTTCCTCTCCTGACACGAAGAGATGACTTAGGAAAAAGCGTACTGCTCACACTTCACCTGCACTGCTTCTACTTTCACTTTCGCTCTCCTTGGCAGTAATTAATAGCGGTGGCTGGGGGGGCTGGGGCATTCCCCCAAAGCGGCTGCAGTTACATCCGGGCGGTTGTGGCACTCCACTAGCTCTGTAGTTTTTAAATCTAAATCTTCTGGAATTGTTAGTTCTGCTCAGGAATCACCCGTACCTGCAAATTTTCTTAATAGCTACGCTTGACCCCAGCCACTGTTTAACAGCTCACCTTTATTTCTCTTCATTTAAGAACCTAAAGCTTCGTTTACTGCTTGGGTTGGAAGCAGGAGCTGTCGCTGCCTCTGAACTTTCTAACAGCCCTGTTACAATTTCAGTACTACCCGCTCGCAATTTAGCTTTCCGGGTCGATTTTCATTCTAGATTCGAAAATTTCCTTATTTTGTTTCTGATCAGGAGTCATTAATGCCTGCAGTTGATTTAGTAACGGCTGTATTTAGATTGAGCTATTAATGACTCGCAACTCTATTTATGGCATAAAAAAGGACTGCCTTTATTTTTTTTAACTACAGATTAGGAATAATGACTGCCTGGTTTGTTCAGTAATAGGTGTGATTAAATTTAGTCACGACTCCTCCCTAAATAATATGTATTTATTTGCACTCTAACAATTTAACCTTCCCTTTACCGGCCAGGGGCACCGACAAGTGCCCGTGCGTACCTCCGCTCCCCCTGCGCCGGCTCCCCAGGGAACAGCCTCTTACCCTGACCCGAGTCTGCAGCGGCCCGTTGTCATCCCAGCTCCTCGCCCTCGAGAAAGCGGCCGCCTGAAGCGGCGGCAGCTCCGCTGCTGCCCAGAGGGGACGGAAATGGCGCGGGGTAAAGCTCTCCGGGCCGCCTGCGTCCCGCGCGGAGGCGGTGACCTCAGCAGCCTGTACGCTGTTGGGGCCGAGCCAACAACCTGAGGAGGAGTCGCAGGGCGTAGCTGTTTCTGCAACAACCACGCTTTCCCGCCTGGCTGGACAAGAAAGCGGGGCCTGCGGGGGCCTGGAGAGGCAGCATCGCTGCAGGTTGTGCCACGGCTGTTGAGAGGCCAAGGCAACACCTGAAACAGTGAACGGCACAACTAGTGAAAACCCCCAAGGTTCCGGGTTCAGTAAAGACAGGAATTGCAGCAGCACAATAAAATGATCTCACGAGGGGAAAAAAAACAGCAAAGCAAAAACCAAACCCCAAACAGAACACCATACCACTAACCCGTCTCACCGCCCTCTCAGCGCCCAAAACAGCATCCTGGGAGAAAAAAAGCAAAGCAGGCCACAAGGGACCTTTCTAGTACAGATGCCGCCAAAGAGTGCCAAGCTCTGGAATCCTTACCTCAGGCAACGCCTCCGCTTCTCTAAACGCCAGAGCACGCCTGCCCGGGGGGCTGAGACAGCCCCAAAGCTGCGACCGCCCGAGGGAACACGGGAGCACCGACGCCAGAGAAGCCCAGGGCCAGAGCCGGGGCTCTTCCACCCCCGGGCCCCGCCCCCGCCCTTCCCACAGCGCCCCGCGAAAGGGGCGGGCCGAGCCCGCCGGGGGGTGAAGGCCCCGGGAGCCGTACGAGAGCCGCCTGGAGTTCCCGGCACGGGAGGGAGGGGGGAGAGAAAACACCCAAACCGAGCCCCCCGAGCGGAGCAAACACAGGCTCGGGCTGTTGCCGGGGGGCGGGGCCTGTCGCTAAGGGGAGAGAGCCGGCACCGCCCCCCGGGCCGTTGCCGGCGGGCGGGGCCTGTCGCTAAGGGGAGAGAGCCGGCAGCGCCCCCCGGGCCGTTGCCGGCGGGCGGGGCCTGTCACTAAGGGGGTGTGTCCAAAGGGACGCTGGCAATGCCCCTGGAGCCATCACCAAGGGCAGGGCCTGTTGCTATGGAGGGTGGGGCCAGGCAGCACCAGCAACACCCCCAGGCTGTCACCAGGGGGTGGGACCTGTTGCTAACTGGGGATGCTGGGGAGCACACGAGCACGGCCCCACCCCACCAGGCCCTCGCCAGGGGGCGGGGCCTGTCGCAAAGGTGGGTGGGGCCAGAGGGGTCAGATATCAGCCCGCGCGTATAGACCAGTGCGTCCCAGTAATGACCAACATGCCACACAGTATGGATCCCAGTACATCCCAGCTCCCTCCCAGCGACGCCCAGTACATCCCAGTTCCCTCCCAGTACATCCCAGGATATCCCTGTACATCCCACTGCCTACCAGCACACCCCAGTATATCCCTATTCCATACCAGAGCCTACCAGTACATCCCAGTTCCCTACCAGTACATCCCAGTTCCAACCACGTACGTCCCAGTTCCACCCCAGTTCCCTACCGGTTCCCTCGCACTGCATCCAAGTTCCAACCCAGTACGTCCCAGTACATGCAGTTCCTTCCCAGTCCCCCCCCAGTACATCCCAGTAGCTCCCAGTACACCCCAGTACATCCCAGTTCCCTCCCACTTCACTCCCAGTTCCATTCCAGTACATCCAGGTACATGCCAGTTTCCTCCCAGTACATCCCAGTTCCCCCTCAGTACATAACAGTTCCCTCCCAGTACTTCCCAGTACATCCCAGTTCCCTCCCAGCTCCATTCCAGTACATCCCAGTTCCCTACCTGTTCCTTCTCAGTACAACCCAGTAGATCCTGGAACATCCGAATTCCCTCCCAGTACATTCCAGTTCCCTCCCAGTATGTCGCAGTACATCCCAGTCCATCCCAGTTCCCTCCCAGTACATACCACTTCCCTCCCAGTACATCCCAGTACATCCCAGTTCCCTCCCAGTACATCCCAGTTCCCTCCCACTACATCCCTGTATGTCCCAGTTCACACACACTGTTCGCTCCCATTTCCATTCCAGTACATCCCAGTACATGACACTTTCCTCCAAGTAAATCCCAGTTCCCTCTAAGTACATCCAAGTTCCCTCCCACTTCCCTCTAAGTACATCCCAGTACTGCACAGTTCACTCCCAGTACATCCCAGTTCCCCCTCGGTACATAACAGTTCCCTCCCAGTACACCCCAGTACATCCCAGTTCCCTCCCAGTACATCCCAGTTCCCTACCAGTACATCCCAGTTCCCTCCCAGTTCCTTCCCAGTACATAACAGTTACCTCCCAGTACATCCCAGTAGATCCTGGTACATCCCAAATCCCTGCCAGTTCCACGCGGTACAACCCAGTACAAGCCTGTACATCCTAGTTCCTCCACAGTACATCCCTGGGCATCCCCGCACATTGTAGTGCCTCCCAGTACATCCCAGTTCCCTCCCAGTACTGGGAGGGAGCTGGGATGTACTGGGAGGGAACTGGGATGTACTGGGAGGGAACTGGGATGTACTGGGATGTAATGGGAGGCACTGGGAAAGAAGTGGTAGTGAACCGGGAGGGAATTGGGATGTACGGGGATGAACTGGTAGGGAACTGGGATGTACTGGCATGGAACGGGGATGTATTGGGATGTACAGGAACGGAACTGGAATGTACGGCGATGTATTGGGATGTACTGGGAGCGAACTGGGATTTACTGGGATGTACTGGGAGGAAACTGGGATGTACTGGGAGGAAACTGGGATGTACTGGGAGGAAACTGGGAGGGAAGTGGGTGTCAACTGGGACATTCCAGTTTCCTCCCAGTACATCCCAGATCCCTCCCAGTCCCTCCCAATACATCCCAGTACATCCCAGTTCCCTCACAGTACATCCCAGTTCCCTCCCAGTTCACACACAGTTCACTCCCAGTTCCATTCCAGTACATCCCAGTACATGCCAGTTGCCTCCCAGTTTCCTCTAAGTACATCCCAGTACTTCAAAGTTCCCTCCCAGTACGTCCCAGTTCCCTCTAAGTACATCCCAGTACTTCACAGTTCACTCCCACTACATCCCAGTCCGTCCCAGTTCCCCCTTGGTACATAACACTTCCCTCCCAATACATCCAAGTTCCCTCCCAGTACATCCCAATCCCCTCCCAGTACATCCCAGTTCCCTGCCAGTATGTCCCAGTACATACCAGTTCCCTCCCAGTTCCCTCCCACTACATCCCAGTTCCCTCCCAGTTCATACCAGTTCCCTCCCAGTTCATACCAGTTCCCTCCCAGTACATCCCAGTTCCCACCCAGTACATCCTACTACATACCAGTTCCCTCCCAGTTCACTCCCAGTACATCCCAGTACTTCACAGTTCCCTCCCAGTACGCACCAGTTCCCCTCAGTACATAACACTTCCCTCCCAGTACATAACAGTACATCCCAGTGTCCTCACAGTACGTCCCAGTTCCCTCCCAGTACGTCCCAGTTCCCTCCCAGTACGTCCCAGTCCCCTCCCAGTTCACTCCCAGTACATAACAGTTACCTCCCAGTACATCCCAGTACATCCCAGTAGATCCTGGTACATCCCAAATCCCTGCTAGTTCCACCCGGTACAACCCAGTACAAGCCTGTACATCCTAGTTCCTCCACAGTACATCCCAGGGCATCCCCGCACATTGTAGTGCCTCCCAGTACATCCCAGTTCCCTCCCAGTACTGGGAGGGACCTGGGATGTACTGGGAGGGACCTGGGATGTACTGGGAGGGACCTGGGATGTACTGGGATGTAATGGGACGGAACTGGGATGTATTGGGAGGCACTGGGAAAGAAGTGGTAGTGAACCGGGAGGGAATTGGGATGTACGGGGATGAACTGGTAGGAAACTGGGATGTACTGGAATGGAACGGGGATGTATTGGGATGTACAGGAACGGAACTGGAATGTACTGCGATGTACTGGGATGTACTGGGAGCAAACTGGGATTTACTGGGATGTACTGGGAGGAAACTGGGATATACTGGGAGGCACTGGGAGGGAAGTGGGTGTCAACTGGGACATTCCCGTTTCCTCCCAGTACATCCCAGTTCCCTACCAGTGCAGCCCAGTACATGCCAGTTCCCTCCCAGTCCGTCCAGTACACCCCAGTACATCCCAGTTCCCTCCCAGTACATCCCAGTTCCCTCCCAGTACATCCCAGTTCCCTCACAGTATGTCCCTATACATCCCAGTTCCCTCCCAGACCATACCAGTTCCCTCCCAGTATATCCCAATTCCCAACACTTTCCTCCCAGTACATCCCAGTTCCCTCCCACTTCACTCCGAGTTCCCTCCCACTTCACTCCGAGTTCCCTCCCACTTCACTCCGAGTTCCCTCCCACTTCACTCCGAGTTCCCTCCCACTTCACTCCGAGTTCCCTCCCACTTCACTCCGAGTTCCCTCCCACTTCACTCCGAGTTCCCTCCCACTTCACTCCGAGTTCCCTCCCACTTCACTCCGAGTTCCTCCCACTTCACTCCGAGTTCCCTCCCACTTCACTCCGAGTTCCCTCCCACTTCACTCCGAGTTCCCTCCCACTTCACTCCGAGTTCCCTCCCACTTCACTCCGAGTTCCCTCCCACTTCACTCCGAGTTCCCTCCCACTTCACTCCGAGTTCCCTCCCACTTCACTCCGAGTTCCCTCCCACTTCACTCCGAGTTCCCTCCCACTTCACTCCGAGTTCCCTCCCACTTCACTCCGAGTTCCCTCCCACTTCACTCCGAGTTCCCTCCCACTTCACTCCGAGTTCCCTCCCACTTCACTCCGAGTTCCCTCCCACTTCACTCCGAGTTCCCTCCCACTTCACTCCGAGTTCCCTCCCACTTCACTCCGAGTTCCCTCCCACTTCACTCCGAGTTCCCTCCCACTTCACTCCGAGTTCCCTCCCACTTCACTCCGAGTTCCCTCCCAGTACATCCCAGTTCCCTCTAAGTACATCCCAGTACTTCACAGTTCCCTCCCAGTACATCACAGTTCCCTCCCAGCACATCCCAGTACGTCCCAGTTCCCTCCCAACACATCCCAGTACGTCCCAGTTCCCCTCAGTACATAACACTTCCCTCTCAGTACATACCAGTACATCCCAGTGTCCTCACAGTACGTCCCAGTTCCCTACCAGTTCCTTCCCAGTACATAACAGTTACCTCCCAGTACATCCCAGTAGATCCTGGTACATCCCAAATCCCTGCCAGTTCCACCCGGTACAACCCAGTACAAGCCTGTACATCCTAGTTCCTCCACAGTACATCCCAGGGCATCCCCGCACATTGTAGTGCCTCCCAGTACATCCCAGCTCCCTCCCAGTACTGGGAGGGACCTGGGATGTACTGGGAGCGAACTGGGAGGAAACTGGGATGTACTGGGAGGAAACTGGGATGTACTGGGAGGAAACTGGGAGGGAAGTGGGTGTCAACTGGGACATTTAGTTTCCTCCCAGTACATCCCAGTTCCCTCCCAGTACGTCCCAGTTCCCAACCCTTTCCTCCCAGTACATCCCATTACCCTCCCAGTACGTCCCAGTTCCCTCTTAAGTACATCCCAGTACTTCACAGTTCCCTCCCAGTACGTCCCAGTTCACTCCCAGTACATCCCAGTACTTCCCAGTTCCCTCCCAGTACGTCCCAGTTCACTCCCAGTACGTCCCAGTACTTCCCAGTTCCCTCCCAGTACGTCCCAGTTCACTCCCAGTACATCCCAGTACTTCCCAGTTCCCTCCCAGTTCCCTCCCAGTACGTCCCAGTACATCCCAGTTCCCTCCCAGTACGTCCCACTACATACCAGTTCCCTCCCAGCACATCCCAGTTCCATCCCAGTACATCCCAGTACTTCACAGTTCCCTCCCAGCACATCCCATTTCCCTCTAAGTACATCCCAGTACATAACACTTCCGTCCCAGTTCCCTCCCAGGACGTCCCAGTTCCCCTCAGTACATAACACTTCCGTCCCAGTTCCCTCCCAGGACGTCCCAGTTCCCTCCCAGGACGTCCCAGTTCCCTCCCAGGACGTCCCAGTTCCCTCCCAGGACGTCCCAGTTCCCTCCCAGGACGTCCCAGTTCCCTCCCAGGACGTCCCAGTTCCCTCCCAGGACGTCCCAGTTCCCTCCCAGGACGTCCCAGTTCCCTCCCAGGACGTCCCAGTTCCCTCCCAGGACGTCCCAGTTCCCTCCCAGGACGTCCCAGTTCCCTCCCAGGACGTCCCAGTTCCCTCCCAGGACGTCCCAGTTCCCTCCCAGGACGTCCCAGTTCCCTCCCAGGACGTCCCAGTTCCCTCCCAGGACGTCCCTGTATGTCCCAGTTCACACACACTGTTCGCTCCCATTTCCATTCCAGTACATCCCAGTACATGCCACTTTCCTCCAAGTAAATCGCAGTTCCCTCCCACTACATCCAAGTTCCCTCCCACTTCCCTCTAAGTACATCCCAGTACTTCACAGTTCACTCCCAGTACATCCCAGTTCCCCCTCGGTACATAAAAGTTCCGTCCCAGTTCCCTCCCAGGACGTCCCAGTTCCCTCCCAGTCCGTCCCAGTTCCCAACACTTTCCTCCCAGTACATCCCAGTAGATCCTTGTACGTCCCCGTTCCCCGCACTGTACGTCCCCGTTCCCCGCACTGTACTGGGAGGCACTACAATGTGCTGGGATGCCCTGGGATGTACTGTGGAGGAACTAGGAAATACAGGCTTGTACTTGGATGTACTGGGTGGAACTGGGAGGGAATTGAGATGTACCAGTATCTACTGGGTGGGAACTGGCAGGGAACTGGGATGTACTGTGAGAATGTCCCCTCCCCTGAGGAAACTAGCCAAGACTGCCAAGAGTAAGAGCCAAGAAGGGAAAAGGTAATTCCGGCAGGGGGAGATCGCGACCACCGACTCACAGACCACCACCGACCCAAGTAACAGAAGAGAACAACGGAAGAGGACAACCGAGCCTGCGCAGCGATTTACATACAGAACGAACAAGTTTGTACCAATCAGCAGACAGGACAATAATGACTATGTATGAATACGTAAAACATTGATCTACAAATTGTACGGGAAAGGTGTGTGAGGTACGCACGCCAGGAGGAGCGATCCCCCGTGCATCCGGCGCCGCGAATAAAGAATGCCTGCTCTTTAATACTAAATTGGTGTTGAGGAGTCGTTTCCGATTTTAACGCGTTTTTCGGTAACACAGGGAGTCAGATCAAGAGAGCCAGAGAACAACAAAACACCGACAGGCTACAGGACAGAGCAGGAGGAATAAAAAAAAAAAACGGAGCCAGAGCCAGGCAGAGAGAGGCAGAGAAAGAAAAAGGAGCCACAGGCTACAGGACAGAGAGAGGGAGGACTGAAAAGACGGGGAGGCAGGGAGACACTCAGAGCGAGATGGAGAAAGAAGGTGCGGGGGGGCGCAAAACAAAAAAAGTAAATTTTGCAGCAGGTAAGGAAAGAGAGGGGGCCGGGGGAGAGACAGGGAGGGCCCAGGACGCACAAGAGAGGCAACGGGGCCCCAGTGGCCCAGGACTCACCGCGACTCTCGCTCTCAGCGCTGCTGGCACAATTTAGCCGTTCAGATGCTTCTTTCCCCTCCTCTCCTCCCTGCCTCTTCTGCAGCTCCACACTCTAGGCCGTCCTCCACCTGAAGAGAATACGTGGGTGTCTTACAGCTCTTACCAGATGAGGCTTCCTAGGCACGTAGCCTAGCTTGCTCGTGCACTACACGCCCGTACCCAACTCCGGGTTACGCGTACAGACCCTACGGTGCACGTTGGTGGCCTGGCCCGCTGCGGGCTATGAAGGGGGATCCTTCCTCCCCCACCTGCATGGACAGGCTCTCTCTTGCCTGCGGCAGGAAGGCAGCTGGCAGCCAGAGCACCTTCAGTTTCTTCTTCTTTACCTTTCGTTGGCGTCTCCAGCTTCAGCCGAGGCAGCTCCTGTCCACAGCCGGGAAGGGCTTTGTCTATCCCTTTTCGGCCCTGCGCTGCGAGGACGGGCAGAGAGAAGCCACGCGAGCCTGAGACGGCCGCAGGCAACGGCATCCCCGGGGGAAGGACAGGCAACCACGTCCTCAGCACGGTCTCTGGGAGAGGGAAAGAAGAAACAGCGACCATCATTACCGTCGATCGACCCTGGCCAAAGCCTCTCCTTCCGCAGGGGCTTCTGGACACACCGCTCCCTCCCCACGCTACTGCTAAGGGCCCCTGCGCCAAGGGGGAATCCAGTGCGCTTGAGGGACGGCTTGCTGCCTTCACGACAGGGCCTGGGGGCGGCCAAGGGCTACGCAGCACGCTGCAGGGGAGGTGCTGGAGCTGGGGGCAGGCGCACGGGGCAAGGGGGGCCAGGGGAGGCTGAGCGGGACCTCCGGTGGGCCGGGGAGGCGGCCATCATCTGCGCCCTGGGCACGGGGAAAAGGTCATCGTACTCCTCCTTTCCCTCTTCCCTTCTGTCAGCTCCCAGGGAACTCACCGCTTCTCGGGAAGCGGCCGCACCCGCAAGCCCCCAGTAATCAACACGAATCCAACCCCAAAAATACACCTCGCGTACCGTACGCGCCACGGCCGCCCGGCACCCGAGCGCCGGAAGACCGCGCCTCCCGCCACGCCCGGCGAACCACGTGACAGGGCCGGCAGCCACTGCGCCAGGAATACAGCTCCCGGCATGCTCTGCGGCACAACCCGGCCGCCCGGCAGCCGCAAGGACTACAGCTCCCGGCATGCTCTGCGGCACAACCCGGCCGCCCGGCAGCCGCGCGCCGCAAGGACTACAGCTCCCGGCATGCTCTGCGGCACAACCCGGCCGCCCGGCAGCCGCAAGGACTACAGCTCCCGGCATGCTCTGCGGCACAACCAAGCCGGCCGGCGGCCGGTTTGATGCGGAGCCACCCAGCATCCCTGCGAGCACAGCTGCAGGCGCAACAGCAGTTACGCAGCCACAACTAGGCACTAAACAAAGGCTTTCCAACACTGGAGGTCTAGAACAGGTAGACATTAGCACAGAAGCACAAGGGGCTCTGTCACCCTGCACAAATCTCCCCGTGCCTACACACGCACACGTTCAGAAGTTAGTTATCAGAAAACGCCCGACTCAGCCATTTGCCACAGTCACGAGACTCACGACATGATAACACGACATGACACAAGAGGTGGGCTCAGAGTTTTAAGGCAAGAAATACCTCCCACGCCCCCCACCCGAGATCTTTCAGGGTCCACACCTGCCATCGCCCCGCACCAAACCTACCCGGCCAAAGGCTTTCAGGTGGCCCGAAACACTGTACACAGAAAATAACCACGGACAGACCTGCATTGTTCGGAAGCGAACGATGCCCGACCGGGGCTCCTCTGCGGGGCACGGAGCCCCCCGGCCCCGCCCGGAGACACACACCCGCCCCCCGCTGCCCGAACTCACCCACCAGCGCTCTCCGGCCCCCGGACACGGCCGCGCTGCTCTCTCAGGCGGCTGCCGCAGGCGAGGCTCGGGCACCGCCAGGCCTCCAGCCGTCCCGAGGGGCTGCCGGCCACCGCAGGGGACGGCTGCCGGCGGCCGGACCGCCGCGGCGCTCCCCGCCCAGCTCCGAGCAGGCTCCGCCGGCCGCGGGCTTCCCACGCCGGGCCGCAGAGGGGCCCCGGCACCGCACAGGGACGCCTCGCGACCCGGCCGCCACACGCACCGGCCCTTCGGCCGCCACACGCACCGCTCCCGCCCCCGCGCCACCGGAAGCCCGAGCCCCGCGGGGCGGCCCTCAAAGGGCGGCCGGAAGGAACGGCCCCCACCGGCCCCGCCCCCGCGCCGGACCGCCCCCGCGCCCAGCCGGTGAGCGCCAGCGCCCCCTGCTGGCCGGGCCGCGCTCAGCTCGCGAGGGCGCCGAGGGCCGGGCGGGGCGGGACGCGCCGGCTCGGGGCCAGCGCCTTCTCGGGGCGAGCGGGAAACCCCTGCGGGCCCCGGTCACGGCCGGGCACAGCCGCGCGCCCACCGAGAGCTGCTGAACGCGGCTGCCGCTCGTGACACATACCGAGCCGTCTGCGACGGGAGCGGGCAGAGGAGGAAGGGGCCGGCGGCCGCGGGGCCCTGGCCCCAGGCGGGGGGGGGGGGCTGGGGCCCGGGGGGCCGCCCCCCTCACAGTTCCCTCACAGTTCCCTCACAGTTCATCCCAGGGACGGAACCGGGACCTACTGTGAGGCACTGGGAAAGAAGTGGGAGGAAGCCGGGACAGACCAATATAGCCCAGTATGGACTAGACCAATATAGCCCAGTACGGACTGGAGGGAACCGCGAGGGAACCCCACAGAACAAACCATGGGGCACGAGAAGGCAGAGAATTAAGAATTAGGGACAGGGAGCCAGAAAAAAAAAGAAAAAAAACCAAAGGGAGACAGATACCAAAAGGAATCGCAATGCGTACGGAGAGAAGAGAGAAACAATTCTAGCATAGGGTCACGGGGGAGCCAGGGACAGCAAGATGGAGAAAGGACAGAAGCTACAGGCTACAGGGCAGAGAGGGAAGAATTAATGAATAGACACAGAGAGATGGGCAGAAAGAGATGGAGAAAGGCTAAAGATCACACGGCCAACAGGGAAGAGAGAAGAGAGGGAGGAATTTTAAAAACAGGGGCAAGAAGCCAGAGAGAGGGAGAGAGAAGCAACAATAAATGGGGACAAGCCACAGGGCAGCGAGGAGGGAATCGATGAATAAGAACACGAGACCAAAGAGAACACAATGTAGAATGGATAAAAGGAACAGCGGCCTACAGGGAAGGAGGAATTAAATATCAGGCACTGGGAGGCAGACAGAGACACATGAAGAAACAAGTGGGAAAAAAAAAAACCAACGGCAATGGGCTACAAAGACAGACAGAGAGGGAAGAAATAAAACATCGCAGCAAGGAGCTGGACAGAGAGAGATGAGGACAAACAAGTAGCACGGGTCCACGTGACAGAGAACGTGGAATTAGAACACAGAGAGAGGGAGCCGGACAGAGAGAGAGGCCGAGAGAAACATCTAGACAGGCTACAGCGGGCAGAGGCAGGAATTAAAACCTAGGGACAGGGAGCTGGACAGAGAGAGATGGAGGTCACAGGGAACAGCGGTGGCTGCAGGAAGAACAGGAATTCATGAATAGGGAAAGGGAGCTGGACAGAGAAGAACTCAGAAAGGCAAGAACAGTAGCAGGGTACAGAGCAGAGCAGACGAATTAAAAAGCGCGGGGGGAGCATTGAGGCAGACAGAGAGAGATTAAGAAAAAAGTCACGGGCTACATGGCAAAGCAGGAGGAATTCAGAAACGAGGATGGGAACCAAGGGAGAGTGAGCTGCTGAAGGATAACGGGCATTAAAAGTGAGGGACGGGGAGCTGGGAAAAGCGAGGCAGAGAAAAACAGAATCACAGAGAGAATCACACAAAGCCAAAAAAGAAGATGCTGAACAACAGGAACAGGTGTAACCAAAGCGATGAAATCAACCAACCAGAGACGGTGTTCCATTACAGGAACATGGAGCGTACGAATCAGCGCACCTGTCGATCTGCATTTTAGTCCCTAGGCGATCGTTAATGTCAGCAGAACAACAGACAACATGCTTCTGTCAGAAAAGGATGACAAAACGCGGTTTCGCTTAGCGGACTGAGAGAACTAGCCAAGACTGCCAAGATTAAGAGCCAAGAAGGTAAAAGGCAATTCTGGCAGGGGGAGATCGCGACCACTGACTCACGGACCACCACCGAGCCTGCGCAGTAACTTACACACGGAACGAGCAAGTTTGTGCCAATCAGCAGACAGGACAATAATGAATATGTAGGAATACATAAAATTTTGATCTACAAATTGTACGGGAAAGGTGCGTGAGGTACGCACGCCAGGAGGAGCGATCCCCCATGCGTCTGGCGCCGTGAATAAAGAATGCCTGCTCTTTAATACTAAATTGGCGTTGAGGAGTCGTTTCCGATTTTAACGCGTTTTTCGGTAACACAGGGAGTCAGACCAAGAGAGCCAGAGAAAGACAAAATACCGACAGGCTACAGGACAGAGCAGGAGGAATAAAAAAATAAAAAACGGAGCCAGAGCCAGGCAGAGAGAGGCAGAGAAAGGACAAGTAGCCACAGGCTACAGGACAGAGAGAGGGAGGACTGAAAAGACGGGGAGGCAGGGAGACACTCAGAGCGAGATGGAGAAAGAAGGTGCGGGGGAGGCGCAAAAAAAAGTAAATTTTGCAGCAGGTAAGGAAAGAGAGGGGGCCGGGGGAGAGACAGGGAGGGCCCAGGACGCACAAGAGAGGCAACGGGGCCCCAGTGGCCCAGGACTCACCGCGACTCTCGCTCTCAGCGCTGCTGGCACAATTTAGCCGTTCAGATGCTTCTTTCCCCTCCTCTCCTCCCTGCCTCTTCTGCAGCTCCAGACTCTAGGCCATCCTCCACCTGAAGAGGATACATGGGTGTCTTACCGCTCTTACGAGGTGAGGCTTCCTAGGCGCGTAGCCTAGCTCGCTCGTGCACTACACGCCCGTACCCAACTCCGGGTTACGCGTACAGACCCTACGGTGCACGTTGGTGGCCTGGCCCGCTGCGGGCTATGAAGGGGGATCCTTCCTCCCCCACCTGCATGGACAGGCTCTCTCTTGCCTGCGGCAGGAAGGCAGCTGGCAGCCAGAGCACCTTCAGTTTCTTCTTCTTTACCTTTCATTGGCATCTCCAGCTTCAGCCGAGGCAGCTCCTGTCCACAGCCGGGAAGGGCTTTGTCTATCCCTTTTCGGCCCTGCGCTGCGAGGACGGCAAGGACAGGCAGAGAGAAGCCACGCGAGCCTGAGACGGCCGCAGGCAACGGCATCCCCGGGGGAAGGACAGGCAACCACGTCCTCAGCACGGTCTCTGGGAGAGGGAAAGAAGAAACAGCGACCGTCATTACCGTCGATCGACCCTGGCCAAAGCCTCTCCTTCCGCAGGGGCTTCTGGACACACCGCTCCCTCCCCACGCTACTGCTAAGGGCCCCTGCGCCAAGGGGGAATCCAGTGCGCTTGAGGGACGGCTTGCTGCCTTCACGACAGGGCCTGGGGTCGGCCAAGGGCTACGCAGCACGCTTCAGGGGAGGTGCCGGAGCTGGGGGCAGGCACACGGGGCAAGGGGGGCCAGGGGAGGCTGAGCGGGACCTCCGGTGGGCCGGGGAGGCGGCCATCATCTGCGCCCTGGGCACGGGGAAAAGGTCACCGTCCTCCTCCTTTCCCTCTTCCCTTCTGTCAGCTCCCGGGTAACTCCTAGGGCTGCCCTCACCCGCTCGCCTTTAGCATACCAGAAGCCTGCCTCGGCGGGTCATTTGAAGCTTCCCATCCCACCAGCCCCAGTAGTACAGGCACACAAGGAGATACCCCTGCACCCACCAAAGGGGCTCGCTCACCTCGCCGGCAGCCCTAGGCCTCACCCGACACAGGGAATCGTGTCCGACACACCACCACGCTGCAGCAGGAGCGGAGGAGGCCTTTCCTTACCAGGAAGCAGCAACGAGCACGGCGGCATCACCTCGCAGGCACCGCAGCATCGCAGGGCTGTTACCTGCGGGGAGAGCAATGCGGACCGCGGGGAGGCCTCTGCGCATGCGCGGCTCCGCGGCTGCAGTACCCAATTGTGGCCGCTCGGTGGCAGCATTACCCGAATGACCCTGCTCCGAGCGCTCAGTAGGACGAGGGAGGAGCCATCGAGCAGCCCAGTTCACACCATCCAGAGGCGGTACCTACTTACTGAGGGCACAGCGCTTCTATTTCTGTGCCCTTTCCCACTGGCGGTAACGTTCCCAGCAGTAACACTCCTCGCCTCTGCCCCATAGAGCATCGAAGTGGCTCGAGCATTTCAGTCCTTTGCTCTAGAAGTCTGGTGGTTGTTTCTGCCTGTGCCTCCCGCCCCGTGCCCGAGGGAGGAGAAGCCGCACAGGGAACCTGTGGAACAACTGCTTTGCCCTGGGGTAAGCCCCAGGGATTGCTGCATGCGTGTGGCACTGGGGTTGTGGGAGTGACCGCAGCAGGTCAACAGGTGCTGGAGAGAGAGATTTAAAAGAAAATAAGGCAACACAGCATCCTGAAGGCAGGTGAGAAGAGGCTGAAAGCAAAAGAGGCTGAAACCTGCTTTGTGCTGGAGGGGCAGCTACATTTATCGGGAAGCAATGCGTCCGAGCAGAGCAGATGCAAGTGGCTGATCTGCAAATGAGCGATACGCTGGCAACCCTTGGGCTTTGGTGTGTTGTTTGCACCTTTCCTCACCTCCGTGCTATCGGGACTCTGCTCTCCTCATCGCACACACACACCTCCCTTCCCGGGCAGGACTTGTCACTTGGATGAGAGACGCTGCGCTGCGTGGTGTTACTCACCACCCTGCCCTCCAGCATGCAGCGTAATTAGACGTGAAGCAGAGAAAACACCAGGGTTCTTCCCTTGCACCGCATCAATTTGGGGGTTCATTGGAGCTCCAGAGCTCAGCCAGGAATTTTGGAGGGTGTTGGAAGGGGGGGGGGAGGAGTTTGGGGCAGTCCAGGATCCCCAGGGCAGTTTGACAGTCTGCAATGTCATGCAGTGCTTGGAAAGGCAGATAATACACACGTGCCCCCCCACCCCAGTTGCTGAATCTGGCCCCTACCCTGTGCAAGCAGCACCAGGTGGTTGTATGGGGAGGGGGTGTCAGTGGGGCACCCACGGGTGCTCAGGGGGGGCCATGCAGCACCCTTGGGTGCTCAGCCCTGTTGGGTCTTGAGCACCCCTGAGTGCTGAGGCAGCTTTGCAGCACCCTTGATTGTTTGGGGGGCCATGCAGCACCCCTAGGTGCCAGGGAGCATTCAGGGTGCAGCATCTACTTCACCGAGGCTTGGGGTGGGTACAGCGGGTGCTGCCGAATTCCCCAGGCCCCCCACGCTGCCCCGCCATCGATTGTTGCATTCATGTGTCCACCCACACCCATGGGTGCTGCCAGCAGGGATTGCTGACTCAGCACATTGCTCAGCTGCCTGGGGAGACCCAGGTGTCTGGGCTCCCCTGGGAGTGCTATGGGAGTCCCTGGGGTGCTATGGGGGTCCCAGAGGAGTTATGGGTGTCCTAGGGGTGCTGTGGGGGTCCTCAGGGTCGCTACGGGTGTCTAAGAGATGCTTTGGGCGTCGTACATGTGCTGTAGAGATCCTGGGGATGTGAAGGGTGTCCAAGGGTGTTGTGGGGTTTCTGGGGTCCTGGGCACGGTTTGCAAATGCCAGGGGTGCTTTAGGGGTCCCTTGGGGGGGTCTCAGAGGTGCTACATGGGCCCTGCGGGTACTATGGTGCTCTCAGGGGTGAGGGGTGCTGTGGGAGTCCTAAGGCTGTTATGGGAGTCTCAGGGGTGCTTTGAGGTCCCATGGGGGTCCCAGCGGTGTTTTCAGAGCCCTGGGGTGCTATGGACGTCCCAGGGGCATCATAGAGGGTCCCAGGGGTACCTCCTCACCAAACCCAGGGTGCCCCTCAAACCCTGCACCCCACCGGCCCAGTACCCATGTACCTATGCACTCCTGCACCTGTGCACCCCTGCACCCACACACCCGTGCACCTGTATACCTATGCACCCTCGCACCCATGAAGCTGTGCACCCATGCTGCTGTGCACCCATGCAGCCGTGCAGCCTGCAGATCGCACAGGCAGGCACCGACGCCCTGAGCAAGGGCAGGCTGGGGCAGGGGCCACAGTTTGCAGGATGAATCCCTGTCCCCTCCAGTGCTCCTCTTTCACTTGGCTCATCCCTGGGGAGTCCATCAATGCAGCCGCAAGCCTGCCCAGCCAAATCGAGCCTCACGCCTCCCTCTGTACCATGGGATTTTGTGCTGAGTCTCCCAAATTCCCGGAATTCCCTTGGGGTAGCGGTGGGGCGGACCCAGGACAAGGACCCCCTTGTCCCACTGGTGCGTGGGTGGGTGCCAGCGGGAAGTTCGGGCTGCGATGCCAAAGCGGGGGGTCTTCGGCATGGAGCCAGTGACCTTTGCTGAGCTGGCGTGGGATGCAGAGCTTGGACCCCTGGGTTCTCTTTTAGGGGGGGGCAGATGCCTGGGTCCCCCCATCCTGGATGGGGGGGGACAACACAACCACTTCCTAGAGGAGCGCTGGAGCAGGAAGAAGCTGGGAGGTGAGGGGGATCTCAGCAGATCCCAGCAGAGAGGTTTTGAGGTGCAGGGGGGGAAAGGTGGGGGGCACCCTAGGGCTGCCTGCACTGTGCCTGTGGGTGTGGGGCAAGGGAGGAGGGGATGGGGGTGGGGGCAAGGTGGGGGGCTGCAGTGGGAGTGTTGGGGGGGCTGAAACACGGGGGTTGGGGGCTGCAGTGGGGGGTTGGGAGGCTGCAACAGAGGGTTGGGGTTCTGTGCCCCCCATTTGCAGGAGCCTGAGGCGCCGGAGCACCCCCAGCCCCTGCCACCACCTGTGTCCCCCCTGGGACCCCAGTGGCACCACCTGGAGGAGGGGACCCTTCCCATCCCCCCATGGAGGTGAGGGCCGAGGTGGGCGGTGGGGCATGGCGTGGGGCAGGGGGGAAGGGCCAGATCCCACCCTCCCTCTGCCCCATAGGAGGACACAGAGCTAGTGGAGCTGGAGACAGCACCCGAGGCTGGGGTGACAGGCGTCACGGTGGCCCGTGACCGCCACGGCCTCTACATCACCAAGGCACCCAAATCCCTGCGCATCCACCAAGGTAGGGGGTCCCCAAAACTCAGCAGATTTGAGGGGGGTGGTGTGGCACGCAGGGTGACAGTCCCAATGGCCCTTATAGGTGACCGGCTCCTCAGCGCCAGGGTTTTCTTCGAGGGGACCCCACCCGAGGACGTGGCACGGGTGCTGGAGGGTGCCAGATCCTGCAAGGTCTCTCTCTGCCTCCGGCGTCGGGCACCCAGCACCCGCATCCCCCCTGACAGCACCAGCACCGGCGGCGAGGGACAAAAGGGGAAGGTGGCCAGGCTGGTAGGTCCCTATGGGTGCAGGACAGGGATGTGGGATGCTCGCTGGGTCCCTAGGGATGCAGGACAGGGATGTGGGATGCTTGGAGGGGGGTCCCTATAGATGCAGGACAGGGATGTGAGATGCTTAGGCGGTCCCTATGGATGCAGGACAGGGATGCGGGATGCTTGGGGGGTCCCTATGGATGCAGGACAGGGATGTGGGATGCTCGCTGGGTCCCCATGGATGCAGGACAGGGATGTGGGATGCTTGGAGGGGGGTCCCTATAGATGCAGGACAGGGATGTGAGATGCTTAGGCGGTCCCTATGGATGCAGGACAGGGATACGGGCTGCTCGCTGGGTCCCTATGGATGCAGGACAGGGATGTGGGATGCTCACAGTGTCCCTATGGATGCAGGACAGGGATGTGGAATGCTTGGCGGGGTCCCTATGGATGAAGGACAGGGATGTGGGATGCTTGGGGGGTCCCTATGGATGCAGGACAGAGATGCGGGATGCTCGCTGGGTCCCTAGGGATGCAGGACAGGGATGTGGGATGCTTGGGGGGTCCCTATGGATGCAGGACAGGGATGCGGGCTGCTCACTGGGTCCCCATGGATGCAGGACAGGGATGTGGGATGCTTGGAGGGGGGTCCCTATAGATGCAGGACAGGGATGTGGGATGCTCACGGTGTCCCTATGGATGCAGGACAGGGATGTGGGGTGCTCATGGTGTCCCTATGGATGAAGGACAGGGATGTGGGATGCTCACTGGGTCCCTATGGATGCAGGACAGGGATGTGGAATGCTTGGGGGGGTCCCTATAGATGCAGGACAGGGATGTGGGATGCTCGCTGGGTCCCTAGGGATGCAGGACAGGGATGTGGAATGCTTGGGGGGTCCCTATGGATGCAGGACAGGGATGTTGGATGCTTGGGGGGGTCCCTATGGATGCAGGACAGGGATGTGGGATGCTTGGGGGATCCCTATGGATGCAGGACAGGGATGTGGGATGCTTGGGGGGTCCCTATGGATGCAGGACAGGGATGTGGAATGCTTGGCGGGGTCCCTATGGATGCAGGACAGGGATGTGGGATGCTTGGGGGATCCCTATGGATGCAGGACAGGGATGCGGGATGCTTGGGGGGTCCCTATGGATGCAGGACAGGGATGTGGGATGCTCGCTGGGTCCCTAGGGATGCAGGACAGGGATGTGAGATGCTCACTGGGTCCCTATGGATGCAGGACAGGGATGTGGGATGCTTGGGGGGTCCCTATGGATGCAGGACAGGGATGCGGGCTGCTCACTGGGTCCCCATGGATGCAGGACAGGGATGTGGGATGCTTGGAGGGGGGTCCCTATAGATGCAGGACAGGGATGTGGGATGCTCACGGTGTCCCTATGGATGCAGGACAGGGATGTGGGGTGCTCATGGTGTCCCTATGGATGAAGGACAGGGATGTGGGATGCTCACTGGGTCCCTATGGATGCAGGACAGGGATGTGGAATGCTTGGGGGGGTCCCTATAGATGCAGGACAGGGATGTGGGATGCTCGCTGGGTCCCTAGGGATGCAGGACAGGGATGTGGAATGCTTGGGGGGTCCCTATGGATGCAGGACAGGGATGTTGGATGCTTGGGGGGGTCCCTATGGATGCAGGACAGGGATGTGGGATGCTTGGGGGATCCCTATGGATGCAGGACAGGGATGTGGGATGCTTGGGGGGTCCCTATGGATGCAGGACAGGGATGTGGAATGCTTGGCGGGGTCCCTATGGATGCAGGACAGGGATGTGGGATGCTTGGGGGATCCCTATGGATGCAGGACAGGGATGCGGGATGCTTGGGGGGTCCCTATGGATGCAGGACAGGGATGTGGGATGCTCGCTGGGTCCCTAGGGATGCAGGACAGGGATGTGAGATGCTCACTGGGTCCCTATGGATGCAGGACAGGGATGTGGGATGCTTGGGGGGGTCCCTATGGATGCAGGACAGGAATGTGGGATGCTCACTGGGTCCCTATGGATGCTGTTCCAGGAATGTGGGATACTTGGTGGGTCTCGATGGATGCAGGATCAGGATGTGGGATGCTTAGGCAGTCCCTATGGATGCAGGACACAGATGCAGAATACTTGGGGGGGAGCTCTGTGGATGCAGGGCAGGGATGCGGGATGCTTGGGGGTCCCTATGGATGGACGCCTGGATGCGGTGGGTGCTAGGTCCCATCTCCCCCCCTTCACCCAGAGCATCCCGATTCTGACACCCTCCAAGAAGCCACTGCCAGCACCCAGCACAGTGAGCACGGCACCTGCCAGCGCTGTGGCTGTGGAGTTTGCCCTTCCCAAGCTTCCCAAACTGGTGAAGAGCTGGAGCGCTGCTGAACCGGCACCAACAGCCACACCCACCACAGTGCCGCCAGCGGCGGAGCCCAAGCGGCCACGTGCAACACCATCCCGGTTAACGGTGAAGGAAGCAGCGGCCAGCAAAACACCAGTGATGGAGGAGCCACCAGTGAAAACGGAGGTTCCTGGTATTGCCGCCAAGGTGCCGGTGGGTGCTGGCACCCGCTTACCAGCCGTGGAGGTGGCAGCACCCAAAGTCACCATGGGGCTGAGCCTCGCCAGTGCGGCACCAACGGCTGCCCCTCAGGCCAAGGAGCCAGCATTACGGCTGCCACAGTTGGAGGTGGCCGTGCCAGCACTGCCGCTTCCACCGGTGATGCCGGAGCCTGGCACAACCATAAATCAACCCCAAGTGAAGCTGGGGGAGGGAGACACCCCTAGCAGCAGCCGTAAGAGCGGGGGGAGCCTGGTACCAAAAACCAAGCTGCCATATTTTGGCACGGCCCCAGTAGAGGATGAGGAGGGGGATGCTGGCACACGAGGCAGGTTCACTGGCATCCGAGTCCCCTCCATCGCCATCGCCGTCCCCAGCACTGCTGTGGAGCTTGCCCCCGAGCTCAGTGTGCCCAAACCAGAGCTGGCCATTTCTGGTGGGCAACCACGGTTGGAGGTGAAGCTGCCGGCACGGAGGTCGGAGTCGCCGCCAGCAGCGCCAGCTAGGTTGACCTTCCCGGTACCGGTGGTGCCATCCATCGATATCGCCGTGCCACATGTTGGTGTGGGTTTGGCATTGCCAGCAGGTGCCAGTGCCACACCGGTGCCGGATGAGAGGAATGTGGCGGCCAGGTTTGCCAAAGGGCTCCGAAAGCTCAGCCTGGAGCTGGAGCCCACGGCACCGCTGCCAGTGGTGGAAATCACCACCCCAGCACAGCTTACTGGAGAAGTGCCAGCAACCAGCACCAAATTCAAACCTCCCAAATTCACCCTGCCGCGGTTTGGGTTGTCCCTCGCCAAGCTCAAAATGGGCAGCGAGGGCAATGGGTATCCCCCGGCATCCTACGGCACAGCTGCACCAGCACCAGCCGGCATCGCTGTCACCAGTCCCACAGCGGCCTTAGATCTGGCTTTGGGGACGGCTGGTGCCACCGGTGCTGGGGTCAAGCTGAAGGTCCCCAAATTATCCCTGGCACCTTTTGGTGTCAAGGATGAGGACAAGGGTGCTGGCAGTGAAGAGGGTCCCCAGGATGCCAGTGCAGTGATGAAGCTGCCATGGTTGGGAATCGGGGGGGCAGGCGGGGATGACAGGAGGTTGGCAGAACCAGGGTTCCCTCGGACCCCCCGGCTTCAGATACCACGGGTGGGCATCGCCCTGTCGGCAACGGGCAGCCAGCGCACGCCATCATTGCCTAAACTGCCCACCAGGCCAGAGCAGGGCAGGGGTGTGAAGTTGCTGAAATTTGGGGGATCCAGCCCCGATATCCGCATTGGGGGGGACCCCAAAGTTATGAGACGTGGGGGAAGCGCTGAGAGCTTGAACATTGGCATGGCAGGAAGGAAGATACCGGAGTCTCCCGGCACGATCCGGTCAAAGCTGAAAACCAGGGGGGAAATGGGTGATGGGGGGGCGCAACCATTGACCCCCCAGTTCACCATCCCTACTGTGGGTTTCACTGTGCCAGTAAAAAAAACGGAGGATCCAGCAAGCCAGAAGATACCAAAACCCACCGGCGTGCCAGTGTTGAAGGTGCCGGTGTTGGAGTTGGCACCACCAGGGATGGACGGGATGGAGGAAACTACCAGGAAGGATATGGAACCGGGACGCCAGTCCAGGGTCAAATTGCCAAAATTTGGCACAGGTTTTGCCGGGAGTGGGTTGGAAGGTGAGGGGGGTATGAAAATGGGCAGCCTGAAGAAGGCGATGAAGGTGAAGCCAAAGGAGAAAGGAGAAGAAAACCAGGTGGCGGACCCCCATCCCCACGTCAATGGGGAAGCAGAGGGCAAGGCCCGGTGGTGGCGGTGGGTGCCCAGGGTGGGTTTCTCCCCCGGGGGGTCTCCGCTGGAGCCACCCATCACCCAACCCAAGGGAGGAAAGATGCGGTTACCCAACGTTGAGCTCTCCCCTGGGGACCCCAAATTCAACCAGCATCCAGTGATGATGGAGGTCACCTCACGCTTCAATTTGGTGGGGTTTGGGGGTGAGGGGACCCCTAAATTTCAGCTGCCTAAGCTGGAACTGAGCCCCCAACCCTGTGGTGAGCAGTGAACCCCCTCCTTGAGCATGAGGGTCTTCAGGCACTCCCAGAAACAGTGATGGGGTGGTGGAGCATCACTTGCTCCCTAGACCCTCTTTAACCCCCTTTAACCCCAAAAAAATTCCTAATCTGGCTTTTTGGGGGGCATGTTTGAAGCTTTTTTGCCCATTTTCCAGGTGTTAATATTAACCAGGGAGCAGGAGGGGTGGCAGCATTGCCCCCCCAGCCCCTTGCTCTTGGCTCAGCCAGAATAAATGTTAACCCCAAAAAAAGCCCCAACTGTGTTTATGGGGTCAGGGGGTGGGTTTTAGGGGGTGGGTTTTGGGGGGTGGGGATGGGGTTGGGGGGGACTCAGATGGGTTTTAGGGGACATGGGATGGGTTTGGGGGGGACCAGGGATGTGTTTTGGGGGTTGGGGGTGGATTTTGGGGGACCAGGAATGGGTTTTAGGGGGTTCCTCCACCCGGGCCACAGTCCCTTGCGCAGGGGAGCTGTTGCTCCTGGGGATGATGTCAGCAACAGAAGGCATCGTCATGGCAATGCTGGAACTGTCAGCGCTGTTGGGGGCCAGGCTGAGGCAGCTGGGTGTCCCAAGCCCCTGTTGGGTGCTGAGTGAGGTCTCAAGCCCCTGGTGAGGAGCCAACCCACCATGGGGACGCTGGTGGTGGGTGCCGAGCACTACGACATGGTGGCCACAGTGGGGAAGGGGACCTTTGGGGAGGTGACCCAGGGCTGGCAGAGGAGCACAGGGGAGATGGTGGCCATCAAGATCCTGAAGAACGAAGGCCACCATGGCCGGGTGGCAAAGAATGAGCTGAGGCTGCTGCAGGCCTTGCGGGAGGTGGACACAGAGGAGTCACACATTGTCCGCTTCCTCGAGTCCTTCAGTGATGGTGCCTGTACCTACTTGGTCTTCGAGCTCCTGGAGCAAAACCTCTTCGACTTCCAAAAGCAGAACAACTTCTCGCCGTTGCCTGTCCGGCATATTCGTACCATCACAGCACAGGTGCTGGCAGCATTGGTCAAGCTGAAGGAGCTCTCCATCATCCACGCTGACCTCAAACCAGAGAACATCATGCTCGTGGACCATGCGCGCTATCCTTTCCGCGTCAAGCTCATCGACTTCGGCTCAGCCAGCATCTTCACCGAGGTCCGCCATGTCAAGGAACCCTATATCCAATCCCGCTTCTACCGGGCACCGGAGATCTTGTTGGGGTTGCCCTTCTGTGAGAAGGTGGACATCTGGTCTTTGGGTTGTGTGGTGGCCGAGCTTCACTTGGGTTGGCCACTCTACCCCGGTGTCAATGAGTATGACCAGGTCCGCTACATCTGCTCCACCTTGGGGCTACCACGGGGTGAGTTGCTGTCTGCCGCCCGGAAGACATGGTCCTTCTTCCAACGAGTGCCACATCCCACTGGTTCCTGGCAGCTCAAACCACCAGTCGAGAAGATGGTTAAGCCAACGGAGAGAAGGAAGTACATCTTCTCCTCACTGGATCAGTTAGCAGCAGTGAACGTCCGCCTGGCATCTTATCCTGGCCAGGAGGCGCTGGCCGAGCGCTGTGACTTGCACGGGATGGTGGAGCTGGTCAAGAGGATGCTCACCTGGGACTCACACGAGAGGATCATGCCCAGAGCTGCCCTCAAGCATCCCTTCATCTCCTTGCAGCAGGTAAAGTCCAGCTTCGAGGCCACCCGATACTACCAGCTCTGCCAAGAGGACTTGAGGGCATCCCGTAAGGATGCCGGCACAGGTGAGATCTTCCCGGGCATGGAGGAAGGTGCCTTCATCCCCAGCAGCCGGTGCATCGTCCAAAGGGCCGTCACCCAAATGGCTGAGCTTAGCCTGGCTGAGCCGGTTGGGGACACCGGTGACAAGAGCCAGCAGGACATCTGCCAAGCCCCCATCCCCACCCACTATGGCACCCGGCACCACAGGCATCACCGACGTCCCAAGATGGACCCCACCGCTGGTAACCTGATCATGCTGGGGTCCCCCGGTGGACGGGAGCAGCGCAGCCACTGCAGCGGCGTGGTCTTTGGTAGCATCGTGGAGCGGAACCTGCCTGGAAGACCATACACCTCGCCCCATGCCAAGGTATGGCCACAGGCCGGGGGTCTGGTGCAGGGACTGAGGGCTCTTGGGCATGGGTGCTCTGGGACACTGGGTGCTTGGGGTCCCTTGGGTACTTTGTGTCCTCCAAGTGCTTTGTGTCCCTGGATGCTTGGGGTCACTGGTGCCCCATGGCCCCTGGTACCCCACATCACAGGTACTCGGGGCCCCTGGTGCCCCCACATCATGGATGCCTGGGGCTCCTTGGTGCTCCATGTCCCCTGGTGCCTCATGTCATGGGTGCTTAGGGTCCCTGGGTGCTCCAGGTCCCCACCAAGGGGTGGGAACCCCACCCATAAGTGCCACGCACCCCCTCCCCATGCTTCTCCCCTCCTGCAGAGAGCTCCGGTGACATGGCGTGACCCCAAGCCCCCACCTCCTATCCCCATCCCTGAGGATGGGCTCCAGGAGCCGGACTGGGGCCCCGCCGCTGTAACCGGCATGCTCCTCCCAGCACAGAGCCGGCAACACCCACAGCACTGCTGAGCCTCCACAGCAACTCCGGCAAACACCCTGGCAGCCGATAGCTCACCAAAGACCTTCCTCTTCCTCACCTTCGGTCACCCTGACCAGCAAAACCCAGCTCCATGCTGGTAGATGAGAACGTAGCTAGGGAGGCACCGGGATGTGCTGTGCTGGGTGCTACCGGCACTAGTTGTTGCAATGATCCCCGAATAAATGGTTTGCTGACAGCTGAGCATTTCATCTCACTCTTGACCGGGATGGGTTTGGCACTGCCAGGACTCGAGGGGTGTCCCAGCTTCCCTCCCAGTGCTGGCATGGCATTTGGCAAAGGCCTGGCGCTCCCCATCGCCACAGCGTGGAGGGCCCTCTAGCTCAATAACAGCAATGCAAAGTCCAGAAAAAGTCTTTTTTTTCTGGTTTTTTTCCCCACATTAGAGCGGGGCGGCTGAATTTGGCACAGACAGAACCCATGGCTCACCAGTGGTCTGTTCCCTGGTGCCTAACGGGAGCCACAGAGGCTTTCCCACCGCTCGGCATCGCTGATGTCGGTGCTGTACTGGGAGCTCCAATCCCGCTCAAAAACCGCCTGCAGCTGCTCCCGGATGGTGCCGGATCCGGCAGCAGTGCTGGTGGCAGTGCCAGCACCGGTTCGGCTCACAGTCTGGTTCACCACCAGCGCTGATCCTGCCGTCCGCGTGAAGTAGTCACCAGACCAGTTGGACGTCCCTGCAAGGAGATTTGGCGGAGGCCTCCAAAAACCACCCCCAAGCCACCATCACCAGCAGCTGGCGGCAACTCGCATGGCAGCACCGTCACTCGCGCCACACTCACCGATATATGCCGCCTTCTCTGTCACCATGTACTTGTTGTGGTTCACCCGGGCATAGGGGATCTGGGCTTGCGCCGCACTCGCCGGCACAATGAAAAGCCGCTGCAGGGAGCAAAGAGACCATCACCCACTGAAACATCACTCACCAGCGCACCGCGGTCGCGCTGCAATACCCACCACCTCCATGCTGTAGTGGGTCTGATTATCGGTGACAGCGGCAAGGGATTTGAGGAAGGGGAACATGGTCAGTCGACTGTGCCGCCAACAACCTGCCAACAACCGAACCTTGACCTGGCGCTCGAAGACGGCTTTCCGCAGCTGGTTATCAATTGCTGGCCAAAATCTGCGGAGGGAAAGAGGTTAGGCATCACCGGTGCCGGCAAGCCAAGGTTGGCATAAGACCGTACAAACCTTTCGGGGTGGGAGAATTCGGTGGTGGGTAGGTAGCTCATCACCGCTATGTCCACAAAGTCCTCGGCAGCATCGATGACGCTGAGGAGGGCACTAAGATCCTGGGTCCGACCAGCGGCACAGAGAGCCGGCGGGGAGCTCTGCTGGAATCATCAGAGATGGATCAAGCACCAGCACAGCCACTGCTCGGTACCAGCAAAACAAACTACCATGGATCGGGGACATACTGAGAAGTAGACGGTGGCATCGGTGTCGTTGAGCTTCAAGTCCAATGGCGTCTCCATGTTGAAGGTCGTGGAATAATTTGCTGGCCATGGTACCGGGATGGAAGCACCAGGAATGCCAAGAGCCCAATAAGCTTCAAAAATTTTGCCTAAATCTTTGGCCAAGCAGCTGCAGTTGTAGACAGCAGTGCCGAGCTCCTTCACCTGTGGCGAGCGGCACAGTGGCACTGTCACTGGGCAGTGCCGTCATCCCTCCCCAATGCCCTAAGTCCTGTCTTACGACACTGAGCATCCCGGGATGGGGATGGGGACAGAGGGTTGGTTTTAGGATAGCCCCAGTGCCATTCGGCACAGGTTCAGCACCATCTGGTGGTATGATGGTGCTCTCGTGCTGCTCACCTGGGTCAAAGACCTCCAGTCCATGTTTGCGCTCCCAACGTAGAGGTGGGTGCCATCAACGAGCCAAAACTTGGTGTGCAACACGCCGCCAGTGAGGCGCGGCATATCAACAGTGCGCACCGCGGCACCTGCGCGACCATGAGTTGGGCATCTCCTACTCAAAATCCCCCCAAAAAAACAATTTTGGGGTTTTTCCATCACTCACCGCTCTGCTCCAGTGCTTGGAGATCATTCAGGGGCGATTTTGCTGATGGGCGACTGACGGCAATTCGGACGGTGATGCCGCGCTGGGACAACTGGAGAAGTTCCTCGAAGATTTGTTCACCCTGCATCATGTCATTTGAGGCCAAAGAAAGCAGAAATTATTAAAAATTACGGGACAACGGCAGCCAGCACCAGGTTCAAGCACCAGAATCGGAGCTGTACCACACGTGCTGGATGCTGGTGGTGCAGACCTGGGTGGCAGAGGGTTCGTGTGTCCGTGTGTCCTCGTTGGTCATGGTCCAGTAGAAGGAAGCGATGTCCAGGCTGTGGGTGACAGTCCCCAGAAGGTTCATCCATGTGGAGAAGGTGGATGGATTCAGCACGGAACCATCACTGAAGGTCATTCCCTCCGGGATGCTCTCCACCAGGACAATCCTATGGCAGAAATTTGGTGGCACCAGTGAGATTGTAGCACCAGGATGTCAAGGGTCTCGGGGGACCATCGCCCCCATAAGCTTGTCTTACCGGCACCCATCACTGCAGGACCTGGCATCGCCACCAGCATCACTGCCAGCATCACCACAGAGGGCTGAGCTCAGCCGGAGATTGAAGAACACGAGGAAGATGAGGATGAAGAGGGTGAGGATGGCAGAGAGCAATGTGCCGTGGGAGCACTGGGATGGGGAGGGGGCATCAGTGCCCCAAAATTAACGAATAAGTTAGTTAATGCAGTTTAAAGCCACCCCCAACACTGGTGGGACCCAGCAAGGGATGGCACCGGATCCAGCCGGCACCAAAGTCGGCCCCCGCAGACCAGAGGAGTTACCTTCAGTGGGAAGCGGGTGGGCTGCACCCCTCGGTCCTCCAGCGGGTCCAGCTGTGATGGAGGGCAGAGAATTGGGGGGGGGGGGGGGAGGGACCCTGAACCAGGGTGGGGGCTGGTTTGGGGCTAAAACCCACCCCAAAATGCCCCGGGTCCCCAGGGACAAGCACCTCCCCCCCTATATTGCCAGGAGTCCCCTGGATGGGGTGCAGGGTCGGGGTGGAAAGGGGGTGCATGGGGTGCCCCAGCTTGGGGTTGTAGGGTGCCAGGACAGAGCAGGGAGCTCTGGGGTGCCCCAGCTTGGGGTTGTAGGGTGCCAGGACAGAGCAGGGAGCTCTGGGGTGCCCCAGCTTGGGGTTGTAGGGTCCCAGGACAGAGCAGGGAGCTCTGGGGTGCCCCAGCTTGGGGTTGTAGGGTGCCAGGACAGAGCAGGGAGCTCCAAGACTCCTAGTTTGGGGTCTCAGGGTGCCGTCAGCATCATACCTGCTTGTAGGCGCCATCAGGCTTCATCCTGGCGTGACGCTGGAACAGAACAAACCGGATTTCTCCCAACATGCCAGGACAGGTGAGGCCCCCGAGGTGCAGCTCAGCTGGGATTTTTGGGGTACGGATAAGGGGAGAGACCTCCAAAAACCCGGGCGGGGCAGAGGCTTTGCCAGCTGACTCACAGGATCAGAGTGGTCACGTGCCCTGACCTATTCGGGACAGGGAGGGGAAGTGCCTGGTCCTTCCCCCCTCCCCCCACCACTGGGGATGAGCCACCCTGGGAACAGGGTGGAGCACCCCAATTTTGGGGTGCAGACCCCTGCCACCCTGCTGGGACACCTCCCCTGTGCCTCAGGGACCCCACAAAAAGGGGGTGCTAAGTCCCAGGGATCAGTCCCCCCCAAGCTCTGGCCTGTTTTGGGGAAGGGGGTTAGGGTTGGGTGGGATAGGGGTCTGGGGTGGGGGGGTTAATGCTTGGTCGAGTGTCCCTCCCTGGGCTCAGCTGGATTTGAGGGGTTCAAGGCTCTGTTTCGGGGTTAATACGATGTTTAGGGATGGGTTTAGGGCCAGGATTAGGGCAATGTTTAGGGGTTGTTCAAGGCCAGGGATATTTTAGTACCAGGTTTAGGGCCAGGGCTCAGCTTGGGGCTGGGTTTAGGTCTAAGGCCAAGCTTAGGAGCAAGTTAAATGGCCAAGGACTTGTTTAGGGCCGTGTTTAGGGCCAGGCTTGGGCCAGGGCCCAGCTTAGGCCCGGGGCCCCGCTCAAGGCCGCAGCTCCCGGGGCTGCCGGTGCCACCCCCCGGCCCCCCGTACCAGAGACACCGGCGGCCGCGGGGGCGGCTGTTCCCGGAGCCGCCCGCGGGGGGCGCTCTCGATCCTCCAGCGGTCTATAGTCGCCCCTCCCTTTTCCCCCCTCCCGCGCCGCCGCTGCCTAGACCGGCCCCGGCCCGCGCGACTGGCGGCGCGCTAGGCCGGCCGGCGAGGTCACTTCCGGCGCTCCGTGACCGCTGTTTCCGGTGGGGCCCAGCCGGCGGCTGGTGGCGGCGGAATGGGGCGCAGCGGGAGCGGAGAGGTGAGGAGGGACGGGACAGGACAGGACGGGACGGGACGGGACGGGACGGGAGGGGAGGGGAGGGGAGGGGGTGCGGGGCAGGAGGGGGGTCGAGAGGGGAGGGGAGGGGATGGGACGCGGGGCAAGAGGGGATCGGGAGGGGAGGGGGTGTGGGGCAGGAGGGGTTCGGGAGGGGGCGCGGGGTACGAGGGGATCGGGAGGGGAGGGGGTGCGGGGCAGGAGGGGGGTCGGGAGGGGAGGGGGTGCGGGGCAGGAGGGGGGTCGGGAGGGGAGGGGGTGCGGGGCAGGAGGGGGGTCGGGAGGGGAGAGGGTGCGGGGCAGGAGAGGGGTCGGGAGGGGAGAGGGTGCGGGGCAGGAGGGGGGTCGGGAGGGGAGGGGGTGCGGGGCAGGAGGGGGGTCGGGAGGGGAGGGGGTGCGGGGCAGGAGGGGGGTCGGGAGGGGAGAGGGTGCGGGGCAGGAGGGGGTCGGGAGGGGAGGGGGTGTGCGGCAGGAGGGGGTCGGGAGGGGAGGGGGTGCGGGGCACGAGGGGGGTCGAGAGAGGAGGGGAGGGGACGTGGGGCAAGAGGGGATTGTGAGGGGATGCGGAGCAGGAGGGGGTCGGGAGGAGAGGGGACACGGGGCACGAGGGGGTCGGGAGGGGAGGGGACACGGGGCACGAGGGGGTCGGGAGGGAAGGGGGTGTGGGGCAGGAGGGGGTCGGGGGAGGAGAGGGGAGGGGGGTGTGGGGCAGGAGGGGGTCGGGAGGGGAGGGGGTGTGGGGGAGGAGAGGAGAGGGGGTTGTGGGGCAGGAGGGGGAGGGGAGGGGGTTGGGGGGAAGGAGGGGGTCGGGAGGGGATGGGAGGTGGTGTGGGGCAGGAGGGGGTTGGGAGGGGAAGGGGTGTGGGGCAGGAGGGGTTCAGGAGGGGAAGGGGTGTGGGGCAGGAGGGGGTCGGGAGGGGAGGGGTTGGGGCGCGGGGCAGGAGGGGGCGTGGGGCAGGGAGGGCAGGGCAGGAGTGCAGGCAGGGAGGCAGGCAGGGGGCGGCTGCAGCTCTGTCCCTGCCTGTTGGCCATAATGGGGGCTGCATGGCTGCTCTCTCGCCCGGCAGGCTGCTCCCGCCACCCCCACCTAGGCCTGCACCCTCGTCCCCTGGCTCCTCCACCATGGTGTCCGTCACAATGGGTAAGGGACATTTCCCTCTCTGCAACCATGCCCCCACCCTCCAAAATCATCCTAAATTGCACTAAAACCCTTCAAACTGCATATTTTCATCTGGGAGACTGTCCCCACCCCTCTTCTCCACTGCCATTCCAGGAGCCGTTGTCCTCTCCAACCCATTAGTTGCATGACAGACAGCTGTGAATGCCCAGAATGAGCCTCTCAGCTGGTGCCTGCTGAAACCTAGGCAACTGCCCCACCCTTTTTTCCATATCCCCTTGATTTTACCTTTTCCACGTTTTTTTTTTTTTTCAGCAACATCAGAATGGATTCAGTTTTTCAAGGAAGCTGGGATCCCTCCAGGCCCCGCTGTCAACTATGCCGTCATGTTTGTGGATAACAGGTGAGATCAGCAATGAGGCAGCGCCTTTTTGTCACATCTTCGGGGAAAAATATCACTGAAAGATCCCCCACAGTGAGGGGGAAGGGAGGAATTAGTTAATTATCCTACTCCTTAATTAGTTGTGTTAGTTATTTGTCTGCACTGAGTTTATTTTTTATTATCAGTCCTGTTTCTATGAGGGTGGTGGTGCCCAAACCCAGGTTGGGGTGTCATGGTGCACCTCTCTTAAGGCTTAATTAATCAGAGCTCATAACGAGGGGAGACCTCATTAAACTGGGTCTTTCCTCACCTCAGGATCCAGAAGAACATGTTGATGGATCTGAACAAGGAGATCATGAACGAGCTGGGCATCACAGTGGTGGGAGACATCATCGCCATCCTCAAACATGCCAAAATCGTGTACAGGCAGGTACGGTAATGCCGACGCCGCCATGGGTAAAGCCTCGCTGGCTCATTTAGCAGCAAAGTTTTGCCTCGAGGTTCCTCGTTCACCTCCAAAGAACCCAAAAGGAAACACTCCTCCATGTTTTCTTCCTTCAGGAGATGTGCAAGGCAGCCACTGAATCACTCTGCCCTGGCTCCCCCAACGTTCAAGCTGAGCTGCGCCGCAATGCCAACAGTGGTGAGCACAGGCGGGAGGTTTCTGGGAGGTTAAATCCCTTTGCTTGATTTACGAGGTGGATTAATTATCTGAAAATGGAGAGCTCAGGCAATGGCTGCCTTCCCACGATCCTGGGGAAGGACAGCTCTTCAATTTAGCTGATGAGACGGACACCTGTTGCACTCAGTGAAGTCCCTCAGGGTTTAAAACCTCTCCCTCGCTGTGCTGTCCTCCCCTTCCAGCTGCCAGCCGGATGATCGCCAACAGTTTGAGCAGAGACTCTCCTCCCACCAGCCCCCTCCGACAGAGGCCCCACGCCTCCAAAATCTCCGTCACTGTCTCCAACAAACTGGCCACCACGAAGGCAGGTAGGGAGGGCAACAGATTCGTGGAAGCAACACCAGAAGTTGCTTTTTCCTTTCTATTTCCCATTAAACAGTTCCCCACCAGGTCAAATTTTAACACCGCTTTGGATCTGGCTGTGGGTTTCTTGAGCTAATCACACAACATCCTTGTCTCTGAAAGGGAGAGACACGGATTTGAGGGGTGTATCCCTTGGCAGGCAAGGGATTGGTTGGATGGTTGCACTCTGGCTCGATGGCTAGGTCGGGACTGGTGACGAGTGGGATCTCTCAGGGGTCCATACTGGGACCAGTATGATTTAACATTTTTGTCAGGGACAGGGACAGTGGGATCGAGTGCACCCACAGGCAGTTTTGGGGGTGACGCCAAGCTGAGAGAGGGATCAGTGCTCCAGAGGGAAGGAATCCATCCAGAGGAACCATGACAGGCTGGGGAAGTGGGGCCCACACCAACCTCATGAAGTTCTGCAAGGCCAAGTGCAAGGTCCTGTGTGAGTGGGTCCAGAGGAGGCCACAAGAGTGGTCGGGGGGGTCTGGAGCACCTCCCGTACGAGGACAGGCTGAGAGGGTTGGCATGGTTCAGCCTGGAGAGGAAGAGGCTGTGGGGGAGACCTTAGAGCAGCCTTGCAGCACTTGCAGGGGGCTACTGGAAAGGTGTGGGGGGGGATCTTTATCAGTGGGTAGAGACAGGATGAGGGAGAATGGTGTTAAACTGGAAGAGGGGAAATTTCCATTAGCAGTTCTTGGCTGTGAGGACGGTGGGACGCAGGAACAGGCTGCCCAGAGATGCTGTGGGCACCCCACCTTGGGAGCATTTAAGGCCAGGTTGGACGGGGCTGGAGCAGCCTGATCCAGTGGGAGATGTCCCTGCCCATGGCAGGAGGGGGATGGTCTTTAAGGTCCCTTCCAGCCCAAAGGATTCCGTGGTTCTGTGGCTGGGAGTAGCTAGAGGCAGTGGGAGAGGGTGTTTGCAGAGCCCCAATGTTGCAGGAGATCTGTTGGTGCCAAAGCAGCTGGTCTCAGAGCTCACTCCAGACTGGGATTGTGCCCAAGCGCTCATAAAACCCATCCACCCCCCAAGTCTTGTTGGAACGAGACCTCTCAATTTACTCTTCCTTTGTCCCACTAGGATTATGCGACACAGCAGATGAAAATCCAACAATCCCAGTAAAACGCCGTCGGGTAACGGCAGAAATGGAAGGGAAATACATCATCAACATGCCGAAGGGCACCACGCCGAGGACAAAGAAAATCCTGGAGCAGCAAGCGGCCAAAGGTACCAGTGGCAGGTTTCGATCTTCATTTTCTCTTCCAGAAGCCCAATTTAGCCCCAGTTTAGTCTGTTGTTACAAATCCCATGAGGATTTTAATATCCAAGGATATATTAACTCACCGTGAGCCGTAAAGGTGCCGCTCACGTCTATTTAAGCCTCAGGAAGAAGGAGACGGGTGGCTGTTCACACGCTTTTGTAGAGTGGATTTTATTTTGCTGGGTGCCCTGATGGTAGGCCGGGGCTGAAAAGCTGCCAGCCCTTGGCACTGACCCACTGTAGCTTCGTTTTCCAGGGAAAGCTCAAAAAACCCACATTTTCTTGAAAACTGCAGGTCTGCAGAGGACATCCGTCTTTGACCGACTGGGAGCTGAGACAAAAGCAGACATGACCACAGGAGGGAAGGTGAGAGGGCGTCAGTTTTCAGCTGCAGCTTCGTTTAGCCATCACTCTCAGCAGCTGTGCCAAACCCCACCGGGATCCTGACATGAGGTTCCTCTCCCCGAAGATTATTTCAGGATTTGCAGCCACCCGCTCACCGCGGAGGGGCTGAAGGAACCTTGAAATAACTGGAAAATGGTGGGGAAACACCGGGGAAAAGCAGGATGGAGCCACCAAAGACGAGCGGATCCCCAATCCCTGGGTGATCCCCATCTGTGCTTCTATTTTGTCCGCTTTAATGGGAAATACAGGAGGTTTTTTCCCTTCCTCTGGAGGTAAAAACCTCAGCATGGAAGTCTTGGGGTGCGCAACACATTGCAGGCTCAGCTCTCAAGAAAAATAAGAGGGAATATGATTTTACGGGTGATTAATAGACCTGTTTTATAGCCTAGTCGTTAATTTAATTGCTGCAGGCATTGTTTTGCATCATTACATCCCAAAACACTTTGTGGGTGAGGTCAGCATCCATCTTGCCTCTGTCACGGTGGCAGAATTCAGGGGGTGAAGGGGAGGGTGAATCGAGCACCCAAAATGGGAGTGCAGGTGCTGATGGGCTCCCTCCCGCCTTGTCTCCCAGCCCACGGGGGTCTTCAGCAGACTGGGTGAAACCTTGGGGACCGATGGGGACAAAGCCACCGAGAGCGATGACGACTGCTCTGTCCTCCAGTACGCCGGGGTCCTAAAAAAACTCACCAAACCTCCCCGTAAGGAAAGCAGCGAGCCGGGAGGGACCATCAAGGCAAAAGCCACCAGTTCAGAAGCCAAACCGGTCACCGTCACTGCCGCCATCCAACGGCTCAGTCACAGGAACGCCACTGGTATCCATACGGGAGTGAAACCGCAGCTGCAAGCAGCATCCAAAATCGGTGTCATCAGTATTGCCGCGGTGCCGGTCGAAGCCCAGGATGGCAGCGTCACCAGCACGAAGGATAAAAGCGAACCTGGATTTCGGGTGACGATCAAAAGGACCTGGGGGTGCGGGAAGGTGAGCAGCACCAGTGAGAACACTGGCGCCCAGATGGACAGCGCCGGCACTGTTAGTGTCTTTAAACGGCTGGGGAAGAAACCAGATTGATCCCGCACCGAACAGGATGTCCCGATGGTTTTTTCGCTTGTCCTGTCCCCTCCCGATGGTCGCCGGCTGTCCTCCGTCCCACTTATTCACCCTCAAGAACCGGGAGAGTCTCACCCTGCCTTCCTCCTCGCTAATCCTATGGGGAGACGCTTAATCTCATGGTGAAAAGTTTAACCCCACAGGGAAACACTAATCCCATGGGAAAACAGTGGAAGGAAGAGGGGAAAAGCCCTTCCTGCCAGATTTCCTGCCTGCCGGGCATCCCTACCTGCTCCTGCCCACAGAACCGTGGTGCGAGGTGCAAGGCCAAATCGTTGCTCTCCAATTCCTATCGGCATCAAAACCTCTTTATTCCCCACCCCCCCTCCTCTGCAGGTTCTTTCCTGTACTCAGGAATTCAGACCTGGAGAATTCCATACAGAGGGGGTTTTTTCCTCTGTTTTTCCTGTTTTTTTTTTCCTCTGCAGGTTTTTTTCCTGTATTTAGGAATTTGCACCAAAACAACTCTAAATAATAATTACGGAGGGGCGGCTTGCTCTGGGGATTCTTCATTTTTAAGGATTTTGGAATCAGCCTACAAAAAAACCACAAAACCCCAAAAGCTTCAAAAACAAAAAACCTCGGGACTCAAAAAAATCCCAAAATTGCCTTAATATAAGCAACACCTTCAATCTGCCACTCGCAGTTTTAGACTTGCGCTCATCCCGCCATGAAACCTAAAATGGCCACTGTGGGTTTTTAAAGAAATTATTTATTTCCCCCAGATTTCTTTGACGACTGGGGGCACTGGGTCACCCCATGCCTGTCTGGTGTTGCTGCAAACCATGAAAAGACAGTTTTTCTCCCCAAAATAAAGGCAGCAGGGGCGGAGGCAGCTGTGTGGCAAGTCAGGGCTGTGAGTCTTCAATAGGAAAACCCATTAATTTCTTTTGCCCTGCTTTGGGAGGTTTTCTTTGCGCTTTGGGCGTTGTTTGGTGTGTGAAAATGAGTGGGTTTTTTCCCAATTTTTGGCTTTCTACGTCACCCGCCAGCCCGCGGGGGAGCTTTTTGCAATAAAGCGTGGAAATGGCTCTTGTTTGGTGTTGATCGAGCCCCTCAGACTGTGCCCGGGACCCCCAGAACTGCGCCAAGCGGCTGAGGCCAGAGCAGCTCGGTGCACCCCAGGGTGGGGTGGGGGGCAGCACACCCCAGAGAAGGGGTACCCACGCCTGGTGGGCATCAAGCAAGCATCGCCCCCTCGTTCCTTGGCCACGCGTGGGCGGCCGGAGTGCGAATTTACACGGATGTATTTAAATTTATGAAAATGAGAAGGAGCGGGGGGGGCATCTAACACCCCCACGAGCGGGGTGGGCACCGCGGGCGAGCTGCGCGTGCGCGGTGGGAGGAGGCGGGCCAGCCTCCTCCCACCCCGTGCGCAGGCGCGCTGCCCCCCGTGACGCAGGCGCAGTCGGAAGCGGCGGAGCGGCGCCTGCGCAGTGCGGCCCCTGGGAGGCGAGCGGGGTCCTTCCCTCTCTGTCCCCCCTCGACCCCCCCCCCTCCCCGACCTCCTTCCCGTCCGTCTCCGCTTCCTGCGTGCGTGGGCCCGCAGCGGGCGGGGTTTCCGGGAGCGCGGGCGCCGTTGGGGCTGATAAGACGGAACGGGGAGGGGGGAGCCTCACCGCTACCGGGATGAGCGTCGGCAGCCGGCCGGGCCCGCGGCGTCCATGACAGGTGAGGAGCCGGCGCTGATCCCCCCGCGCCGCGCAATGGGTTCGCCCGTCCCCCGCTGGGCGCCGCGCGGAACGCACCACCCGCGCCCCTCCGCCAGGGGTGCGCAGCGCCGCCCCCCCACCTCCCCGCGCGCCGCCCAGTGGACCCGCCCGTCTCCTGAGGGGCGCCGTGGGGACCATACCACCCGTGGGATGGCGGGGGACTCGGGGAGCGCCCCACCGTGTGCCCGCCCGCCGCGGGGCTGCGAGGGGGGGCGGCTCTGTTCTTGGGGTCATTGGGCTGGGGGGCTCGAAGAGGGCTGTTCTAGGGGCCTGAGATGGGGGGCCCAGGCAGGCTTGGGGGGGAGCCTATTTAGGGGGATGACATGGGGGGCCTGTCCTGGGGCGTTGGCAGGTTTGGGGGGCCTGTCCCAGGAGCCGGGGGTGACTAGTAGGGGCCTGTTCCAGGGGGCTGAGCTGGGGGTTCTGGCAGGTTTGGGGGGACCCTGGCAGGCTTGGGTGGGCAGCTTATCCAGGGAGATGACATGGGGGGGGAGTTGTCTGTCCTAGGGCCCTGGCAGGCTTGTGAGGGGCTGTCCTAGGGGCCCGACTTGGGGGTGACTGGTAGGTGCCCTGGTAGGCTTGGGGGGAGCAGCTTATCCAGGGCGATGATATGGGGGGCCTGCCGTTGGGCCCTGGCAGGTTTGGGGGGGGGGGGTATACTAGGGCCCTGGCAGGTTTGGGGGGGGCTGTCCTAGGGGCCTGAGCTGGGGGTGACTGGTAGGGGGCCTTTCCCAGGGGCCTGAGATGAGGGACCTTGGCAGGCTTGGGGAGGGGAGGGCAGAACCTTATCCAGGGGGTATTTTTCAACATGCAGGGTGTGTGCTAGGGCCTTTGCAGGCTGGGGGGGGGTGTGTGCTATATGAGGATGCTGGCAGGCTTGGAGGGCCCTGTCCCAGGGGGTTGCAGTGGAGGGGTTTGGTGGGCTCCTTGTGGTCCTCTGGGGTTTGGGGGTTGTCCTTCACCTGGTCAGAGCTCTCTGCAGACTGGGGCATCTCTGCTGGCTGCTGGGCTGTGCTAGGACTTCCCCCCCACCCCATATCCCCCCCTCCAGGGAGGAGCAGCAGTACTGGGGGACCCGTCTGCCTTCCCAACCACCCCCTGAGCCAGCCCAGCCAAGTGCTCTGCCCCTACACAGCCCCATGCCCACCTCTGTGGTGGAGGGGGAACCTGGCATGCTCCCCCCCAAGCCAGGCCATCCCTGCAGCACAGCTTTCAGCAGCAACACCCTTCAGACCTCTGAAAGCTCCTCACCGCTCATCCCCGGGACAGGATGCGCGCCGCTGCACTTCGAGATGCAAATCTTCTACGGTGCTGGTTCTCAGATGGTTTAAAGTCTCCTGAATGCGCCTGAAATGGGGCTTTTTTGATGTTTTTTTAATCACTGCTTTTCAGTGCATGCCTAGAAACTGCTCTCACTGTGGGGCTGTCGGGTCCCTCGGTGGCAGATGCAATCCCCATCCGTTGTTGAAAATAACCATAACGATCAGGGTACAGAGAACTTGCCTAATGACCCCTGCTTGCTCCTGCTCTTCGTTAACCCTCAGGATCATATTAAAAATCCTCCAGTGCCTGCAAGGACGAGGAAACCATGACGGGGTTTAATGCTCCAAGCTGCTGGTGATTCCTGAACTGTGATTCTCCTGCTGTTGTAATTATCCTTAAACACACCCAAAAAGCAACAATTTCGTTTGGGTTGTTTTTTTTTAAACCAATACCATTTTTTTTTCATATTGCTGTCAAAGGATGACCTGGTGTTGACTCAGAGAAGTCCACAGGCTCTGAGTTTGAGAGCCTTGCTATCCTGTGCTTTGCACAAAAATATAGTCAAAGGTCAGGTGCAACCAACTGAAAGCCTTTAATTGCAGCTGGGATAATTAGCGTGATGTAGAAACAAGCCCCGGATGTGAAGGAGTGATGCCTGGACCTCACTGAAAACATCTTTGCTCACCACTGGATTTGAAGGCTCGTTATGTCCTGACCGTGTTCTACTCACCTCAATGCCACGGATGCACTGGATCCATGTCAAAGCTTGGCTGTGGCATGAGCCAATCCCAAAGTCCTGCAATCTCTTGTCCCTTTCAAACAGCTTGCTTAGGGGCTGTTTTTCACAAAATTTGGGGAATTTTTTTTATTAAAGCCTCTTGTGACCTCATTTGCATCCGTGGTCTGGATCCCTCGTGGGACACTTGCAGTGGGCTCAGTCTCTCTGGGTCAGCTCTGAAATTAATTGGAGCCCTTTTCTGCAGCAACCATTTTATTTCCTTTTTAATTAACATTGATGAGTTTTTTACCAGAGCCCATCTGGTAGCAAATCCATACGGAGACTGACCCTTCAGTAGCTGAAGAAACATTAGCTTTGTGCGCTGCTAGGTCCTGCCTGTATTTGTTCTGCCCGAGTTGCCTGGCTGCCTGCCCCACAACCCTGCCCACTGCTGGGTGAGCAGAGGAGCCCCAGGGGCAAGCAAGTCCCCAAAATCCTCCCCTGCATCTGGGATCACAGGAGCATCCCGGGATGCTCGTGGTGGGGGTTTCCGATCGGGGAGGCATGGGACAGTTTACAGGAGTGAGGAAGGAAAATTATTTCCCTCCTGCCTGCCATACTTCCCTTTGGAAACCCCCTCATCCCTGCGGCAGGGGGAGTTCTAAAGATTAAATCGGAGCTTTTAAAATTAGGCTGGAGGTTTGGGAGTTAGGCGGGCGTTGGGATTGATCCAAGGGGATTGGAGAGGAGCAGGAGCTCCATCAGGGTAACACCATGCCTGGGGAGCTTGTCTCAGGCTGCTCTGGCTATTGCCTTTCTTCGGACACAGCAGGAAAACCCCAAACCCTTGCGCCCAGCCATAAATTTATGGGGTTGGGTTTTATTTTACCCTGATGAAAGCCAGGGGCTGGTGGAGGGACAGCAAGCTCAAGGTGACTCTGGGGAAAGCTGAGGTGGGGACAATCCCCTCCAGCTACCACTGGGACATGGCACATCCCCCTGTCCCACCGCCGCCTCCCATCCCAGGATTTTGGAGCCTGGGGAGTTAATCCTGTCAGGTGACCCCGATTAATTTTTCTCTAGCTGTTTGTTTTGCAAGGGACCATGCCCCCCCCCACCCCCTGTGAGCTTGTCCAACCCTCCAGAGGCTTTTTAATCCCTCATCGCACAGCGGCAAGGTAAAGGGACGATGCCGACAAACCTGCTCCATCCTGGCACCTCCAGGTTTGCAAGGCTGCCACGCTGACTTTTAAGTTTTGGGGGTGGGTTTTTCTTTTTTTTTTTTTTTTTCCTCTGGGAAACTAGAGCAGCAGAGGAGTTTTTAACTGGCACGTGGGGGCGGCTTCATGCTGAAACTAGCTGCCTCCCCTCGAGGGAGGGAAAAGAAAAGCATTAGGAGCTTTGCTGGCTTTCTTTGAGCATCCCTCTCTTCTCCTGCAGGTCGTCTCCGCTCTCGCCACTCCTCCCGCAGCCACTGCTGCGGGTGTTAGCCACTTCCCTGGTCCTGTGGCAGAGAGGGTGTTAGAGCCTGCGGCACCACCATGAACGAAGTGTCAGTCGTGAAGGAGGGCTGGCTGCATAAGAGAGGTGAGGGAGGCGAGCCGGGGAGCTGGCTAAGTGGCAGTGGCATCCCTCCAAGGCTGGGTCACCGCAGGGAATCTGGCACTACAGCTGCCGCTGGGAAAGGAGAGCTCCGGTTTCCAGTTACTGGTGATTTTAACCTTTCCCTGGTGCAAATGCAGGCAGCTCTCCACTTCCCCTTGCCCCAAAACAGGGAACAAGGCACCTTGGCACTGCAGGGCATCCTGAAACTCACCAGTGTTTACCCCTTCAGCTTTCTCCAGCTCCTGGCTCAGCTCAACAGCTCTCCTGGCAATCAGCAATGTCGGTTTGCTGGCATTTGGTCTGTGCCACAAGCAAATCCTCTGGCAACATCATTTTTAATTGCTTGCTGTGGTGGGAAGCTGAAGGACAATCCCAACATCTCCCCACAGACCCTCTAACCTGGTTTGCCATGGTGGCCCTGCAGCAAGACCCCCAGACAGCCCTTTTATTTTTAGCCGTACATACGGATCATCACAGCATTGTAGCAGCTGCGCACATGGGGTTTTATTTTTAGACCCATTGAAGGTGGCTCTTATTTTTCCTTCCCTTGCTGAGGGTGGTTTGCAAGGGGAGCAGGCATGAAAGCCATCTGTCTCCAGCCACCTTTCTACTACGGGCAGCCCAGCCAGATCCCTGTGTCCAGCAGGTTCGTGGATTCCTCCTTCTTCTAGGCAAATATAGCCAGAGAGAGGGAAGCCAGGGCCTCCCTCCAATGCTGTGTCTTTATTCAGAGCTGCCAAGGCTGCTTCGGGTCAATTTTGGAGCTGCTGAGGGAAGCATGAATCTTTTTTGCTCTGTGTTCCCTCAGACCAAGCATGTTTCAGGCTGACCTGCTGCTCATGCCTCTCCTAAATTACAGCAGCTGGCTGTGTTTTGCAGGAGCTTCTCCAAAGCTCCTAGAAACAGCCTGAAGAAAAACATCTGCTTAATTTTCCATCTACGAGGGGTCCTTCTGCTGCTTAATTTGCCAACTTGGCAACGAGACCCCTGCTGCGAGGGGTCCTTCCCTGAAAACCCATGCACCATACCCTGTTCCCCCCACTCTCTTGCAGGAGAATACATCAAAACGTGGCGTCCCCGGTATTTCCTGCTGAAAAGTGACGGCTCCTTCATCGGCTACAAGGAACGGCCAGAGACATCCGACCACAGCTTGCCACCTCTGAATAACTTCTCGGTAGCGGGTATGTCAGTGTGGGCAGCTTTGGGGCTGTCCGCAGTTACAAGCTGGCATCGAGCAGGGTGTCTTCGTTCCTAGTGCTGTTAAATAAGGTTTGGAATGAGGATATTTGATCCCAAATCATCCT
Source organism: Phalacrocorax aristotelis (assembly GCF_949628215.1). Lineage (NCBI taxonomy): Eukaryota > Metazoa > Chordata > Aves > Suliformes > Phalacrocoracidae > Phalacrocorax > Phalacrocorax aristotelis. Next base: position 504,464 of record NC_134305.1, on the reverse strand, counting down.
TTTCCCTTTCTGTCATTTATTTTTGAACCTTCGCAGAGTGCCAGCTGATGAAGACTGAGCGGCCTCGGCCCAACACCTTTGTTATCCGATGCTTGCAGTGGACCACGGTCATTGAGAGAACCTTCCACGTGGACTCTCCTGAAGAGCGGTAGGCGCGTGGGATGGCCCCTTCCTTTGGGAATCAGGGATAAATAGCTTGTTGCGTTGATGTTAGCTGGAGGAAAGCCCCAAAATCTCTTGGTTGTGACTCCCATCCACCTGCCTGCAAAGCCTGGAGAGGCGGGCACAGCCCCCCTCAGTGATACTCATCACAGCCCTGTGCTGCCAATCCCCTTTTTCTCCATAGCGAGGAGTGGATGCGAGCCATCCAGACAGTAGCAAACAGCCTGAAGAACCAGGAACCGGAGGCGGACACAATGGATTACAAGTGTGGAACTCCTAATGACAGCACTGGCGCCGAGGAGATGGAGGTGGCCATAAGCAAGACCCGCGCCAAGGCCGTAAGTCACCCCTGGCGTGGCACCGTCTCTTGCTACAAGCGGGATTGTGGTGGATTGGGACCACCAAGCAATGAGGGAGGCTTATGGGATAAACCTCATTCCTGTGGTGTCCACTGTCACTGGGATAATCGCGAGTGAAATAGCTCAGAAAACTCTTTCCCATCCCGACCTCACTTGCCCATGCCGCAGACTCACCTCTGTCTCCCCGTTCCTCCCCAGACCATGAATGATTTCGATTACCTGAAGCTCCTGGGAAAGGGCACTTTTGGCAAAGTCATCTTGGTGCGGGAAAAGGCCACTGGCCGCTATTATGCCATGAAAATCCTACGGAAAGAGGTCATCATTGCGAAAGTACGTGCTGAGCCCCAGCTCACCCAGAGGGTGAAGGGTAAAGTTGGGAGCCGGCAGGGCATAAGGGATCATAGAATCATGGAATAGTTTGCGTTGGAAGGGGCCCTTAAAGGTCACCTAGCCTAACCCCCCAAATGTTGGGATGGTTTCAAAATGTGCTTCTGAAGAGCCAAGCAATGGCCAGCTCCTGCTGTGCTCTAAATGCTGGGGGATTCCAGGAATTGCCCTTATTTCAAAACGCCAGGCCTGTGTTGTAACGCATCGTTGGGTGATACCGTGCCACCCACTCACTCACCTCTTGGGGGATACGATGCGGACACATCCTCTGGATGATCCGGCCGGTGAACCCTTCACCCCCACAGGGATGAAAAGTTGGCACTTTGAGCTCCCACCCGTTTTTTTTTCTGAAAATAGTTCGCAGAAGGGAAAAAAATCTCTGATTTTTCCATAAACAATGGGGAGTAAATGGCGCTTAATTTCTCCTCATCTTCTCATCTGCAGGATGAGGTGGCACACACTGTTACAGAGAGCCGGGTGCTGCAGAACACCAGGCACCCCTTCCTCACCGTAAGTACGGGCTGGTGGCAGCGAGGGAGCAAGCGGGCGGCAGGCTGGGATGTCTGGCATCCCCCGAAATGACCCTTCCCCTCCCCTCCCCACCTCCACCAGAAGTGTAGAGCCCCACAGCTTCTCCAAGACCTTTTTGTTCCTCTCTTGCAGGCGCTGAAATATGCCTTTCAGACGAATGACCGGCTGTGCTTCGTCATGGAGTACGCCAACGGCGGAGAGGTGGGAGCTTAAGGTCCAATGCTTCCTCCGGGGCTTGGAAGGACCCTGTCCGCATGTTAAATAGCTGTTTTCAGCTAGTTAGTGGACAGCTTATTCCACAGTCTCCCCTCAGCACATGTTTTGGGAGGTAGAGCACCCGGCTCTCCTTTTAGCCAAGCTCTTCCCTCGCCTTCATCGCACTTGATATGGCAGTGAGGCCATTGCGTGCATGAAGCAACCCCCCGGGGGAGGCAGCAGGACCCCTGGGTCTGCCCTCCTCATCACCCGGGAAGCTGTGGACGTTGCAGCACCTCCAGCCATTGGTGGCTCAGTTACCTTCCGCCTTGCACTCACATACCACTTTGTTTCTCCACCCCAACACACTTTCCCGTGAGGGGGGAGCGCAGCCAGCGGCACAGCCCCTCAGCCAATGCACAGCGGCGTTTTCCCCCCAGCTCCTGCTGGCAGAACAGAGTGGGGACCTGTCAATATCTTGACCACTCAAGGCGAGAAGCTTAGGACATGTGTAACCGCGTTATCTGCGCACTGAGAGCGATTAACCTGGGTTTCACTGTTTTGTGGGTTGTGGTTTTTTTTCATGCAGTTGTCGATCAGCTTGTTTGTCTTGTTTTTCTTTCCCTGAAGCTGTTTTTCCACCTCTCAAGAGAACGCGTCTTCACAGAGGACCGAGCCCGTTTCTACGGCGCAGAAATAGTCTCTGCACTGGAGTACCTGCACTCCCGGGATGTGGTGTACAGGGACATTAAGGTACCAGCCTGGCAGCAGCAGCGTCCCTAAGCAGTGCCTGCACTCTGTCTTAGTGCCAAAGCAATTTGAATCTTCCTGGGTTGGTGCCTGGGGTTGTGGAGTTGCTCCCAGCTCCCCTAAAAATCACCCTGAGGGGCTTTGAGGGGTTTCAGCCAGCAGAGTGTCATGCTCGCTTGATGAAAGCTGCCTTTCTCCGCTGCTGCTCGCTGTGGGTGGTGAAGAGCCACTTTCCACCTGGGTCTGGGGACGTTTTCACACATATTGTTGCAGGAGGAAGGGGGCAAGCTCAGCTTCAGCAGAGAGAGTTTGACTCTGCCCTGTGGGGAGGTGTTACCCTCATCCCCATCACATGGCAATGGATCAAGACCCCAACCACCTGATGGAGCCTTTTGGGGAGCGGCATCTGTCCCATGCTCCTGACCTTGCTCAGCTCCGAACCTTTTCTCCCACCTTTTCAGCTGGAAAACCTCATGCTGGACAAAGATGGCCACATCAAAATCACTGACTTTGGGCTCTGCAAGGAAGGCATCACAGATGGAGCCACCATGAAGACCTTCTGCGGTACTCCTGAGTACCTGGCTCCAGAGGTACCGAAAGCATTCCTGCAGCCAGGCTTTCCTGAAAACTCTTGGGCCAAAGAGGTTTTTTCTGTGGAGGTTATTCCCAAAGACCAAGATGGCTGCGGCTCAGTAGGGGCTTTTCCAAACGCTTGGGTTGCAGGAGTGGTTGTACTGAGAATGGGAGTCCCTGGTGTTGCTGCCTGATTCTTCGGCCTTGTCAGTGCCATACTCTCCGTCTTCCCCCACGCAGGTCCTGGAGGACAACGACTACGGCCGTGCCGTAGACTGGTGGGGCTTGGGAGTTGTCATGTATGAGATGATGTGCGGCCGCCTTCCCTTCTACAACCAGGACCACGAACGCCTCTTTGAGCTGATCCTCATGGAGGAGATCCGCTTCCCTCGTACCCTCAGCCCTGAGGCCAAGTCTCTGCTGGCTGGGCTGCTCAAGAAGGATCCCAAACAGAGGTGTGAGGGTCTGCCGGGGATGAATGGGGGGACCGTGGAGCTACCAGCAGGTCCAGACGTGCCCCTCTGTGCCTACAGGCTCGGCGGAGGTCCCAACGATGCCAAGGAGGTGATGGAGCATCGCTTCTTCGCCCCCATCAACTGGCAGGACGTGGTTCAGAAGAAGGTAGGAAGGGAAGGGAGCGCTTTGGGGGTGGGGGGGGCGAGGGGGCAGGTGAGCACTTGGCACGCTGCTGGCAAACAAATTTCTGGTGTCTGTCAGCTGGTCCCGCCATTCAAGCCCCAAGTGACGTCTGAGATTGACACACGGTATTTTGATGACGAGTTCACCGCCCAATCCATCACCATCACCCCACCGGATCGCTGTGAGTGCCAACGCTGCCCAGAAATGGGGACCCCTTGTCACCTATACCCCTTCCCCTCGTGCAACCTCAATTTTTCCTGTCACCATTTTGGTAGCAGGTGCCACCTGATGGGCTGGTGGCATTGCTGTCACACCTCTATAAAAGCTTGAGGTCGCTCTCACTGCCTGGCCATGGGCAGCTTTGGTGGCATTGCTGCTGCAGGAGGGAGAGGGAAGCTTCTGGACACACCTGGGGGCCTCCGTTGGTGGCTCCCTTACCCTCAAACCCTTCCCCATCCCTGGCTTTGCAGATGACAACATGGGCTCCCTGGAGAACGACCAGCGGACGCACTTCCCCCAGTTCTCCTACTCTGCCAGCATACGGGAGTAACCAGCAGCAGCAGGATTTGGCCTCTGAGGAGGAGGAGGGTTTGGGGGCTCGCTCATAGCGGGGGGCATTTCTCTTCCATGCCCAGCAGAAGGGGGGGGGCGGGATGCTGCAGGTCGCTGCGCCGCAGCACCTTTCGGAAGCCATACCCCTACCAAGTGCTCTTGCTCTGCGGCTCCCGCCGGCACCGAGCCATGCCTCCTGCCCCCGGCCTAGGACTGCTTGGATTTTTAATTATTATTATTTCCATTTTTTAAACTCCTAGAAGTGCTCGCAGCTTTTTAAACCAACTCCCACTTCCCCACAACAGTGGCCTTGATCCCCTGGAAGCTCGGCCAGCCCTCTGCCCAGTAAAACCCACTGCTCCCAGTTGGGGGGAGGCTGTTTTGACAGCAGAAGAAGGGAGGGGGGAACCCTGCCCCCCACCACCCACCCCATGGCTGGGAACCAATGCCGGCTGCCCCAAGGAGGTGGGTGATGACAGGACAGGACCCCTGCAAGACCATGGGGGGGGGACACATTTCAGCCCCTCATGTCCTCCTGGCTCTGCTTTGAATGGAACTGGCAGTGACTGAAAACAGGCTCTACCCTTGGCTTGGCACTGCAGCGGAGGGGACTGCCTCAGCCGTGCATCGACAGCACGGCCCTAAGGAAAATGCCATCCTAAAAGCAATAGTTTGGCTTCTCTGGTGCCTTAAAGCCAGGAGCCACGGTGATGCCCGGCTCAGGGACCCTGGCCACCTCCTCTGGCATCCTCACGGGATGATGGCGTCACTGGAACCAACAGCCTTTGGTCCCGACCCGGTGTTGCAGAGGGACAGGGCTTTTCCTGCCGCACCACTGGCTTGGCATCTGCAGCTGCTGGTGTCGGGACTGGGTTTCTTCTTGCACACGCTGTTGCCGGGGATGGATCCACACCCAACTGCTCCATGGATGCCTTCCAGTCGAGGCCACTATCACTAGGGCTAGTGGCTCCAGGCCCTGCTGGTGTGGCACAGTGCTGGTGGGCCCCAGCGTTCAGGGAGCGTTGCCTTCGCCACAGCGCCTGCACCGACAAGCCGGGCCAGTGACAAGCTGGACTTGCCGCCACCGCCTGGCATCTGCTGGCACGGCTGACACCAGAGCCGTGGTTTAGAGGTAGGAATTTGGTGCCTGGTGCCACTTTGCCGTAGGGAGGAACCGAGAAAAGTTGCTTTTTCTTACTTAGATCCTAGTTGCCCAAAAATCAGTTGAATTAACTTAAAAATACTGGTGTGGTGTGGCGTGGGGGTGTGAGACCCCATAACAAGACAGCAGTGGACATGGTGGCCCGTCATCCCCAGCGTGGTGGCAGCGACCCACTGGCAGCTGTTGCCTGCCCTCGTATTTGTACGGTACAAGCAATAAAATGGGGGTTTCTTTTTGTTTTTTTTTTTTAGCTTCTTTTTTGGAGGAACTGGGATCTTGGGCTATTTGGGGGGGGGGAAGGGGAGGCTGGGTGAACCTGGCTACCACCCCTGGGGGACCCTGGCGCTCCTGTGGCCTCAGGGATGTGCCCCAGAGTCCCTGAGGATCCCAAGAGTGATCCCTAATTGCCCTTGTACTCCCTGGCGTCTATCATGTGTCCCTGTCCCCAGGGCATCCCTGAAGCAGGTGACAGCACAGGACACCGCATTGGTCACTAAGCACTTTACTGGTGGCTTCCAGGGCTGCTGCCCCTCCCCAAGCTGTCCTTGGCTGGAGGCCGCGGTGGGGGGGTGACAGTGGGGCTCAGAGCTGCAGGAACTCGGCCACAAAGGCAACCAGGATCTTGGACAGGTCCTCCATGGTGGGAGGGTGCAGGTTCTCCACAGTGTCCTCGAGGGTGTGCCACACAGGCGGGAAGGGCGTGGGGATGAGGTGCAGAACAGGGACACCTGCAGGGACACGGTATGGGGGGACAGGATGTGATGGGGGATGTGTTTCCCCCCTCCCCGGATCATCAGCCCACAGGCCGCCATCCCGCTGCTTGGCCTGGCCATGCAGCATGGGAACAACACACCCCAGGGGATGGGGCAGGGGATGGGGACATCACCTCGCTGGAGGAAGGGGACGTGGTCATCCTCGACAGGTCCTGGGGCTGGGCTGAGGCGGAAGAAGGGCTGGTCCTGAGGAGGGGTGTGCAGCAGCCCCAGTCGCCGCAGCCGCTGCTCTGCTGGGGACAGGGTGGGGTAGGACCTGTGACACCCCTGCTTCCTCCCTGGCCCCACGTCCATCCCTGTCCCAACCCTCTGCCTCAGCTTGTCCCCCGCTTGTGTCCCCACCTGATCCCCTCCCCACACCCCATCTGTGCCCTGTCCCCATCTGCATCCCCACATCCCAGCCCCATTCCCACCCCATCCCCTTGTCCCCATCCAGTCCCCATGTCCCACCGATGGCGACGAGGCGCAGGAACCAGTGGTGGGTGCGGGGGAAGTGGCTGTGGATGGCAGGGTGCCGGGCGCCCAGCAGGTCCAGCAACACCAGCAAGCTCTAGGGACACCAGCACAGCCAATGGGGACACCAGCACAGGTGCAGGGACACCACAGTGCCACCATCCTCAGATGCTGTGGGACTGTCTCAGCTGTGCCAACACCATGTCACCACCCCTGGGTGCCACCGGACCACCCCGGTTGGGTCACCGCAGCAGCAGGGACCATCTCAGTTAAGCCAGTACCATGTCACCATGCTTCAGTGACATCAGATCAGCCGCCCCCTCACCCCCACCTTTGGTCATCATCCTTGGTGCCATGGCACCATCCCAGCTGGGTCATGGCCACAGCTACCCCCTCGCCACCACCCTTGCGTGCCACCAGACCACCCCGCCACCCTCCCACCACCCTCGGGTGCCACCAGCCTGCCACTGACATGGGGCTTGGCGCTGCTCACCATGGCAGTGATCTGTGTGTCATGGGGCCCGTGGGGGGTGGTGGCCATACGTGCTGCCAGGTGCCGGGCACCATAGAGGGAGTCCGTGTCGCTCCAGTCCCCAAAGGCTTCCTCCCCGTCCAGGAAGAGCAGCTGCAGCGTCACCTCGAGGCCCTGCTAGGACCCCAGCGTCCAGCAGTGGGGGAGGGACCCCGGCATCCAGGGGGGACCCAGGCATCCTGGGGCGGGGGGGGGTGGGGGGGAGGGGGGAGGGGGACTGGGTCTGGGCCCTAGGGCCACCCATCACCCACCCTGTCCTTGGCACGCTGCAGGGGCCGGTCGAGGGCAGCTGCCAGCTCCAGGAGGATGGCGCAGGGCACAGCCGAATCGGTGGCCCCCAAAAAGAGTCGCTGGCTGGTATCAGGGGGCAAGACCTTGGTGTCGTAGTGACAGGCGAGGACCAGGCGTCGGGGGGCAGTGGGGGCCACTGTGGCCACCACATTGGTGAAGGTCACCAGTCCCCGAGGAGTCACCCCTTCAAAGGCATCGAGCTCCACATGCCAGGCAGCCCCCAGGGCACCCAAGCACTCCACAATGTGCTGCAGGGATGAGGACCCTGGTGAGAGGCATGGCAGCACCCTCAGGTGGGTGCGGCAGCACCCTGGGGTGGAGGGGAGTGTGTGTGGGGTCTTACCTGGCGGGCAACGCGGCTTCCGGGCCCACCTGGCACCCGTTCCCGCAGGAGGGGCTGCAGGAAGGTGTCCCACAGGCGGCTGCGATCCAGCTGCCCCAGCAGCGCCCGGAGAGCCAGCTCTGAGGGGGGGCCAGAGAGGGGCTGGGGGGGGGCTGTGTCAGTATTGGGGGGCCCTGGAGGGATCCGAGGCCCCCCATGATGGGTCTGGCAGGCCCTGGGGAGTTGGGTACCCCGTGGGGGAGCTCTGGGGGATGTTGGGGGCTCAGGGGGGTGTCTGGGCATCCCTGGAGGGGTTTCAGGTGACAATGGACACATTAGGTGCCCCCATGATGGGGTCTAGGAGAGCCGAGGAGCGGGCTGAGGGCCCTGGGGGGACTCTGGGAGGTCCATGGGTGCATTAGGTGGCCCTATGATGGGATCTGGGTGTCTTGGAGGGGACTGAGGGCGCTAGGGGATACTGGGGGGCCCTGTGGGGTGGGTCTAATTGCCCCAGGACCCATTGGCCGCCTCCCTGATGGGGTCTGGGGGACCCCCAAGGGACTAGGGGCCCCGGGGAAGGTGGGGAGGTCCCCATGGGGTCTAAGGGCTCCCAGGGACAGCGGGGACATGCCGGGCACCCCCTCCCCGCTCCCCCCCAGCCTTGCTCACCGAGCCAGTGCCCCGTTCCGCGCTGGGCCAGGCGACGTAGAGGAGTGCGGCGGCAGTCGCCAGCGCCAGGAGCGGCAACAGCGGCCGGGTACAGCGGCGGGACCGCGGGCAGAGCCCGGGCCCCGGCACCGGGAGCGGGACCCCGGCAGGACCGGGAGCGGGACCCGAACCCGCGGGCCGGGAGCGGCGGGAACCTCCGGCGCCCTTCCGCATGGCGAGGGGGCGGGGCTTCCCGGGGCGGGGCCGCGGAGGGTGGCCGGGCGACGAGGACGCCCCTAATAGGGTACGAGGCGGGGCTTCCGATCTAGGTCACGCCCACTCCCGGCGAGGCCGGCTCCGGGTGTACGCGGATACGCATGCGCGGCGGCCCCGGGCAGGCGTTGGCGCATGCGCAGACACCCCCCCCGTGGGGACAGAGCGACCGGGTGCAGCCGTGACCCCCGTGGGACGTCACCCTCAGCCGTGATGTCACGCTCAACGTGTGACGTCACCCGGGGCGGGGGGGGCGTCACTCTGGGCAGGATGTCAGCTCAGACCAGGACATCACCCCTGAGATGTCACCCTAGCAGGGGACGTCGCTGCGCCATGGACATCCCCCCGTGCCAGGAGGTCACCCCAGGTGGGGATGTCAATCCAGGGAGGATGTCACCCTCCATGGGGACGTCACCGTGGGCGGGATGTCACCCCAGAGGGGGCCACCGCCCTCCACGGCGCTGAAGCCACCCACCACGGTGCCACCACCCCAGATGGGGATGTCACCCTCTGTCTGGCCACCCCCTTCCACAGGGCCACCCACCTCTGCAGGGCCACCACTGCAGATGGAGACGTCACCCTCCCTCTGGCCACCCCCCACCCTCCACAGGGCCTTCGCCCTGGATGGGACCCTTGCCCTCCTCGCTGCCCCCACCCCCCCACCACTTTGTTCCTTTTTCTTTTTTTTCTTCAAGTTTTGGCGTTTGATGATGGTTTTTTCTTTTTTTTTTTTTTTCCACCTTCTCCTCCGCCCTTTCCAGCAACCGCCGCTGACAACTTCCACCCTCCATGTCCCCATGATCTGCCACCACCATCCCCGCTGGCTCCTGTCCCTTCACCTGCTGTCATCGCGCCGGGTGGCTGGGTGTACCCAGTTGTTGTCGTGCAAGCCCACCCTGCAGCCAGGCGCCTCCTTATCAGGTCTCCGGCAGCACATCCAGTAGGATCGGCCATAAGGCAGGTCGTGGTGGTAGGGCTTGGGATGCCACCGACACAGGGATACGTCCCCCTTCTCATAATGCTTCTTGCACTGCTTGCAGGGGTCGTCACGGTAGAGGGGATCACGGTTCCAGCGGGAATCGGTGGCCTGCACCCCAAAGGTCTCGATGATGGACTTGAAGTAGTGGCAGGAGCACTTGAGGGCGGCCAGCGCTTGGGTGGGCAGGTAGCTGAAGATCTTCACCATGACATGCTCTGGCAGCAGGAGCATGTACTGCCGGGGCTCCAGCAGCCGCTGGATCTTGAAGCGGATCTCCAAAAAGTCGTGGGAGACATGACGGTACAACCGGCAAAGTGAGGGGTCAGGGACAGCTGATGGCTCCTCGCCGGCCTCTGCATCCTCTGCCACCGGCGTCTCCTCGGGGACAGGCAGGAGGAAGAGCTGCCCTGGTGGCGGGTCTTCCTGTGCCGCTGCTGGCAGCCGCACCGTCTCCTCCTTCATCTTCTTGGCACTGTCCTTGCCAAAGAAGACGCATTGGTCCACCACCCCCGTCACCACCACGTCCACATGGAAGCCAGAGGCACAATCCCGTGCTGACACCAATGACCCCTCACTGGTTCCTTCGCTCGTCTCCGGCTTGACAGCAGTCACTGACCCCTCACCACATCCCATGTCCACGTCAGGGACATCCCCATCTCCCTTGGGACCAGCGGTGGCCAGGAGGAACTCCACATTGTTGGGCAGCGTGTCACGGGACGGGCTGATCAGCTGGTAGAGGTCACAGGTGATTTTGTCCTTGGCACGACCGCCAGCATTACCACCGCCACTCGCCGTCCCGCAGCTCATAAAGACACAATTGGGACGCCCAACACCACCCGGCTCAGCTGCGGCGGCTCCGGCACGGGGCTCGCGGCCGCTGGAGATGCGGAAGGCGATGCGCACCTCACCGGGACCTGGTGCCGACGATGCTGCCGCCGCAGCAGCACATTCGGTGCCTGGGCGGCACAACCCATTGGGCCGGGTGCCACCATGCTCCCGCTGCCGTGACTCAAAGTGGGCAACAGCTTCAGCCACCCGGCTGCAATCGGAGCCACTCGGCGCTTTGGTTTCACCGCCAGCCGCCTCCACGAAGACAACTGGGGCAGCAGGAGCACCGCAGGGCCGGGGGAAGCTCTGCAACGCCAGCGCCGTCCTCTGCTCCACCAACGCCACCATCTCCGCCACTGACAGCAAGTCAGGGGCTTCACTGGCAGCAGTGGACGGTTCAAAGGGGCGTGGGCAAGCCGGGTCCCTGCCGCCAGTAGCCCATGCTGGGTTTGGCTTGCTCTTAGTGGGGTCGTGGCAGCGCCGGCGCCGCTTGGCTTTGGAGCTATCGCTGCCCCAGTTGCCCTTTACCTTCATGGTGCTGGCGCGGCCACTGGTGCCACCGCTGCCGATGCCACCGCTGCACTGGTGCGCCACAAAGAAAGCCACCTTCTCTTTGGTGTTGCCCGGTTTGATGACATACCACGTGTCCAGCAGCACCCGACCTTCCTCTGCAGATGCCGGGGGAGCCAGGGCAACATCGGCGGGAGCTGGTGGCGTGTTTTCGGAGGGTGCCCGGGCTCCGGCAGGCTCTTCGGTGGGACGGCAGGAGAAGGGTTTCTTGGTGGAGCCGGGACTGGGGCATGGTTTGTTCTGAGAGTAGGTGCCGAAGGGCCGTGGGCACCAGAGCTGCAGGTGAGGGAAGGCGTTGGGCTCCATCAGGGCAGCATGGCACTGCCAAAGCTGATGACGATGTGGGCTGCCGGCACCTGTGCCCTGGCCTGCCGGGAGACAAAGGGGTGTTTATGCGGATGGTGGGACAGCGTGGGGCTGGCGGAGCCAGTGTGAGGCTTTGGGGGCACTATGGGGCCGGCGGGGCTGGTGTGGGACTTCCGGGGACACTATGGGGCTGGCGGGGCCGGTGTGGGGCTGACGTGGAGCTTTGGCGTGGCTATGGGACTGGCAGGGCCAGTGTGGGGCTTTGGGGGATGCTATGGGGCTGACGGGGGGCTGGTGTGGGGCTGACGTGGAGCTTTGGGGTGGCTATGGGGCTGGCAGGGCCAGTGTGGGGCTCTGGAAGCCGCCAGGGGGCTGGCGGGGACAGTGTGCAGCTTTGGGGGGGCGCTATGGGGCTGGCGGGGTGAGCACAGGGCAGCGGGGGTTAACGGGGCCATTACCAGGCCGTTCCCAACACCATTACTGGGCCGTACTGGGGCCGCTGGGGGGGGTCGCTGGGGCACTGCCCGGGCTGTGCCCCCCCCCGGCCCCGCCCCACTTTGCACGCTCAGCCGCCAAGCCACGCCCCCTTTGCACGCGCAGAAGCTCCGCCCCCTCCCGCAGAAGGCCCTGCCCTATCCGGACGCCCCACCCCCTCACCGGCACCACCGGCTTCGGCCCGGCGCTGCCAGCGGGGGGCTGGGCAAAGCCCTTAAAGCGGCCGCGGCGCCCTCGGAGGTGGGGCTCGCCCCGCCGCGCCCCGCCGTTTTAACGGCAGGCCGTGGCAGCCGTTTGTTGACAGGCCCTGCGCGCGAGGCGACGACCAATCAGGGAGCCGCGTTCGGGCCATGCCCATATATGGACGGCTGCAGAGCGGTGGGCTGAGGGCGTGGTCGGCGTAGGGGCGTGGTGAGAGGGGGGCGTGGCCTGGAGGCCACGCCCTCTCGGGCCGCGGGGAGGGGAGGGACGCGGGCGCGGTCCCGCGTGGGCCCGGGGAGGGGGGAGGTGTGCGGAGCCGGGACCCTCGTGGGTGACGCAAGGCCGGGCCCAGCGCCGCACCCACACACACACCCCCGCCTTCCTCCCGCGCGGCGCTGGTACACGCGTGTCCCCACGCGCGACATGGAGACACACCCTCGGCCCCGCACAAGGCGGGGGCAGCCCCGCCCCCCAGCGCAAAGCGCGCCCGTCCCGGTGTCCCCGGCGTCCCACGGGCGCGGAGCCGCCCCCTCCCCTGCCAACCGCCACGATGTGTCACGGTGGGAGACGCCCGCCCCCCCACCCGAGCGGCGGGCAGGGACCCATATCCCCCCCTCCCCGCCGTGTCACGCGTCGGCGGCACCGGTCCCCGGTGTGAGGCTGGGACACCCCCGCACCCCGCCTTCCCACGGCCCCGCCGCCAGTACCGAGCGGTGGCCCCGGGTCTCCACCGCTGCCCCGCCACGCCCCGGGGCACCGCCCCCCCGCCCCCCCGCCGGGCCCCGCCCGGTGCTGCCGCCCCTCCCCCGCTCACCGGGCAGGTGCCGGGCGCGGCCGCTCCGCCTCTCCGCGCCGCTTCCGGGGTGCCCCGCGCATGCGCACTCCTCTCGCTCTCTGCGCATGCGCTGTCCGGGGCCTTATGGGAGATGTAGTCCGACCTGTCTTGCAGAGCCTCCGCGCATGCGCCGAAGTGGATGATGGGGGTTGTAGTCCGCCATCGTGCCGCGCCTGCTCAACGTCTGTGGTGGGGCGTGGCCCACGTGAGGGGGGCTCGACCCGCCCCTAGTCACCCCACTCCGCTCTCCCAGTGGCGCCCCAGTACCCCCCCCAGTCACTCCACTCACCCACAGGCCCCTGCAGTGACCCTCCCCACGCCACTCAGCTGTGGCACACTCAATGGACCTCTCAGACGACACCCAGCCCTGGTCACCTGTGACAGCCCAGTAGCACCCAGTGACACCCACCCCAGTCTCCAGTGTCCCCCCGTGACACTCCCAAGACACACACACACCCCCCGTGCCCCACCCAGTGATTTCACAGGAGCCACTCATGGGTGTCACATATTTCTTTAGAGTACAGAGCCAGGGACCCTGGGGCACCTGCCCCAGCACCCCAAGGTGTCAAGGAACACCCCGACCCATCCCCAGCATCCCAAGGCATCAGGAACACCCCTCATCACCCCAAGGTGGCGGGGTCCTGGGACACCCTGCCCCAGACCCAAAGGAGTTGGGAACCCCCAACCATTCCCCCCAGCACCCCAAAGTGTCAGGGAACACCCCAAGGTCCCCTGCCTCACCCACCACCACCCAAAGGTGACAGGGATACACACCCACCCCCAGCATCCAAAGGCTTCTGGGACACACACCCCCCCCAGCACCCCAAAGACTTGGGACCCTCCCAGCACCCAAAGGTCGTCGTCTCCCCCCCTCAGCAGCAGCTCTCGGCGATCGGGTGCCCCCCAGGATCAGGAGGTGCCAGGCGCTGCCCCCCAACAGCTACGTAGCAGCGGGTGCCCTGGGGAGGGCCCCGGGGGGGGCCAGGGAGGCAGGGGGCACCCAGGCGGCACCGCTGCCACCCACGCCGCACCTCCGCCTGCACCTGCGGGCACCAGGGCATGTTGCAACACGTCACAACACACCGTAACATGTGTGTATCCCCCACCCCCACCCTTGGCATGTCATGGCACATCCTGACGCACCTCCTTGTTGATGAAGCAGTAGAGGATGCTGACAACGAGGCCCTGGGATGATGGGGGGAGGCAGGAGCACCCCGGGTCAGGGGTGCACCCAGGCATATAGGTCCACATGGTTGCACCCACACATACGTTTGCTCCTCGGACCTGAACACCATCTCCACCCCCACCACCCCCTAGCACCCGCCCCCCCCATTGCAGCACCCACCTCCTGCAGCCCCTCCATTGCACTCTCCCTATTTTAGCCCCCCATTGCATTCCCCCATGGCATCCCCCTATTTTATCCCCCCCATTGCATTCCCCCATGGCACTCCCCTATTTTATCCCCACCGTTGCACCCATTATATCCCCTCCTCATCGTAGCCCCTCACGTTGCAGCAGCACCCACCCCATTGCAGCCCCCCCATCACAGCCCCTCATTTACGCCCCTCTTTTACACCCCTCCATTACACCCCCCACCACACTGCAGCCCCCCCATTGCACCCCTCATGGCCCCCCCTGTGGCCCCCCCATTTGCATCTCCCCACCCGCCCCATGCCCTCCCTGGCACCTGGGAGGAGGAGAGCAACAGCTGCAGGCAGAGCCGCACCAAGCGCAGGGTGCCCCCCCTTTGCCCCTCCCCCAGCAGGGCAAAGGCCACCTCGTGCACCCCCAAAAGCGGGATCAGCGTCAGGGTTGACCTGGCCAGCCTGTGGGAGAGGGGGACACGCTCGGAGACACCCCTGGGGACAGCTGTGGGGACATGCTGAGGGGCACCCACAGGGACACCTTCAGGGATGGGGTCCCCCTTGGGGAAGCCCCTGGGGACCCCCAGGGATGCCCTCGGGCTGGGATGGGGATGGGGACACCCTCAGGGACACAGCTGGTGGCATTACAGGGATGGGGACGTGCATGGGGACACGCTTGGGGACACACTCGGGGGTGTCACAGGAAAGGGGACACGGTTGGGGACATACTTGGGGGACACTGCAGGGCTGGGGACACACACAGGGCTAGGGGACATTGCATGGATAGCACGGGGACACAATAGCGACAGGGACAGGGTGTGCGACCTGTGTCCCTGTGACCCCACTGTCCCCACACATACTCCAGTGTCCCCATGTCATTGGCGTCCCCATACGCGTCCTCAGTGTATCCATGTCCCCCTGCACAGCCCAATGTCCCCGTGTCCCCACCTGACCCTGGTGTCCCCATGGGACACCTGATGTGCTCGGACTTTGGCCACCAAGATGCGGACGATGCGCACGAACACCACAAAGTTCACCTGGGGATGGGAACACCAGTGGTGACAACCCCTGCAGTGGGGACACTGCCCTGGGATGGCCATCCCCTGCGCCGTGTCACCCACCGCCACAGCCATCAGGATGGGGCAACGGATGATCCACCACACCGCCGCCTTCTCGTTCCTCTCCCAGCACCTGCCAGGCAGGCGATGCTCAGCTGGACACCTGGGTCCCCAGTTGGGGACATCGCAGTGTCCCCCGAGGACAAAACGGTGAGCAGAGGTGTCTGGCAGCCTCACCCCTCATTCTCGTAGAGGTACCTCACCACCACCCACGGTACTACGAAAAGCACGGGAGCTCCTGGAGGGATGGGGACAAGGTTGGGGAGGGGACATGGGGACACAAGGGGACATGGGGGTACGCAGCAACAGGCTCACCCCATCCGAGGAGGAGGAAGGCAGGGAGGCAGCGCTCGCCGGAGAAGGCCGCCAGCACCAGGAGCTTGTGGAGGAAGAGCCCCTCAGCCAGCAGCCACCCGTAGTTGGCCCCAACGCAGTACTGGGTGAGAGCCTGGGCCAGCCGGCACCCTGCCACCGCCTGCCACGGGGACACCGGCGTCAGGGTGGCACTGGCATCGTGTTGGACCGGCATCAGGGTGGCACCAGCATCGTGATGGGACCAGCATCGTGGTGGCACCAGCATCATGGGGGACCAGCCCCCACCCTTTAGTCCCCCATCCCAGCACAGCCCACCATCCCCACACCCACGGGTGCCCCCCGTTCCCCACGGGTGCTCACCTGCTGGCCCAGCAGCTGCAGGGGGTGCCCAGGGCCAGGGCGCAGGCGGCGCTGCAGCAGCGCATCCCGTGTCAGAATGGCACCCGCCCGCAGCACGAAGGAGAGGAAGAGGTTGGCGTGGATGAAGTTGCGGGTGCAACGCAGACGCCTGCAGGGACGAGGGGGTAGCAGGTGGCAGCATCCACGGGTGCCCTGCTAGGACCCAGGGGTGCCCCGGTGTGGGTACCTGAAGATCAGGAGCAGCAGCAACGCCAGGAGGAGGGCGATGAGGGAGAGGGAGTAGCCCACGGTGTAGAGGAGGCGGAACTGCTCCAGCAGCCAGGCCTGCCGCTGCGGGGACAGGGAGAGGGGACAGGGAGATGGCACTGTGCTGGCAGGTGGCACAGGGCATGGCATGGGGCAACGGGGTATGGCATGGTGCGTGGTGCAGCGTGGTGTAGTGCAGCATGGTATGGTGCAGTGCATCATGGCACAGTGCAACACAGCACAGCACAGTGCAACACGGCATAGCACAGTGCAACACGGCATGGCATGGTGCAACACGGCATGGCACAGTGCAACATGGTATGGCAAGGTGCATGGCACGGGATGGCATGGTGTGTGGCACAGCATAGCACTGGGCACAGCATAGCATGGCACAGCGCAACCCGGCACAGCACAGTGCACAGCACGGCATGGCATGGTGCAACGCTGCATGGCGTGGTGCAGCACAGTGCGTGTCGCTGCATGGCATAGGACAACACAGCACAGCACAGAGCATCACAGTGTATGGCATGGCATGGCACAGTGCCACACAGCACAGCACAACGTGGTGCAACACGGCACGGCACAGCCCAGTGCATGTCACAGCACAGCACAAGCTGGCGCAGCCCAGCAGCTCCCAGCGCAGCGCACGCTGCAGTGCAGCCCGACAGCACACGGCACAGCACAACGCGGGGTATGGCACGTGTCAGGCTGGGGCGCCGCAGCCCAGCACATGGCCCAGCATGGCACAAAGCATGGCACGCCACAGCACAGGGCACGGCACAGCACGGAGCGCAGCACAGCACAGCGTGGCGCCAGGAATGGCACAGGGCACGGCACGGTGCACAGCGCAGCACGGTGTGGCACAGTGAGGCACAGGGCTGAGCACAGCATGGCACGGCACAGGGCACAGTATGGGGCACGGCACGGTGCACGGCACAGCACAGCGTGATGTGGCGCACGGAGCAGCGCGGTATGGCACAGGGTAGCACAGCACAGTGTGGCATGTTGCACAGCAGAGCGGCACGGTGCACAGCACGGCATGACATGGCAGCGTGACACAGCCCAGCGTGGCACCTCCGAGCATGGCCCAGCATGGCATGGCATGGCGCGGCACCCCATGGCATGGCACCCCACAGCACGGCACCCAGGCCCCCACCTGCAGTGGCTGCTCCTGTGCCAGGTCCTCGCACTGTGAATGGTCCTGCCAGGGTCGCCCCATCTCGTCTGTCACCCACCGCCCGTCGGGTCCGCAGCGCCGAACCACCACCCCGCCCTGCACTGAGCACCCCATCCCATCACTCTGCAGCACCCAGGGGCACCCACGGGTCCCCCCGGGGCTGGTGCCACCCCCCCATTACCTCGGTGGTGCCAGGGCAGGTACCAGGGGCAGGGGACGGTGACGGTGCTGTTGGGGGATGCATCCCCCCAGCAGGCGTACATGTCGAAGCTGCGGTTGCAGACAGGTCCTGGAGAGGGTGGGTGGGGGCGTCAGGGTGTCCCTGGTGTGTCCCCCAGTGTCCCTACTCCATCTCACTCACCGGGTGCCGGGGGGTCAAGGTGCAGGCGCAGCTCACAGGCGTGCCGGTACTCGTGCCAGGCGGCCAGTGTTGCCTGGGCTGAGCGCTCCTCCTGCAAGGGGACACCGTGGGGGGGCCACCACCAGGGTCACCATATTGGGGCCACCATGATGGGGCCACCACGACTGGGGCCACCACCATGGGGATACCATGGTCCTGGAGGGGAAAGCTGGGGGGGTGGGTCTTCTGATGAGCCACTGGGAGAGTCCTGGGGAGTCCCAGCAGCAGCACTGGGGGGTCCCAGGGTATGGGGGGACCCCGGAGGTAACATTGTGGGGGTCCTGGCAAGTGGGGGGCTCACCTCTGCCCCACGCAGGACCCGGCTGAGCAGGAAGGGGGTCATTGCCCAGTGGCCCGTGACGGTGACAGCAGCTCCTGGGGGTGGGGCAGGGTACCGGGGAGGAAACCAGGAGGGATGGGGGTACTGGTGTCACGCCCCCCCCCCCCCGCCCCGTTATGGGCGCCGCCACCACCCCCCCCCGCCACCCCCCTTGACGCGCTCGTTTCCAGGGAGCTGCAGGTGGTGCCCGGACGCCTGGGTCCCTCCGGGGAGGGGGACGGGACCGGGACATCCCCTGCACCGACACCTCCGACGTGACCGCCCTCCCCACCCCCAGGCCCGCGGACACGCGGGGGGACCTCGGCTGGGGCAGCCGTTGTGGGGGGGTGGGCAGTGGCCACCTCCGTGGTGATGCCGGTTCCTCACGGTGCCACCTCGGTGTCCCTTGTCCCTCCCCCCGGTGTCCCTCGTCCCCTCCCCGGTGTCCCGGGCCCCCCACGCGTGTCCCCCGCTGCTCCTCAGAGTGTCCCCATGTCCCCTCCGCTTCACCCCGACACCCTCCTCGACCCTCCCGGGTGATGCCGGTGCCGCCCGGTGCCATCCCCGGTGTCCCTTGTCCCCTCCCACGGTGTCCCAGGTCCACCCACGCGTGTCCCCCCGCTGCCCCCCACGCTTCACCCCGATACCCCCGCGGGCCCCTCCGGTGCCCCCGCTCCCCATGGAGCCCCCCGGTGCCCTTCCCACCGGGACCCTCGGTACCGGCTCGGCGTGGGGCTCCGCCGCCCTCGGGGCACCGGCACCGACTCCGGCGGCGCCGCCCCCGGGAGGGGCGGGGGCACGGGGTGGGGCGGGGGGCATCGGTGGGGGGGCTCAGTCGGAGCAACGTGACCCGGTGGGAGCTCGGAGCCCGGCCCACGTCTCGGCTGGGGGGAGCCGGGGTCTACCTCCCACCTCCCAGGGCTCCAGGGTCACCCAAGGGGGCACCAGCATCAACCACGGGTGCCTCAATGCCACCCACGAGTGTCCAGCGTCACACAAGGGCAGCCAATATCACCCACAGGACTTCAGTGTCACCCATGGGAAGTCTGATGTCACCCAAGTGGGCTCCAGTGTCATGCAGGGAGATGCAGTGTCACCCAGGGGGTCCAGTGCCACCCACGTGTGCTCCAATATCACCCGAGGGGCTCCAGCATCACCGAGGGTGCTCTAGCATCACCATGAGGGCGCCAGCATCACCCGGGAGAATCTGGTATCACCCACAGATGCTTGTGTCACCCGGGGGGGCTCCAGGGTCACCCACAAGTTCTCCATTGTCACACGGGGGGGCTTCAGCATCCCCCATGGCTGTCCCAGTGTCACCCACGGGTTGTCCAGCATCACCCACCAGTGCTTCAGAGTGACTCGGGGAGCGCCACAGCCACCCGGCAGGGCTCCAGTGGCACTGGTTGGTGCTCCAGTGTCACCCCAGGGGGGTCCAGCATCAACAACAGGTGGTGCAGCGCCAACCATGGGTGCTCCAACGGCACCCATGGGTGCCCCAGTGTCACCCAGGAGGGTCCAAGGTCACCCACGGGTTGTCCATTGTCTCCCAGGGATGCTCCAGCATCACCCACGGGTGGTCCAGTGCCACCCACGGCTGCTCCAGTGTCACCCATGGGTGCTCCAGCGTCACCCAGGGGGGTCCAAGGTCACCCACGGGTGTCCATTGTCTCCCAGGGGTGCTCCAGCATCACCCACGGGTGGTCCAGTGCCACCCACGGCTGCTCCAGTGCCACCCATGGGTGCTCCAGTGTCACCCAGGAGGGTCCAAGGTCACCCACGGGTGTCCATTGTCTCCCACAGGTGCTCCAGCATCACCCACGGGTGGTCCAGTGCCACCCACGGCTGCTCCAGTGTCACCCATGGGTGCTCCAGCGTCACCCAGGAGGGTCCAAAGTCACCCATGGGTCGTCCAATGTCACCCACAAGTGCTCCAGCATCACCCAGGGGGGTCCAGTGTCACCCATGGGTGCTCCAGCGTCACCCAGGAGAGTCCAAGGTCACCCACGCGTTGTCCAGTGGCACCCATAGGTGCTCCAGCATCACCCAGGGGGGGTCCAAGGTCACTCACGGGTGTCCATTGTCTCCCAGGGATGCTCCAGCATCACCCACGGGTGGTCCATCATCACCAATGGGTTGTCCAGTGGCACCCATAGGTGCTCCAGCATCATGCAGGGGGGTCCATCATCACCCACGGGTTGTCCAGTGCCACCCATGGGTGCTCCAGCGTCACCCAGGAGGGTCCAAGGTCACCCACGGGTGTCCATTGTCTCCCACAGGTGCTCCAGCATCACCCACGGGTGGTCCAGTGCCACCCACGGCTGCTCCAGTGTCACCCATGGGTGCTCCAGCATCACCCAGGAGGGTCCAAAGTCACCCATGGGTCGTCCAATGTCACCCACAAGTGCTCCAGCATCACCCAGGGGGGTCCAGTGTCACCCATGGGTGCTCCAGCATCACCCAGGAGAGTCCAAGGTCACCCACGCGTTGTCCAGTGGCACCCATAGGTGCTCCAGCATCACCCAGGGGGGTCCAAGGTCACCCATGGGTGTCCATTGTCTCCCAGGGATGCTCCAGCATCACCCAGGACGGTCCAGTGCCACCCACGGCTGCTCCAGTGTCACCCATAGGTGCTCCAGCATCACCCAGGGTGGTCCATCATCACCCACAGGTTGTCCATTGTCTCCCACGGGTGCTCCAGCATCACCCAGGGGGGTCCAAGGTCACCCACGGGTGTCCATTGTCTCCCACAGGTGCTCCAGCATCACCCAGGGAGGTCCAAGGTCACCCACGGGTGTCCATTGTCTCCCAGGGATGCTCCAGCATCACCCACGGGTGGTCCAGTGCCACCCACGGCTGCTCCAGTGTCACCCATGGGTGCTCCAGCGTCACCCAGGGGGGTCCAGTGTCACCCATGGGTGCTCCAGTGTCACCCAGGAGAGTCCAAGGTCACCCATGGGTGTCCATTGTCTCCCACAGGTGCTCCAGCATCACCCACGGGAGGGTCCATCATCACCCACGGGTGGTCCAGTGCCACCCACGGCTGCTCCAGTGTCACCCAGCAGTACTCCGGTATCACCTGGGAGGGTCCAAGGTCACCCATGGGTGTCCATTGTCTCCCACGGGTGCTCCAACGTCACCCAGAAGTACTCAGCGTCACCCGGGAGGGTCCAAGGTCACCCACGGGTGTCCAGCGCCACCCACACGTGCCCCGTGCCGGGGGGGGGGGAGGGGCCGCGCACAGCCCGCCGAGCGCGGGGGGCGTGTCACAGGGGCGGGGCCGAGAGGACGCGCCCCCCGTGCGCTCTCCCCGCCCCTCCCCGGGTCGCGCGACGGTGAGGTCACCGGGCGCGCGGCGGAGGATGGTGGCGGGCGCGTTCCCGCTGGCCAAGCTGCTGACGCTGGGCGCGCGCCAGCTGAGCCGCCCCCTGGCGGCCCGCATCAAGGCCGGGGCGCGCGCCAGCCCCTTCTTCCGCGCCTACGTCTGCCTCCCGCCCGCCCAGCGTGAGTGGGGAGCGAGGGCACCGGGGGGAGGGGGGCCGGAGGGGGAGGGCCGGAGGGGGGCCGGGGGGGGCCCGGGGCGTGGCCTGGCCGGTGCCCCGCCGCTCCCCGCCGCTCCCCCCCCCCCCCCCCCCACAGTGTATCACTGGGCGGAGATGCGCGCCAAGATGCGGCTGATGGGCTTCCGCGGCGCCGCCGTGAAACCCCTGAACGAAGACGCGGCGGCGGAGCTGGGGGCGGAGCTGCTGGGGGAGGCGATCGTGTTCGGCGTCGGGGGCCTGTGCCTATACCTGGAGTACGCGCGGCAGGCGGGGCAGGCGCGGCGGCGGGAGGAGGAGCAGGCGGCGGTGCTGCGGGACTTGGGGGCGCAGCTGGACCGGCTGCGGGAGGAGCTGGACGCCATGGCGGCGCGCCTGCCGCCCGGCCCCGCCCCCACCGGCTCCGGCCCCGCCCCCGCCGGCTCTGCTAACGCCCTCGCCGGGACTAACCACGCCCTCGCTGGAACTAACCACGCCCTCGCCGGGACTAGCCACGCCCGCGCTGGACCCGGCCATTAAAAGTGCCCTGATGCTCTTCCCGCCGACGGTTTCCTTTAGGGGCGGGGCTTGGTGCAGAGGGGCGTGGCCCCGATGGGAGGAGGCGGGGCTTGCTCACCGTGGGTGGAGGTGGCGGTGGGCGGGGTCAGGCCTGGTGGAGTGTCGGGGCAGAGCTAATGGCAGTGAGCAAGGCCTGGAATGGGACAGGCCTTCAGATGGGGCCACACAGGGGCAGGGTCTGGGGTAGGGGCGGGGCCAGCAGTGGTGGGCAGGTCTTCAGGTGGGCCTCTTGGGGGCGGAGCCTGGAGCAGGGCAGGCTGCAATTGGCAGAGCTAACGGTTGGGGGCGGGGTCTGCCTGGGTGGGTGGGCCTTGAGGCTGCATGCTGCTTGGGGGCGGGGCCTGGTGCCCTTGGAGCAAGTGGGAGCAGTGCTAAGGGTTGGGGTGGGGCTTGCCCTTTTAGGGTGATTAGGGTGGGGCCAAGGATTATGGGTGGGGCACGCATCAGGGGCGTGGTCACACCATGGGGGAGTTCACAGTGCGGGGGGGGGGGGGGGGAAGATGGAGGGCAGAACCAAGAGCTAGGGGGGAGGGGCTGCACCCAGGAGGGGCATGGTGGGGCTAGGGCCACAAGCCCCTTGGCTGGGCAGCAATTAGTGGGGAGCTGCTTGGGGCGGGGCTAGGATGAGTGGGCGGGGCTTTTCTCTTGCAGGGGGCGGGGCTGACACATGCTATTAAAACAACGCAAAGCCCCCACTGTCCCTCTCATTGCTGTGACTGGGGGGAGGGGGGTGTGTGGAACAGGCTCCCCCGGGTGACATGGACAAGGACACAGGTGTCACATACAAAACAACCGCATTTATTTGTGGCAGGGGAGGGGGATACCCCAACCTCCCCCCACCCCACCCCCACCCCCCAAAAAAAAAAAAGTGAAAAACCCAGAAATGGTGTAAAAAAGACCCTGGGGGTGGCACCTCTCCTTTGCCCCCCCAAGTATAAAAAAAAAGAGGTCCCAAACTGGCAGTGAGGGGTGGCACAGTGGGGGGGAGGGGGGGGGCTGCTTTGGCCCCCCCCAGCCAGTAAGGCACAGCCTGGGGGGTCTGGCCCAGAGCCTCCCCCCCAGGGTGGTGTGGGGGGTGAAATGGTGGGGGGTGGTTGTGAGGCTGGGGATGGGGGGAAGTAGGGGACCACCCCCCCAGGCCCATCTTGGAGGGGCCAGGGGGGGAGTTAGGGCACACTCCGCTTCCGCAGCTCCACCATGAACGCTGGGGGTTGAAATGCAGAGTCAGGGGGCGGATCTCCCAATTGACCCACCTGGAGCCCCCTCCAAAGCGCTCCCCCCTCCCGTGTCACCCCCATCCCCCAATGCGCTACTCCCCCCATCTTGTCCCGTGCTCCCCCTTGTCCCATGAGCCCCCCCACCTTCAATGATCTCCTCCTTCATCTTCTGCAGCTCCCTCCGCACCTCCTCCAGCAGCTCCTGAAGCAGGGGGCACAGGGTGAGGGGATCTGGGGAGACCCCCAAGGAACCCCACCCCCTACCCCAGCCCTGGTACCTGTTTCATTCGCTCCAGGTCGGGCTCATCGGCAGGACCGGGGGGGTCAGCAGGGGCAGCTGGGACAGCAGACTTCATCCTGGGGTAGGGGAGGGGTCACAAATAGGTCAGGGATCCCCCCAGACCTCACTGGGTACCCCCCAACCTGCCTGCCACCCCCATCCTAGCAGCTGCCCTGCAAATCCTGCTCTGGGGGTACTAGAGAACCCCCACAGCACCCCAAACCCCACTCCATGGACACCCCTAAAATCCCCCTCCAGCCCCAGGACCCCTCCCAAAACCCCCCCAACTTCCCCAGACCCACCTGGGCAGCGTGGAGCTGGCCTTCTCCCAGGGCCTCCGCACTGGCTCTGTAGGGAGGGGGGCGGCAGGTGAGGAGGGGCACCGGCCCCCCAGAGCCCGACCCTTACCCCGAAGGAGCCCCACCAAGGCTCCCCCATCTCCCAGACTACATTACCCTGCGTGCCCGGCCGTGGGGGCGGGCCGCAGGGCACGCCGGGAGTTGTAGTTCCTGCACTCACCTGCAGGCTGTCCCGGGGTCTTGGTGCCTGGCTCTGCCTCGTCCTGCGGGGGGCAGAGAGGGGGGGGGACACGGACACGGGGGGATCCAGCAGCAGCTGAGGACAAGGGGATTAACTGCCCTCGTGGTGGGGCAGGGGGGATGTGGGGACCCGCCAAAAGTGGTACCGGGGGGGGGCACTCACGCTGGCAACGTCCTCGTCCCTCTTTGGTGCTGGCTTGTCCCCCTGCAAGGTCGCTTTCCTCCTGGGGAGGGGCGGGGGGGTCAGCATGGGCACAGGGGTGCCCCCACCTTTGGGGGAGTGCTGCTGGGCAAAGCTGGGTACCCCCCACCATCATATCCCCCCCTCACCGTCGGGCCAGCATGGCGCTCATCTCCTCCATCAACCCCCCTCCAGTCCCCCCCCGGGCACCCTCGCCCTTGGGGGGGGTGGGGTGGACCCCCGCACCTGGTGTGTCATCCTGCTGGGAGAAAGGTGGTGATGCAGAGCCCCCCCAGGTTATTGCCCCCCACCCAATTGTACCCCTACCCTCACCTTGCCGACTTTCCTGAGTTTAGCCCCCGCGATGGCAGCAGCTAAGCCGGAGCCTCCCCCAGCCCCTGCCCCAGCAGCACCTGCCGCCACCGGCAAGGGTGGGGGCGGTGGGACCCCCGTGGCTGGCGGAGGGCCAGGGGGTGGGGGGGGCCCTGGAGGCGGTGGGGGGCCAGGGGGTGGGGGGGGGCCTCCAGCAGGCATGGCTTGCGTGCCTGGAGAGGGGGAAAGGGGTTGAGCAGGAGGTTCAGGTGCGAGGGGCCCATCCCCAGTGCTGGGGGGGGAGGTCAGCCTCGGACCCCCTCCCCGCCTTCCCCTCCTGTCACCCACCTGCAGCTGCCACGCGGCGCTCAGGCTCCTCCAGCACCTGCCTGGTGGGGAAATGGTCAGCACCCATACCCTGCCCCCCCCATCATGGGGGGCCTCCCAGCACCCCAATATCATGGTGTCCCCCCCCAGCACCCCCAATTTGGTGGTCCCCCACCTCTCCTGGTGCTCAGGCTCCTCTGGAGCCGAACCATCGGGGTCCGGCCATGACAGCGGGGTGCCTGGATTGGGGGGAGACACAAGGCAAGGCCACAGAGTCAGGCCCCCCACGAATGCCCCAAATGACCCCCACCCCACCCAATGCTCACCCTCCTCCAGCGCCCGCAGGGCCCGCAGGACGGCGGCGGCGAAGAGGGCAGCCTCACGGGGGGCCCCGAAGCTGAGCCCCCAGACCCGGCGAGCCTCCCGCCACTGGTGAAACTGGGGGGTGGCCTGGCTGTAGCGCAACCCCCGCCCCAGCGGGCAGTTCAGCACCACCTGTGGGCACCCACAGGCGTGGGGGGCAGCCCCACACCCAGGGGTGCCCCAGAGCCCCCCCCATACCCATGGGAGCCCCATTGAGCATCGCCATGCTTTGCATTGCCCCGTAGCCTCTACAACACCCATGGGTGCCCCATATTCACCCTATACCCAGCGTTAACACATAGAGCTTCCTACACCCATGGGTGTCCCACAGAGCCCCCCCATACCCATGGGTGCCCCCCCGA
The DNA here is from genome assembly GCF_949628215.1 of Phalacrocorax aristotelis. Taxonomy (NCBI): domain Eukaryota; kingdom Metazoa; phylum Chordata; class Aves; order Suliformes; family Phalacrocoracidae; genus Phalacrocorax; species Phalacrocorax aristotelis. Next base: position 478,671 of record NC_134305.1, on the reverse strand, counting down.
GCATCCCCATGCTTAGCATTGCCCCATAGCCCCTCCTTCACCCATGGGTGCCACACAGAGCACTCCCATGCCTAGCACTGCCCCATAGTCTCTATAGCACCCATGGGTGCCCCATGCCCACCCCAGGCCCAGTGTTGACCCACAGACCCTCCTGTACCCATGGGTGTCCCATGGACATCCCCCCCCCCCCCCCCATACACAGCACTGTTCCATAGCTCCTCCTGCTGCCACAGGCGCCCCATAACCCCTCCTGCAGCCATGGGTGCCCCCCCATGCCCAATGTTCCCCCATAACCCCTACCCCCATGGGTGCCCCATGCTCAGTGTTACCCCATAGCCCCCCCACCCGTGGGTGCCCCATAGCCCCTCCATTGTCAGCATTACTGCATAGCCCCCCGGGCACCCTCACCTGCTGGTCAGGCTGCATCTTGCGCCCCACCAGGCGGAAGGTGTTGGCACCGGGGTGGTGGTAGAGCTGGATGCAGCTGACGGTCTGGGGACCCCCACCCGCCGCCACCCACTGCTTGTGGGTGTCATCGTAGAGCAGCACCGCTGCCCGGGCACTGCACAGCACTGTCTCGCTGCGGGGTGGGGGGGGGGGGGTGGGGGCAAAGCTGTGTGGGCACCCCCCGGTACGGGCATCTCCCCACAGGATGGGAGCCCTGGGCATGGGCACCCCCCATGGGGCAAGACCCTCTGGGTGCGGACCACCCGCACGAGCACCCCCAAGTGTGGGACCCCCCGGGTGCTGGAGTCCCCAGCACAAGCACCCCCAGGTGTGGGTCCCCCTGGGTGCCAGGCCCCCCAACATGGTCACCCCCCAGGTATGAGGATCTGGGGACCCCCAGGGTGCCAGACCCCCCCAGCTTAGGGACCCCCTGGATGTGGGACCCCCCCAGCACAGGCACTCCTGAGTGGGGGACCTAGCAGATGGGGGCACCCCTCCGCACATGGGTAAATCCCAGGTGGGAGGGACCCCCAGGGTTGGGCACCCCCCACATAGGGACTCCCTAAGGTGGGGGGGACCCCAAGACCAGACATGGGGCACCCCAACCCACAGAACACCCCCAGTACCAGCCGTGGGGCACCCTCTTCCGCCCCCCCTCCCCCGAGCACCCAACCCACAAGCGAACCCCAACCCCCCCCCCCCCCCCTTTTCCTTCCTCTTCACGGGGGACCCGGGCGGCCGAGCCCTGCCCCTCCCCCACTTCCTTAGGGCATGAGAGGACCAGGGCGTCCGAGCGCTGCCCCTCCCCCCGCCGGGACATCCGGGCGGGGGGGAGCTGGGTTCATGGAGCACCGACCTGACACACACACACACACCCCGGGGAAACTGAGGCGGGGGGGCAGCACCCGTGGGGGGAAGGTACCCACGGGCGGCGTGTCCCCGCTGTCACCCCCCGCCCGGGTGTTCCCAGCGCTCCCAGTGCCAGCTCCCAGCGCTCCCCAGTTCTCCCAGTGCCCCCAGTGCCAGTCTCAAGTAGTGCTCCTAGTGCCGGTTCCCAGTGTTCCCCAATTCCTCCAGTGTCAGCTCCCAGTGCTTCCCGGTACTCCCAGTGTCTCCGGTACCAATTCCCGGCGCCCCCAGTGCTCCCAGTGCCCCCCAGTGCCCCCAGTATCAGTTCCCGGTGCTCCCCAGTTCCCGGTGCTCCCCGGCGCCAGCTCGCGGTGCTTCCTGGTGCAAACATGCAGTACCAGTTCCTGGCGATTCCCGGTGCTCCCAGTGCCCCCCCAGTACCAGTTCCCGGTGCTTCCCAGTGTTCCCAGTGCCAGTTCCCCGTGCTTTCCGGAACCCCAGTGCTCCCAGTACTCCCCGGTGCGAGTTCCCGGTGCCCCCCAGTGCTCCCAGTACCAGTTCCCGGTGCACCCCTGTGCCCCCAGTGCCTCCCAGTGCCAGTTCCCGGTGCCTTCCGGTGCCCCCAGTGCTCCCAGTACCTCCCAGTACCAGTTCCCGGTGCCTTCCGGTACCCCCAGTGCTCCCAGTAGCCCCCGGTACCAGTTCCCGGTGCTTCCTCAGTGCTCCCAATACCAGTTCCCGGTGCTTTCCGGTGCCCCCAGTGCTCCCAGGATCCCCCGGTGCAAGTTCCCGGTGCTCCCCAGTGCTCCCGGTGCCCCCCGGTGCAAGTTCCCGGTGCTACCCGGTGCTCCCAGTGCCAGTTCCCGGTGCTTTCCAGTGCTCCCAGTACTCCCAGTGCCAGTTCCCGGTGCTCCCTAGAGTCCCCAGTGGGCACTCCCGGTGCCTCCCGCCCCGGCCGCTCACCTCATGCTGGCGGCGGCGGCGACGCGCTGGGGCCGGGCCGGGCCCTTCCGGTAGCGGCCGGGGGGGGGGAAGGACCGGCCGGTCCCGGCCCGCGGCCACGCCCCGCCCCACCCGCGAGGCCACGCCCTGCCCGATAACGGCGCCTGAGCGGGTCACGCCTTCTTAAAGGGGCAACGGCTCCGCGTGAGCCTCACTGGGGGGGGCGCCCTGTACCCTCACTGCCCTCCCACCCTACCCCCTCCCCCCAGTCTCCACCCGCTGTCCTCCAAAGCTCTCCAGTTCTGGGGACTGGGGGCACTGGGAGGTACTGGGGAGGCTGTGGGAAGGTACTAGAGTCACTGGGAGGTAGCGGGGACTGTGGGAAATCTTGGGAGGGGGGCTCTAGCAGGGTACTGGGGGCACTGGGAGGTACTAAGGAGGCTCTGGGAGAGTCCTGAAGTCACTGGGAGGTACTGGGCGCTGTGGAAAATATTGGGGGGGCTCTGGCAGCATAATGGGGAGGCTCTGGGAAGTATTAGGGAGCTCTGGGAGGGTGCTGGGGGCACGGGGAGATACTGGGGGGCTCTGGGAGGGCAACGGGGAGCTCTGAGGTGATACTGGGGGCACTGGGAGGTCAGCGGGGGGCTCTAGGAGAGCACTGGGGGACTTTGACAGGTGCTGGGCGGCACTGGGGCATACTGGGGGGGTCTTGAAGGTACTGGGAAGATCTGGGAGTACCCAGGGACTCCGAGGGGTACCGGGGGGCTCTCGTGCCCGGTGCCGGTTCCCCGTATCGGTGCCCGGTGTCCGATGTCAGTGCCCGGTTCCCGGCTCTCCGGTGCGGCCCCGCCCTGAGCCCCGCCCGCCGCCGCCCCGCCCCGCCGCCGCCGCCGCCGCCCTTTGTCCGCCGCCGCCGCGGGCCTCGCCATGGCGCCGCGGTGATGCGCGGCGGGGCCGGCCCGAGGGCAACGGGGCCGAGGGCGACCGGGAGCCCCATGCGGGGGCCGCCGCCATGGGGCAGGTCCTGGGCTTCGCCCACTGCAGTACGCACCGGCACCGGGAACCGGGAGGGGCGGCGGCACCGGGAGGGGCCGGGAACGGGTAGAGGCGCCGGGGGTGGCCGGGGATGAGGGAACCGGGATGGGGGTACCGGGGATGGGGCGCTGGGAGGGGACAGGGGTGGGGGCACCGGGGATGGATGGGGGCTGCGGGGGTGGAGACTCCGGGGATGGGGAACCGGGAGGGTCCAGGTACGGAGGTAACCGGGGCGATGGCACCGGGAGGGGCCGAGGATGGAGGCACCGAGGATGGAGAGACCGGGAGCGGCCAGGCGTGGGGGTACCGGGGATGATGCACCGGGATGGAGGTACCAGGGATGGGGCACTGGGAGGGGCCGGGGATGCGGGAACCGGGAGTGGCCGGGGATGCGGGAACAGAGATGGGGCGCTGGGAGGCGCCGGGGCTCGGGGAACCGGGGCTGAGGACACTGGGGACGGGAGCACCGGGAGTGGTTGGGGATGAGGGAACTGGAATAGAGGCACGGGGGATGGAGGGACCGGGAGCGGCTGAGGATGGGGGTACCGGGGATGGAGGCACCAGGAGGGGCTGGAGACACAGGCACCTGGGATGGAGGGAGCAGGGATGGGGGCGCCAGGAGCAGCTGGGGATGGGGGCACCGGGATGGCACACCCAGGGTGGGAGTACGAGGGGCCAGGGATGAGGATACTGGGGATGTGGGTACCGGGAGGGTCCAGAGATGGAAGCACCGGGAGCATTGGGGGACAGGGACATGGGCCACCGGGTCAGGGCATGTCCAGCAGGTGGTGGTTACTGGGAGGGGGGACATAGGGACTGGGAGGTAGGAGCAGGCTGGGGGGCACAGCATGCACTAAGGGGACCCGAGTGCTGTGGGGGAGGGCAGCAGGGATGCAGCAGGGGCCTCACGCCCCCTCATCCCCACTGCTCCCCCCCCAGAAGAGGCTCCATCCACGGCCTCCACCACACCAGACTCCATGGAGGGTAAGCGAGGCAGATGCCTCCCATTTTGGGGTGCAACTTTGGGGGGGCATAGGGGTGGCCCGACCCCCCCTTGACCCCCCCAACACCACACCCCCCCGAAGGTGGCAATGAGGAGCCGGACTTCCCCCAGCTGCAGGCGGCACCGGAGCCCCCTGAGGAGGAAGAGGAGGATGAGGATGAAGACGGGGCAACGGTGGCAGGGGAGGGATCCTGGAGACCCCCCCGGGAACTCACCTTCTCCTACATTGCCTTTAGGGGAGGGGGTCCTCCCAACGAGCTGGGACCCCGCTGTCGCCGAGACTCCCGTCGGGGACGCACCCCCCGCCTGAGCTCGGGGCCCCCTGGGGGGTCCCCTCGGGGGCAGGACCCCCGCTTAGCTGCCAAGGCCCCCCCCAAGCGTCCTGAGGAGCCCCCGGCCCCTCCCGAGGAGGAGCTGGAGGTGGGGGGGGGCCTGCCAGAGTTGGGGGGCCCTGAGGCTGAGGATACCCTGATGAATCTGGGTATGGTGGGTCATGAGGGGGGGCTCAGAGTGATGGAGGACTGGGGGGCGGCATTTCGGGGCCATGGGGACCCGAGGCACCCTGGGGGTTCTGGGGGTCATGGGGAGTGTCCGGGAGGGCTTTGGGCAACGGGGGGTCCCCAAGGGGGTCTGGGGGCAACGTGTGATTGTGGATTACCCAAGGGAGGGCTGGGGGCAATGGGGGGTCGTGGGGTACCCAAGTGGGGGCTGGGGGCCATGGGGGGGGTCCCCAGGGGGTATCAGGGCAATGGGGCCCTGACCCCCCCCTTTCCCGCAACAGCAGCGTCCGCGGGCCCTCCCCCGCCTGCAGGGGGTGCCCCCCGACCGCCCCCCCCCGATCCTCCCCCAATCCCGGAACCACCGCCGGCGCCCCCCGACCGATCACCGAGCCCGCTGGGAGCCGATGTCCTGGGTGAGCGGCCAATCAGGGCCCGGGGGCACAGCCCGGGGGGGGGGCTCCGGCGGGGGGGGGGAGCGGGGGACCCAGGCGTCCGGTTGCAGGGTGGACCCGGGTGCCCGGGCGGGATTGGTGGCTAAAAATAGGGGTCGCGCCCCCCCAAAGTCCCGTGTCCCCTCCCTTCCCCTCCCCCCCCAGCAACACCCGCGGGAGCCATGGAGGGCCAAGGTGGGTGCGGGGGGCACACGGGGGGGGCACCCCGGGGGTGTGTGTGCTCCCCTTCTCCGCACCTGGGGCTGTCACTCGGGGTGGGGACAGCTGGGTGCTGGCGGGGGGGGGGCATTGGTGGGGGGTCATGGGGGCCCTGGAGAGGATACTGGGAGGCTCTGGGAGCGCTACAGAGGCTCGGGGGGGGCTCAAGGGAGCACTGGGGGAGGCACAGGGGAGCACTGGACAGACACTGGGAGCACCGAGGGGGCTCGGGGGGCGGGTACTGGGAGGTACTGAAGAGACACTGGGAGCTCTCTATGGACCCTGTGGGGCTCAAGGGGATAGTGGAGGGCACTGAGGAGCACTGGAAGGGTACTGGGAGCCCTGGGTGCATCACGGTGTCCCCACAGTGTGGGAGCTGCTGTACTGGCGGGCGCCAGGGCGGTCGGCACTGGCGCTGGTGGGGACACTGGGCACCCTGGGGTGCTTGGCACGGTTCAGCGCCATCAGCGTGGGCGCCTACGGAGCGCTGGCTGTGCTGGGAGTCACCCTGCCCCTGCGCCTGCATCGTGCTGCCCTGCGGGCGCTGCGCTGGCACCCACCCGAGCACCCCTGCAGGTGAGTGCCACCTTGGGGAGCCTCGCCGGGCTGTCACCGTCACCTTCCCGCTGCCATTCCCTGCCTGTCCCACTGCCTGTCACTGTCCCCACAGTGTGGGGTGGCACTGCCGTCCCTGTGGCACAGGGGGCCTCTGACATCCCTGTCCCCTTTCCCTGGGTGGCCCTGATGCCCAAGCCCCCACAGCATGGGGTGTCCCTGCCATCCCTGTCCCCATCCCACAGAGTGTCCTGCCATCCCTGTCCCCATGGCACGGGGTGTCCCTGCCATCCCTGTCCCCATCCCACAGAGAGTCCTGCTATCCCTGTCCCCACGGCATAGGGTGTCCCTGCCATACCTATCCCCATCCCACAGAGAGTCCTGCCATCCCTGTCCCCATCCCACAGAGAGTCCTGCCATCCCTGTCCCCACGGCATGGGGTGTCCCTGCCATCCCTGTCCCCATCCCACAGAGAGTCCTGCCATCCCTGTCCCCATGGCATGGGGTGTCCCTGCCATCCCTGTCCCCATCCCACAGAGAGTCCTGCCATCCCTGTCCCCATGGCATGGGGTGTCCCTGCCATCCCTGTCCCCATCCCACAGAGAGTCCTGCCATCCCTGTCCCCACGGCATGGGGTGTCCCTGCCATCCCTGTCCCCATCCCACAGAGAGTCCTGCCATCCCTGTCCCCACGGCATGGGGTGTCCCTGCCATCCCTGTCCCCATCCCACAGAGAGTCCTGCCATCCCTGTCCCCACGGCATGGGGTGTCCCTGCCATCCCTGTCCCCATCCCACAGAGAGTCCAGCCATCCCTGTCCCCATGGCATGGGGTGCTCCTGCTGTCCCCATCTTCACAACAAAGGGTGTCTCAGCAGTCCCCATCCCCACCCCATAGCATATCCCTGCCATCCCCACATCACAGGCTGTCCCTGCCATCCCCATTCTCACAGTGCTCCCTCCTGTCCCTGTGGTCCCCATCCCCATCCCATATCTGTCCCTGTGCAGGGTGCAGCCGGAGGGGGCTGTAGGGCTGAGCCCTGAGGAGCAGCAGCGCTGGGCCCAGCGCCTGGCCCGGCACCTCACCGCTGCCACCCGCACCCTTGCCCGCCTCTTCCTCGTCCACAGCCTCCCCGAGTCCCTCAAGGTGACCATCACTCCACATGGGGCTGGGGGCATTGGAGGACCCTGGGGGCATGGGGGGGCACTGGGGACATGGAGGACACCTGGGACGTGGGGATGTGGCAACACTGGGGGCATGGGGGGCACTGGGAACATGGGGGACACCTGCACCATGGGGCTGTGGGGACACTGGGGACACTGGGGGCTGGGGGATGCTGGGGACACAGGGGACTGGGAGGACACTGGAGGCATGGGGACACCAGAGCATGTGGGTCCAGGGGACACTGAGGGATGCAGGCATGGAGTGTCCCACAGGCACAAAGGCACAGGCGGTACTGGGACATGGGGCACAAGGACACTGGTGGCATGGGGGTCACCTGGGCGGTGACAGTGAGGGTGATGTGACACCGGGCTCTGGCTGCAGTTCGCCTTCTTGTTCTACCTGCTGACCTACGTGGGGGCCGTCTGCAACGGGCTGACGCTGCTGGGAGCGGGTATGGCACTGGACGGGGACGATGGCACAGGGACAGGGATGGCACGGGTAGGGGACGGGAATGGGGACAGGGACAGGGGATGGGGACAGGGCATTGGCATGGGAGACAACGGGCAGGGGATGGGACAGGGGATGGAGGACAGAGACAGGGATGGGGCATGGGAACAGGGACACGGGATAGGGGCCAGGGGATGGAGGACAGGGAACAGGGAGAGGGATGTGAGGTAAGGGACACGGGATGGGTATGGGGACAGGGACATGGGATAGGGGGCAGGGCATAGGGACAGAGCACAGGGATGGGGACGGGACAGCATGGGGCCTGGGGACAGGCACAGGGGCACTGGCTGGCAGGGGGACAGGGTGTGGATATGAATGGGGGACAAGGGGACAGGTGTAGGGGACACAAGTAGTGCCAGGGGACAGGGGGATGGCACAGGGATGGGGACACTAGGGGGATAGGGGACAGCCTGGGAACAGGGGCTTGAGGGGATGGGGATGTGGCATGGGGACAGGGGACGGGATGGGAACCTGGCCTGATGTGGCACTCCCTGCCCAGGCGTCATCTGCGCGTTCACCTTCCCCGTGCTCTACCGGCACCACCAGGTACGGGGACACAGGGATCGGGGAGGGCTGGGGACATGGGGGCTGAAGAGGGGGACACAGGGCTCTGGGGAGGGTTGGGGACATGAGGGGACATGGGGGCTGGAGAGGGGGACACGGTGTCTGGGGAGTGTCGAGGGGTACCCCTCTGCCGCCCCCCCCCCCCCCGTGTCCCTAATATCCCCAGGCCCAGATCGACCAGTATGTGAGTCTGGTGAGGAACCACCTGAGTCTCCTCCGAGCCAGGTGAGGGCAACCCCTGCCGCCCCAAAAACCATCCTGGGCACCCCAAAAATGTCCCAGGCTCCTCCCCAAACCACCCTACCCTGACATCCCACCCCTTCCCCCATCCTTGCACCCCAAAGCCCCCCTGCCCACCCCAAACCTGCCCCTGGGGCTGGGGCCCCCAAACCCAGCCCTGGGGTGCCCTCAAGGGTCTGAGGGTGTCCTGGGGGGGTTGGGGGTGCCCTCAGGGTGTCTGGGGGTGCCCCAGCCGAGTTGGGGTGTCCTGCCCTCCCCCCAAATCCTCTCTGCCCCTAGGATCCAGGCCAAGCTCCCAAGTGCCAAAGTGAAGCCGCAGTGACCCCCACACACCCCCCAAGGTGACAGCTGGGGGGGGTTGCTGGGGTCCCCCCACATCCCCCCCACCCTGCATGGGGTGTCACTCGAGGGGGGCAGGGGTTGTGTCATCCCCCGCCGTGTCCCCCCCTCCATGCAGGGAGGGCAGACACACTTTAATAAAAACTCTTGTGACAACCGGGTTTGATTGTGGAGGGGACATGGGGACACAGGGGTGGGGACACACACGTGGGGGGGGACAGGGATGTGGTGGGAGATGTGGGGGGATACAGGGTGACATGGCGGGCCACGGGACACAGGGGGCCGTGGGGACACGAGCTTGTGGGGGGACAACAGTGGGGCATGAGGGGCTGTAAGGGAACAGGGGGGACACGAGTGGACGGGGTGGGGGGCGGCACCGGGGAGTGTGTGTGTCCGTCCATCCCCCCTGCAGCCAGGTCGGGCTGTGGTGACTCAGCAGCCGGGGAATGGGGGGAGCCCGGACGCCTGGGTCCCCCCGAGTTGTGCCCCGTGTGCCCCTGCGTCCCTCCCCGCCCCGCGAAACGCGGGGAACCCCGCGGCGCAGGCCCCGCCCCCCGCCCGCCCTGCCCCCGCCCCCTTCGGCCTCGCCCCGCCCCCCCGTTGCCAAGAGCTCGCCGGTTGCTGCGCGACGTAAACAAAGGACGCCGGACGTGGTGACGTCAGGGGCATGGAACGCCGTCGCCGGGGCGACACGCGCCGTGTTTACTCCGGCCGCGGCGGCGGCACGTGGGGAGGGGAGGGGGGCACTGGGACACCGGGAGTGGGACACGGGGACCGGGACACCGGGGAGAGCCCGGCCGTGGCCCGGCACCGGGGACGGGACACCGGAGAGAGCCCGGCCGGGTCACCGGGGCTGGGACACCGGGACCGGAGATGGGACACTGGGGAGAGCCCGGCCGGGACACAGGGACCGAGACACCGGAGAGAGCCCGGCCGGGACACCGGGGCTGGGACATCGGAAGGAGCCTGGCCGGGAGACCGGGACCGGGAATGGGACACTGGGGAGAGCCCGGCTGGGACACCGGGGAGAGCCCGGCTGGGTCCCCGGGCCCGAGACACCGGAGACACCCCGGTCGGGACCCCGGGGACCGGGACGCTGGGGACAGTAACCCAGGGGCTGGGGACACCGGGCCCGCGGCCACCCGGCAGCGGGAGCCCCGGGCCGGGCCCCCAGGCTGGGGACAGCCGGCACCGGGGCCCTGGGGGCAGCAGGGGGGGCGGGAACACCCGGGGCTGCGCCCCCCTGCCCCGCCCCCCCGACTGGGGCGGGGCATGACTAATGACGGGGGGTGAGAATGAATGGGTGAGTGAATGAATGAATGAATGAATGGGCGTGGGAACTGCCCCCCCGTGCAGTCGCCGTGGCCCCGCCGTGACTCAGCGCCGGTTCCCGACGGTGACATCAGCCGTCGGTGTCGGCCCCGGTCCTGTAAAGGGACTGGGACCCCTCCCCGCACCCGCCAGGTGCTCCCGGCACCCCCAGTCCGGGACCCCTCCGCCGCCCCTTGGCCATCCCGGGAGCGCGCGGGATGGGGACCGTGGCCCCTGCATCCGGGTACCGGGAACAGCCCCCGGTGCACCACCACCGGGTACCGGAGAGTCCCCGGTGCCCTGTACCCCAGCCCCAGTGGCAACCCGGAGGTGGAAGAGGGTCCCATTGCCCCGGTACCGGGAGCCCCCGGTGCTCTGCAGTCCGGTACCGGTAAATACCCCAGAGGAGAAGTTCATGGGGCCCAGGACGGGGCTCCCCATACCGGGACCTCGCCCCGGTGCTCTGCAGTCTGGTACCGGTAACACCCCGGGGGAAAATTCCCAGTGCCCCGATCCTGGTCCCCCCTTCGGTGATTCCCTGCCCGGTTCCGGTAACACCGCAGGAGCTGTTCCCATCGCTCCGGTACCGGCTCTGCAGTCCGGTCCCGGTTCCCCCGCCGCTACCGGGACCGCCCCACCCCCCACCCCGGGACGGTCCTTTGGGCCGCGGCGCCACGTGCTGGGGGGTCCCGGGGGGGTGGGGGGGGGTCACCGGGGGGTTACCGCGGGGGTTACCGGCGGTGCGGGACCCTCGCCCCGGACGGTTCAGGCCGTTTCTAGAACCGCGGCGCCCGTTTCTATTAATACGCGTTTCGGCGGCGGCGGCGGCGGCGAAGGGATTCCCTGTGACGTCATTGCTAGGATACCAAACAAACACTCCGAGACAAGCCCATATATGGCTAATTGCGTCACAGGAACTCCGGAGGGGCGGGGCGAGGGATCCCCCCCGTTCCCCGCCCGCCGCGGAGCCTCTTAACGGCGGCGGCGGCTCCCGGGGCCGCAGAACGACAAGCGGCAACAGCGGCGACGGCGGCTGCGGGGTCCCGGGGGTCCCGGAGCGGCGGCGGCAGGCGTGACGTCAGCGCAGGGGGCGGGGCGCCGCCGTATAAAGCGCGGCGCGGCGGTGAGCACTTCATTCATAAAAAGCGGAGACCGGGGAAAGCGGCGGGAGCGTCACCGGCACTTTGCACCGGCGGAGCGGATGTATCGGGGATCGTAGCGGCTGAACCGTAGCCTGGGAAGGGATTTACCGGACCTTATAGCGGCTCACCGGGACTTTGCACCGGCGAACTAGAGCCTGGGAAGGCGTGTATTGGGGCTTATAGCGGCGAATCGGGACTTTGCACCGGAGAACAGGAGCCTGGGAACGGATGCACCGGGGTTTGTAGAGGCGCACCGGGACTTCGTACCGGAGAACCGGAGCCTAGGACGGATGCACCGGGGTTTATAGCGGTGCACCGGGGCTTTGTGGCGGCGAACCGGAGCCTGGGACGGACACACCGGGGCTTGTAGCAGCGAACCGGAGCCTGGGACGGCTGCGCCGGGACTTTGTACCCGCGAACCGGGGGTTGTAGAGGCGCACCGGCGCCTCGCACGGATGAGCCGGGGCTTATAGCGGCGAACCGGAGCTCGTAGTGGCGCACCGGGACTTTGCACCAGCGAACCGGAGCCTGGGCCGGACACACCGAGGCTCGTAGCAGCACACCGCGACTTCCCACGGGACGGCAGAGCGGAGCGGCACCCTCGTACCGAGAGACTCCCCCCGCCTCCGCCGCCGAAACCGACCCCTAGCTCGGCGCGGGGGAGAGAGGGGCGGGGGCGCTCGGTAAAGCGGGATGCCGGTAGCCTGACCCGCAGCCTTGGCGTGGCGGGGCGGCCCCCGCGCCCCCGGGGCCATGTACCAGGGCTTCCCCGGTGACTACGACTCGGGGTCTCGCTGCAGCTCCTCGCCCTCGGCCGAGTCCCAGTACCTCTCCTCGGTCGACTCCTTCGGGAGCCCGGCGGCGGCGGCGGCCGCGCAGGTGAGTCCCGCCCCGCGCCGCCAGGGGGAGGCGGGCGGTGGCGCCGAGGGGGCGGGGTCGTGCGTAAACGCGTGACGCGTTGGAACCCTCCGTGATGACGCGGCGCGAGCGGGGCGCGCGCGGGTTTATTTTGGAACGCGGCGGCCGCCCCCTGTTGCTAAGGGCGGGGGAGGGGGGACGGGACGCGCGTGGGGGACACGCCCCCTCGCTGCGTGGCCACGCCCGCCGCGCGGAGTCGCCACGCCCCCGCGCTGCTGCGGCGGGTGGTAGCGCGGTTGCGGGTCATCCCACGCGTGAACCGGGGCCGGGGGTGCTTAGTGCTCCCCTCCCGCTCCGGTGCGACCGGGGGGCCGGTTCGTGGTCGGTTCAGGCCCCATCCCGTGGAAATGGCGCGGGGGCGTGGATGGACACGATGCGATGCACCACCCCCCCCGCACCCCCAGCTCCCGGTGCAGCTGTGGGGGCGGGATATAATACATAACCCCCGCGTCCCTGTCATCCGGGAAGGGGGGCTCAGAGCCCCCACCCCCCAGAGTTTCATGTGGGATTTGAGTCCTGGTATGATTTGGGGGGTCTCCTCAGTGCCCCCCCCCCCCCCCCCCCCCCCAGCTCCATGTGGGATTTGGGTCCTGGTGTGATTTGGGGGGGGTCCCCTACTGAGGGGACCCCCCAATGCCCTCCGGTGCTCCAGCAGTGTGCAAGGTCCTGGTGCAAAGGGGGGGATGTCCTGGTGCAGTGAGGGAGGTGCTGCCGGCTGCAAACAGCTGGAGGTAGAAAGGGTGCCCCTGGTAGGGGTGGGGGCACCCTGAGTTGAGTGCTGGGGCCCCTTGGGTGCTGGGGTCGGGGGCGGGTTGTACATTAGCGCACGAGTGTGGGGGCCCTTGTGCAACAGTGGCGGGGGGCTCCTGCATGTGGGTGCCAGGTGACAGGGAGCCTTGCACATGGGTGCCAGGGGCACGAGGGCTTTGTGCATCAGTACCAGGGAGCCTCGCACATGGGTGCCAGGGGCACGAGGTTGTTACACAGTGGCACAGGGAGCTCTTGAGTGTCTGTGCCAGGGGCACGAGCGCATCGTGTCTTGGTGTCTGGAAGGACTTGCACGTGGGTGCCAGGGGACAGGGAGGCTCATGTGTTGGTGCCAGGGCACAAGGGTGTCGTGCATTGGTGTCCGGAAGGCCTTGCACGTTGGTGCCAGGGACCTGAGGGCCTTGCACATGGGTGATGGGGCATGAGGGTGTCGTGCATCAGTGCCAGAGAGCTTTTGCAGGTCAGGGACAGGGATCGTCCTGCATCGGTGCCAGGGAGCTCTTGCATGTTGGTGCCAGGGCATGAGGGCATTGTGTGTCTGTGCTGGGGAGCTCTTGCCTGCCAGTGCCAGAGGACAGGGAGTCTTGAGCATTGGTGCTGGGGACCTCGTCCTCAGTGGACGGAGCAACTGGCATGTTGGTGCTGGGGCACAAGGGCATCGCGCACCAGGGGCCTCTTGCACGTTGGTGCAATTGAGGGCATTGTACATCAGTGCTGGGGAGCTCTTGCATGTGGTGCTGGGGGCACAAGGCCCTCATGCAGGGTGGGAGGGTGGCAGTGCCAGCCTACCCATAGGTGCTGCTGGGCAGGGACTGACCCCCTCCCCATCTCTGCAGGAGTGCAGCGGCCTGGGGGACATGCCTGGCTCCTTTGTGCCCACGGTGACGGCCATCACCACCAGCCAGGACCTGCAGTGGCTGGTGCAGCCCACCCTCATCTCCTCGGTGGCCCAGTCGCAGCCCCTGGGGGCACCCATGGCGCACCCCCCACCCACTGCCCCTGTTGATCCCTATGACCTCCCGGGACCCAGCTACTCCACGCCAGGCATGGGTGCCTTCGCCACAGGGCCGGCGGCACCACCAGCACGTCCCACCCGTGCCCGGCCCCGGCGCAGCCGTGAGGAGACGGTGAGTGGTGTCCCTGCCCTGTGGGTGGGTGGGGGAGACCCAGAGGGTGGTGGGACATTGGGGACATGGGTGGCAGCCGGCTGATGCTCCTGTTCCTCTGGCAGCTGACACCGGAGGAGGAGGAGAAGCGCCGGGTGCGGCGGGAGAGGAACAAGTTGGCAGCAGCGAAGTGCCGTAACCGACGCCGGGAGCTGACGGATCGGCTGCAGGCGGTGAGTGCTCGGGGGCGTGCTGGGGGTGGTGGTGTTGCTGCAGCTGGGGATGCCTGAGGGGGACAGTAGCAGCTCTCTGGGATGGGATGGTCATGTCCCCAACAGCTGGGGACACTGTGGGGGCGATGGGTTAATGTCTATAGGGGCAGGTCCCTGGGGATGTTTGGGAACAGTGATGACCCCATGGCTATGAATATTGGAAGGGGACAGTTGACTTGGGCTTGTTGGAAGGGGACAGCTTGATGCCTATGGAGCAGATGGGGACAGTTGTGTCCCCAGGACCAAGGGACACTCGAAGGGGATGATGATGAAGCCCTCAGAGCTGAGGACTTCACAGGGGGACAGACTGATGCCTGTAGACCCTGATTCCAGGGAGCTGGGCACATAAGACGGGGACAGCGGTGTCCCCAGGACCAAGGGACACTGGATGGGGATGATGTCCCCAGGACCAGTCTTTGTTGGAGGGGACAGATGGATGCCTATGGGTGCACATCCTGGGGGGCTCGGGATGCTGGATGGGTATAACAGTGTCCCCAGGATGAAGGGACACTGGAAGCAGATGATGATGTCCCTGGGAGCTGGGGACATCAGAGGGGAAGATGGTAGGGGGACAATGCTGTCCCCAGGAGCAGGGATACTGAAGGGGAACAGATGGAGACCTGTGGATGCTGGAGGGGGACAATGCCACCCCCAGGAACCAGGGACATTGGAGGAGGACACAAGGATGCTGGAGGGAGATGATGACATCCCCAGGAGCAGGAGACATCAGCAAGGGATGAATGGACACCTGGGGGTGCTGGAGGGAGGGAAGGTCATCCTGGAGGCCATGGGAGGGTGATATCCCCAGGGTTGGGGTGGGGGACAGTGGCATCCCCTGCAGCCCATCTCACTCCACCCCACCACCACCCCAGGAGACAGACCAGCTGGAGGAGGAGAAAGCTGAGCTGGAGTCAGAGATAGCCGAGCTGCAGAAGGAGAAGGAACGGCTGGAGTTTGTCCTGGTGGCCCACGCCCCCGCCTGCAAGCTCCCCTTCGAGGATGTCGGCTCCTTGGGTGCCGGCCCCGCCGAGGTGAGCACCCTGGGCAAGGAAGAGCCGGCGGGGACCGTCGCCTTCCTGCCCCCGGGTCCTTTCCAGCCGAGCGCCCAGGGCCCCTTCCCCAGCTGCTGCTTCGCACCCGGGGTCCCCTCGGGGCCACCTAACCCATCCTATACGTCTTCGTTTGTGTTCACCCACCCAGAGGGAGCCACCTGCGGAGCCTCGCATCAGCGGAGCAGCAGCAGCGACCAGTCCTCGGACTCCTTGAATTCTCCCTCGCTCCTCGCGTTGTGAACGGGGTCCCCTCCCAAAAACAGGCACCTCCTCCCTCCCCGGGTGGTGTATTTTTGTGGATTTTGGCTTTTTTCTCCCCCTTTTTTTGGATCACTTGGCCTAGGGGTTGGGGTGTTGGTGAGGTTGAAAGGCAGCTTTGGTGCCTGGATGTGGAGTGTCAGTGATGGGGCCAGTGTGTTGGAGGTGTCCATGGTGTGTCTCCATCAATCCTGCGGCATCCTGGCCGCTTTAGAGGTGTATGGTCCCCATCATCTCATGGGAGTTCCTGCAGCATCTCCATCCCTTTGGAGATGTTCCTGCCCAACTTCCACCACCCGGGGAAGGCTCTTGTGGTGTCTCCATCACCTTAGAGGTGTCTGTCCCCAATCCCCGTTGTCCCATGGGGCTTTATGCAACATCTCCATCGCTTTGGAGATATTCCTGCTCAACTTCCATCCACCTGGGAAGGTCCTTTTGTTGTCTCCATTGCCTTAGAGGTGTCCATGTCTGATCCACACCATCCCATGGGGCTTTACATAGCATCTCCACCCCTTTGGAGATGTCCCTGCCTGATTTCCACCACCCTGGGAATGTCCCTGTGGTGTCTTCATCACCTTAGAGGTGTCCACACCTGATCCCCATCACCCCATGGGGATTCATGCTGCATCTCCTTCACTTTGGAGATGCCCATGCTTGATCTCAATCACCCCAGAAAAGTCCCTGTGGCATCTATGACACCTTTGAGGTGTCTCTGCCTGAATTCTGTTGTCCTGGGGGGGCGTCCCTGTGCCATCTCCATAGCTTTGGAGATGTCCATACTGTATCTTCCTCACCCTGGGAAGGTCCCTGTGTCATTTCTGTTACACTGGAGATGTATCTGTCATCTCCATCATCCCAGGAGGGGGTCCATGTGGCCTGTCCTTCATCCTAGAGGTGTCCATGCCACATCTCCCTTGGAGAGTCCCTGTGGCACCTTCATCACCTTAAAGGTGATTGTGCCACAGCTGCACCATCCCGTGGGGTCTTTGCAGTATCTCCCTCACCCTGGAGATGTCTCTGCTGTGTCCCCATTGCCCCGGGGGGGGTGTCCTTTGTCCTTACAGCATCTCCATTACCCTGGAGGTGCCCTTGCTAAATCTCCATCACCCTGGGGGGGGCCCATGTGCTGTCTCCATCCCCCCCATGGTGTCCATGCTCCATGTCCCCATCCTCCTCAGGGGTCCCAGCCCCACTGCTGATGCTGGGTCTCCAGGTGACCTCTCCAGCACCCACAATGTTGGGTGGGCTCCCATCCTGCTTGTCCCCCACCCAACTGTGAACAGCTCTGCCCCGTCCACCCTCCCTGCACGGGTCCTGCCGGTGGCTCCGGTGTCCCAACCCCGTGCCATCCCTATCTTGTGACCAAGCTTCGCCAGCGTTGACTCTGTCCTCTCTCTATATTATATATATTTTTTTGTTGTGTGGGGCTGCCAGCCCCCGGGAGATGTTTAATTTTTTATTATTATTATTATTATTATTGCCTGTGCTGTATTTGTGACTGTTCCGGGGCCGGCTTGTCCCCTGCGTCCGTGCTCGACTCAACCCAACGTGGCCAATAAAGCAGCTTCGGATCGGCCCCCCCGTCTCTCCTTTCTTGCCAGAAGGGTGGCACCAGATGGGTCCCCACCCATGGCCACCAAGGGCTTCTTGGGTTGGAGCTCTCCTGGGTATGGGGAGGCTGGGGCTGGAGGAGCTTCCCCGGTCGTGGGGACCTTGGGAACAGGGAGCACCCAGGTGCTGAAGCCATGAGGGTGCTGAAGCCTGGGTCACAAGGAGCTTCGGGGGCTGTGGAGCCCTGGGGTGAGGCGTCCTTGAGTAGGGGGAGCCGTGGGAACCGGGGGGGGTGTGCCTCCCCATTGGTCCATCTACCTGCCAATCAACTGTAAAGATGGGCGGGCCTTGCGCATCCTGCAGTCCTGCGGGTGGCCGCCAGGGGGAGGCAGCACCAAGGGGTGGGGGGGCCACCGGGTCGGCGAGAGAGACACTGCTCAATATGGGAGGGGTCCTTGCCCAGTTTGGGGGGTTCCGTTCCAATTTTGGGGCGTCCCTGCCCGGTTTAAGGTACACTGCTCATTTTGAGAGGGGTCCTTGTCCGGTTTTGCTGTGTCTCTGCCCGGTTTGGGGTATGCTGCTCAATTTGAGGGGGGGTCCTTTCCTAATTTTGGGGTGTGTCTGCCCAGTCTGGGGGTCCCCTGTCTGGATAGGTGACATAGGAGCGGCTATGTTGGCCATGCCGGGTTGGGTGGGGGTCCCCCTGGCCCCCCCCAGCCCTGCGGCGGTGGGGGGTTGTTTCCTTCCTTCCCCAAGGCCTTGACGTCAGGCACCCAGTGATTCACGCTGGGGCTGGCACGCGCCAGGACACACCGGGACATGCCAGGACACGCTGGGATGCCCTGGGGTGGGTGTCATCCCCCCGTGCCCAGGGATGCACTCGGGGACTGTGGGGACAACGTGGGTCCATGTCCCTGCGTGGTGACATCCTTATCCCCATGTGTCCCCACATGGTCCTGTTGCCTGGGCATGGTGACATCCCTGTCCCCATTTATCTGGGCATGGTGACATCCCTGCCCCCATGTGTCCCTGCATGGTCCTCTACATGTCTCCATGCTTCCAGATGTGGTGACATCCTTCTCCCCATTTACCTGGGCATGGTGACACCCCTGTCCTCACACTCCCATCCCTGTGCCACCCCCTGAATGCCATCTCACGTCCTGTCCCTGTGCAGGGGCCGCTCCTGTCCCCCAGCAGGTCTCCCTGTCCCTTCCCGCCGCCCCCACCCGACGCTGCCGCTTCCTCCCCCGCCGCCGCTGTCCCCTTCCCACGGCACGGGGGACGGTGACCCTGGCCCTGCTCCCGCCGCGGCCGCGCCGGGGCCACTTATTTTTAGCCTTCGCTCCTTCCTGGCCGGATCCAGCACTCGCCTATTTTTGACACAGCGGGGGGGGGGGGAGGGAGGGCACACAGTGGCCTCATCCATGGCCCCCCCAGGATGCGTTGAGACCTGACAAGCTTGTGACAGTGGTGGGTGATGATGCTCTGGGGGTGGTGGGTGGCAGAAGGGACTTGGGGGTGGCTGTATCCTGTGGTGTTCTCCCTCCCCCCCCCCATTTTTCAGAGCAGGGGGACAGGGTGTCCCACGAGGCACTGGATCCAGGCGCCAAGGTGGGGTGGGGCGGGATGGACCGGGGCCAGGGTGGCTCCCCCCCCCCAGGCCCGATCCTGCCCTTGGCCAAGCCATGCTGTCCCCAACACTCTGCCACCGTCAGGTCCAGACCATGCCGGGAAAGGCTATCATGTTGCCCTGTCCTCCCCCCGCAGTGGCTTCCCGGCGAAGCACCGGCAGCCCTTTCCTTCCTCCCCTCCCCGGAGCGGCCACTGCGGGACAGGGCCTCACACGAGCAACCAGCTCCCGCACTGGAACAGCCCCGCGTCCTCTGTCCCCTGTGCATGGGGACAGCCCTTGTCCCCCAGGCCCTGTGCACGAGGTGGCCCCGTGTCCCCTGTCCCCAAGCACGGGGCGGCCCCATGTCCCTGTGCACGTGGACCTGGAGCAAGAGCAAAGGATGAGGACTGGCTCCAGCGTTAATTTACAGCACTGACACCATTTATACACAGTCCCGGGGGGGCCCCGACCTGGGGCAGCGCAGCCCGCCCAGGCCCAGGCCAGCACAATGCACCCCGCTTTGGGGGAGGCATGTCCCGGATCAGCAGTGCAGCGTTGCACCCAGCTTTGGAGTGCGCTGATGACCCAGCCCTGGGGGAAGCAAGCACCCAGATCCGGGCTGCAGCATTGCACCCAGCTTTGGGGCGCAGCATTGCCCCCTGCACTGGGGGAGGCAAGGACCCAGATTTGGGGTGCAGCGATGCACCCATCCCTGGTGGAAGCGCGCACCCAGCCCCAGGGCGCCTTGCTGCACCCACCTGTGGATGCAAGCGCTCAGACCCGCGCCTGACCAGGGCGCTGGGGGTGCGGGCAGCACAGGCAGAGGCGGGAGAGGTGCGCCAGGCGCGGCAGGTGGAAGGGCAGGCATCGCACCTCACGGGCCACGGCCAGCTCGGAGAAGAAGGCGCGTTGGCGCGGCAGCCCTGGCTCGGCCTCGCTCTGCTCCAGGTCCTGCACCACCCCCAGAATCTCCTGCCGTGCTGCCTGACTCCGCAGCCCTCGCACATCCAGCACCGCTGCCACGTGCTTCTGCCTGTGGGACGGGGACGCTCAGGGGACGGGGACACCCGCTGCTGGGCACCCCGCTCCCCTGGGAGAGGCATGCACCTGGACTCCGGGCACAGTGCTGCACCCAGCTCAGGGCAAGGCATGCACCCACCTTCGGGGTGCAGCATTGCACCCAGCCCTGGGGCTCAGTGATGCGCGCATGCACCTTTGGGGTGCAGCAATACACCCAGCCCTGGAGCAAATCCTGGTCCCAGGTTTAACTAGTGCCAGCTGCAGCCAGGACCGGTTCTATTTAAAGCCCCTGAAGTGGCGGCGTCCTGCTGGGCCCGCGCGTGCCACCGGCCCCCGGGGGACTGGGGGACGGGGAGGGGACTTGGCACCGGGCCGCAGCCGCTTCCCGGCGGGCGGCCAGGAGGGACCGGCAGCGGGGCGGAGGCTGCCGGGAAGGACGGACGCGGCGTCCTGTCACCCCACTTTGGTCCCCGTGGGGACACCATGTCCTGCCCCTGTCCCTGCGGGGAGGTGGCATCTCGCCTGGCCATGCCACCCTGCTACGGTGGCTATGGGAACGTGTTTCACCCCACTCTTGTCCCTATGGGGCCATGGTGTCCCGCCTGGCCATGCCACCCCACCGCCATCCCCCTGGGGCCACTGCCAGGTGCCAGCACTCACCGGACGTCAGGGAAGTCCCTCACCAGGACGCCCACCTCCATCTGCAGTGCCGCCGTGTCCTCCAGCACCAGCAGCTCCCTCAACCGCGGCACCACCGAATCCAGCCAGGGCGAGGCCGAATCCTGCCAGCACAGGGGACCTAAGTGCCGTTGCCCCCACCCAAGGAGAACCCGAGGGTGCTGGGGAGGGGATGGGGGTCTCACCAAGCGGCTGAAGAGCTCGCGGAGCTGGCGGGCTTCATCCCCGAGGCGAGCAGCCACCCGGGCACGCATCTTGGCAGAGGTGCAGACCAAGCGCACCTGCAGCAGCGGCCGCACGTACTCGATGA
The DNA here is from genome assembly GCF_949628215.1 of Phalacrocorax aristotelis. Taxonomy (NCBI): domain Eukaryota; kingdom Metazoa; phylum Chordata; class Aves; order Suliformes; family Phalacrocoracidae; genus Phalacrocorax; species Phalacrocorax aristotelis. The sequence continues at coordinate 457,880 of NC_134305.1, read as the reverse complement.
GCACCCGCCGGTGCACCTCACTCACCAGCACCTACGGCACAAAGGTCAGCAGCAGCCGCTGGTGACGGCGGCCACCCTGCAGCACCAAACCTGGCACCCACCTGGTAGGGCTCAGGGCGCAGCGGGCGCAGCTTCTGCGTGAAGCTGGTGATGAGCATCACGATGGTGTCGAAGGCGTCGGAGCTCGTCAGCCACTTGCGCTTCATCAGCTTGTTGAAGTAGGGCTGGGGGGGGGAGCAGCTAGGGTAGTCACCTGTCCCAGCACCCGTGGGTGGCACCCCAGGTGCTGCCTGGGGGGTGGGAGGCCACCCAGAGCATTGCACCCATGGGCATCAGCCTGGCTCAGCACCCAATCGACGGACACCCTGCCCAGCACCCTGGTGCACCTCGCTGGCTGCCCCCTCCCCAGGCTGTCCCGCACCGCGTGGGCACCTTGAGGTCCTCGAAGAGGCGCTGGGTGAGGACGTGGTTGCAGAGGCGGGTCACCTTGTCCAGGGCGGCGTGGGCCTGGCGCCGGGGCTCCTCGCTCTCTGGGTGCCCAAACTGCGCCAGGTGCTCAGCAAAGGTCCTGCCATGGGGAGGTCAGTGGGTTCTGCCGGGGACCCTGAGCACCCTGGGGACCTGGGGAGGGAGGGGCTCAGGGTGCCCTCACCTGAAGGGGGGGCCGCAGTTGACAAGCGCAATGGCCCGGCCGGTGGCACTGTCAGGTGGGGTGGCTTCGCTGGGGGACTCCAGGAACCGCTCCACCTTCCGCTGAAAACTGAGGGCACCCACACAGGTCACCTGCGCTGGCACCTAGGGGACCCCAGCCCCCAGGGGACACACTCCCTCATGCCCCCCATGGCCATCCCAGCTCTGTCCTGTGCCCTGTGGCTCCTGCCCCCCTGTGGTGCCCGTGTCCCCGTGCCCATTCCCTGTCCCCCACGTGCCCAGGCCCAGCCCCCTGTCCCCCCCTTTTCCCCCGGTGTCCCCATGCCCACCTGTGCAGGAAGGCCACCAGCACGCCCAGGAGACTGTGTGCCATCTCCATGCCAAACTCGGGGGTGATCTGGGGGGCTTGGTCCACATGCTCCTGCAGCAGCTGTGGGCACAGGCACCGCTGGGGGTGGGGACACGGCCACCAGCCCGCTGTCCCCCGGGGGCACGGCCACCACCCTGGCACATCCCCATGCGTATCAGCCACAACACTGTCCCCTTGGGGCACCCTGGCATCCCTTATGGGGTACCCGGGTACCCTGGTGTCCCTTTGGGGTACCTTGGCACCTTGGTGTGCCTATCAAGTACCCGGGCACCCTGGCATCTCTCTGGGGTGCCCAGCCACCCCAGCACCCCTGTGGGGCTGTGGGTCACCCCACAGAGCCCTGGGTCCCCAGGGGATGGGCCCAGGGGACAAAGCAGGGGCCCCGCAGGTGCAGGTGCCCGGTGGGTGCTGTGACCATACCCCAGTGATGCGGGTGGCCAGTCCCTCCTGCAGGTCCTGGCTGGAAACCTCCTCTGCCCACGTGTCCTCGCTGAGCTGCAGCTCCTGTGCCACCGCCACCTCCACCTTCGCCTGGCACCAGGCACCGTGGGCGTGGGGACACCGGGTGTGGGGACAGCAGGCGTGGGGATGGCAGGGCGCAGTGTGCCCTGCCAGCCCCCAGCCCTGGGACCATCCCGGTGCCCTTCCAAGTGCCCCCAGAGTGCCCTCTGTGTTCCCAGCCCAGTGCCACCACGGTGCCCATCCCAGTGCCACCAGGGTGCCCATTCCAGTGCCACCAGGGTGTCCTCTGTGTTCCCAGCCCAGTGCCACCACGGTGCCCATCCCAGTGCCACCAGGGTGCCCATTCCAGTGCCACCAGGGTGTCCTCTGTGTTCCCAGCCCAGTGCCACCACGGTGCCCATCCCAGTGCCACCACGGTGCCCTCTGTGTTCCCAGCCCAGTGACACCACGGTGCCCATCCCAGTGCCACCAGGGTGCCCATTCCAGTGCCACCACGGTGCCCTCTGTGTTCCCAGCCCAGTGCCACCACGGTGCCCATCCCAGTGCCACCATGGTGCCCATCCCAGTGCCACCACGGTGCCCTCTGTGTTCCCAGCCCAGTGCCACCACGGTGCCCATCCCAGTGCCACCAGGGTGCCCATTCCAGTGCCACCAGGGTGCCCATTCCAGTGCCACCACGGTGCCCTCTGTGTTCCCATCCCAGTGCCACCAGGGTGCCCATTCCAGTGCCACCAGGGTGCCCATTCCAGTGCCACCACGGTGCCCTCTGTGTTCCCAGCCCAGTGCCACCACGGTGCCCATCCCAGTGCCACTATGGTGCCCATCCCAGTGCCACCATGGTGCCCTATGTGTTCCCAGCCCAGTGCCACCACGGTGCCCATCCCAGTGCCACCAGGGTGCCCATTCCAGTGCCACCACAGTGCTCTCTGTATTCCCAGCCCAGTGCCACCGTAGCGCCCATCATATGCCCATCCCGTTGCCCATCCCAGTGCCAGTGCCAGTGCCAGTGCCACATCATGCTTCCATCCCAGTCCTCATCCCTTGCCCGTCCCTGTGCCCGCCACGGTGCCCATACCTTGACAGCAGCAATGCAGGAGCTCTCAAGGCTGCGCTGGGTCTCGGGGGGCAGGAGGGGCCCCAGCGCCTGTGCCTGCAGCAGGGCCCCCACCTCAGGGTGCCCCAGCACCTCCCTGCGGGCACAGGGACCTCACAGTGCCCACCCAGGGTGGCACTGGGGTGCCCAGCACACACCACTGCCCAGACAACAGCCCTGGGGCTGCCCAGTGTGGCAGAGGGTGGCACTCAGTGGCACAGGGTGCCCAGCGTGGCGGGGGTGCGGATGCTGTGGGACCCCGTGAGTGACAGCAGGTGCCGGAGGGGGTCTCACCTGGCGTAGCTGTTGCTGTTCCAGTCGAGCAGCAGGTAGAGGTCGGGCACGGTGAGGGTTCTCTGCGCCAGCGCACCCAGCTGCTGCGCCAGCGCCCGGTGGTACCCGCGGGCATAGACCCCGAAGGCGCCATACTCGGGGGGATAAGCAGGTGCCACGTGGCACCGCACGGCCCCCAGGTCGTCCACCAACTGAGCCGCCAACGCTACCAACCGGGCACCCAAGCCAGTGGCGGGTGCCACCTGCGCCAACCTCTCGCTCGCCGCCCGTCCCACTGCCTCCTGCCAGCGGCGCCGGAGGGCGCGTGGGCGCCCTGGGGTGCCCGGTGGGTACTGGCGATCGGCCGCCTCCTCCTGCTCCAGCACGCGGATCACCGAGCGCAAGGCTGGGTAGGGGCGCCTGGCAGGCACCGCTTCACCCACCACCGCCCAAAGCTGCGCCAGGAGCGCCTCGTAGAGCAGCGCCACGTCCCGAGCCTGCCGCTCCGCTGCGGGGACGGGGGACGGGGACGAGGCCACGCACTCCGCCTCCAGCGCAATGATCTGCTCGTCAGCTGCCACCAGCTCCCGCCGCTGGATCAGCTCCAGGATCTCCAGCACTGTGGTGGAAGGGGCACCCATGGGTGCTCTGATGGCACCCGAGGCCACCCATGGCCCACAGCGCACATCCCCATCTCACGATGTCCCAGGCCCCCATGTCCCCATGTCCCACCACCCCTGTGCCAATGTTCCTCCATGTCCCACGTCCTCCTGTGTCCCCATGGCCCCGTGCCCATGCCCTGTGTTCCATGGTCCCCCATGTCCTCTTATGTTCCCATGGCCCCATCCCCATGGCCCCAAGCCCACACATCCCATGTCCATGTCTCACATCCCCATGCTCACACGTCCCCCCCACACCACCCCCACGCCCTCCGTCCGCTCTCACCTGAGAGTGGCTCCCTGGCCTTTCTGCGCCCCTCCTGCCACTGTCCCCCTCCGTCCTGGTCCCCATCGGACACCCCGTCGCTCTCTACCATCGGCGGGTGCTCGCCTGCGGACCCCCGCCGTCCCCGTGTCCCCAAGGCCAGCCGCAGCAGCGAGCTGCGCTTGGGGACTGGCCTCTCCGCCAGCGCCTCCACGCTGGCCTTGCGCCACCCTGGCAGCCGCCGTAACAGCCCGAAATCCTCTGACCGCCGCCGTGCCCGGCCACCATCCCCATCCCCGTCTTTGGGCGGGGGGCGGCGGGCGCGGCCGAAGGGTGCCAGACCCACCAGGCGCTCCAGGGTGGCCCGGCGGCGGTAGCGGCTCTCAGGACTGGCAGCGAAGGGGTCTCCATCCTCCTCCTCCTCCTTGGGTGTTTTCTTCAGCAGTGGCATGGCCTGTGGGGCAGCACCAGGCACCCAGGCTAGCACCCAAAGGGTAGCTGTGACCCGGGGAGGCACCCTGACCCCCCCACTAGGTGGCACCTAGCAGCAGGGTTGGCACTGGGCATCAGCACCAAGCACCCAGTGTGCAAATCCCGTGAGTGTGCAAATCACCCTGTGCACCCCACGTGAGCACCCGCACCTCTGCGAGCGTGCAACCCCCTTGTGCACAGCCTGCGAGCTTACACACCCCTCTGTGCACCCCCCATGAGCACCCACACCCCCACAAGCATGCGAACTCCTCGCTACACGCCCCATGAGCTCCACGCACGCCCCATGAGTGAGCAAACCATCGCACGCCCACCCCTGTGGGCACCCACACCCTGCCAGCATGCCCACCCCTCCATGCGACCCCCCAGGAGCATGCCTGTGCCCAGCAGGCACCCCCGGGCCGGTGGGTGCCTGCAGGCAGGCAGGGCCCTTGTGACACACGTACCCCAGGCAGCGGACACAGGCGGTGCCGTGGCGGTGACACCGGGTGCTGTGGCAGTGGCGGCCGCGCCAGGCGGGCAGCGGCCGGGGGGTTTCCTGAGGAAGCGCCTCCCCGGTGCGGCCTCCCACGCCGGGGCAGGGTCAGCCCCGGTTCCGCTGGGTCACCGGGGACGAGGAGGGACAACGGGCGGATGAGGGGGGACCCCACCTTGCACGGCTCTCACCCCCTGCACAGGGCATGGGGGACCCCGATAGCACGGGATTGGGACCCTGGTGGCATGGGGGGACCTGGGCATGGGACAGGACAAGACGCCCGTGGCACAGGACACCACGTAGCCCAGCAGTGGGACCTGCACAGCACAGGGGGACCCCAGCATGACACGAGGACAGGACTCCGATGGCACAAAGGGACACAGGCATGGCAGAGGGATGGGACCCTGCTTGGTACAGAAATGGGACCCCCATGGCATGGGGGGAACCACATGGCACAGGACAGCATCCCAGTGGCACAGGGACAAGGTGCCTCCTGGCACAGGGACTTGGGGACATGGGGACAGGACCCCGGTGGCACAGAGGACCCCGTGTGTCATGGGGACAGGACCCCCAGCATGGCACAGGGGCAGGGACCCAGGGTGGCACAGGGGAACCCACACAGTACGGGAATAGGACAAGACCCTGATGGCAAAGGGGGACCTCCCTATGGCACAGGGGATGGGACCCCACATGGCACAAGGATGGGACCCCAGCACGGCAAAGGGGAACCCAATGGCTCAGGGGACCTCACGTTCCCTGAGGGCAGAGGGGGACACGCGCATGGCATAGGGACAGGACCCCAATGGCATGGGGGACCCCATGTGTCATGGGCACAGGACCCCAACAGCACAGGGGACCACATGTGTCATGGGGATGGGCCCCTTTTGGCTCAGGGGACCCCACATGTCATGGGGACAGGATCCTGGGGGGACAGGGGGACCCCACGAGTCACTGGGACCGGACCCCAATAGCACAGGGGGACCCCACGTGTCACGGGAACAGGACCCCAATAGCGCAGGGGGACCCCACGTGTCACTGGGACCGGACCCCAATAGCACAGGGGGACCCCACGTGTCACGGGAACAGGACCCCAATAGCGCAGGGGGACCCCACGTGTCACTGGAACAGGACCCCAATAGCACAGGGGGACCCCACGTGTCACGGGAACAGGACCCCAATAGCGCAGGGGGACCCCACGTGTCACTGGAACAGGACCCCAATAGCACAGGGGGACCCCACGTGTCACTGGGGCAGGACCCCGATAGCACGGGGGGACCCCAATAGCACAGGGGGACCCCACGTGTCACGGGGACAGGACCCCAATAGCCCCGGGTGGCACAGGGGACCCCGACACCACGTGACACCCACGCGTGGCCGGCCGCCCCCCTTCCCTGTTCCCGCAGGCCACCGCGACCCCTCTGCTGGGTACTCAGAGGTTAACGCCCCCCGGACGCCGCCGATTGGCCAGCATAACAGCCAATCGGAAAGGCGCGCTGGCGCGGGCTACGCCCCCCATCGGGGGGGCGGCCGGGCTGTCTCCATGCCGCGGCGCAGCCAATAGAAAGGAGCCGCGGCCGCGCCCGGCGACTCGTGATTGGCCATCGCGCTGGTGGGGGCGGGATCAGGCACCGCCCTGACTCTCCTCTTAAAGGCAAAGGGCGGGGCAGTTCCCTCCCCGTGTCCCCGCCGCGCCCCACGCGTGTCACTGCCGGTCCCCCGCCGGGGCTAGGACCCGCCGGCCCGGCACCGCGTCCCCCCCGGGTCCCTGAATGCCCGTGCCCCCACGCACCCCCGCGCCCCGTGACAGACACTCTTGATATGACCCCCGCCCCTCCCAACGCCCCCCGCCCCCAGTCTCCCTGTCCCCCCGGTGCTCCGTGACCCCCGCCCTGGATGGACTCCGCGCCCCCAGAGTAGTCCCGCATCCCCGGTCACCCCGCCACGCAAGCCCCGCACCGGCAGAGGCGCGGCGCCTTTAAGGGGCGCGGCCACCAGCGCCGCGAGGCCCCGCCCAACCCAGCCCCTGTCCTGCTTCCGGTTCCGGCCCGGCCCGGCCCATGGCCGCCCCCGCCGCCGCCCGCCCCTAGGGCTCCCCCGCCCGGGCCCGGCCCGGCCCCGGCTCCGCCTCCGTGCGCCCGGGCCCGGACATGGGCCGCTGGTAGCGGCTGCGCCCGGTGCGCCCGGTGCGCCCGGCCCGGGCCTGCCCGAGCTCCCCCCGCCGGCCCCGAGCTCCCCCCGCCGGCCCCGAGCTCCGGCCCCGCCGGTCAGGATGTCTTCGCGCTCCGCCCTGGCGGCGGGGAACGAGCGGAACGCGGACACAGTGAGCGGGGGGCGGTGGCTTGTACCGGGGGATAGCGGCCGGTACCGGGGGGGGGCCCGGGGGGAGCGAGATGTACCGGGGGGGCTGCTGGTACCTGGGGTTTGGGGCTTGTACTGGCGGGGACACCGAGAGGGATCGGCCGGTACTGTGGGGGGGACTGGGTTGTACCGGGGGGACACCGGGGAGGGCGACCGGTACCGCGGGTTCGGGCCTTGTACGGGGGGAGGGGGGCCACCGGGAGGGGCGAGATGTACGCGGTGGGGGGGGGGGGGGCGCACTGGGCAGGTGCTGGGGCCACGAGTAAGTGGGGAATGGGGGGGGGGCGGGCTACTGGTTTGACTGGGATCAGCTGGGTGACCCCACGGCCGGGAAGCAGGGGACACACCGGGGGCAGTGAAGCACCCGCCCGTCACCGCCGGGGAACCCCGGGCGTCCGGGCACCTGCGGGCAAGGCCGGGACGCGGCCCCGGAGCCGGTCAGGCCGGATCCGTCCCCACCCCGCCGGCCGGGCAGCGTCTCCTCCCGGGGGCTTTTGGGTGCTGCAGGGCCACCTCCCCGGGACGAGGTGGGGGGGGGTGTCTCAGCAGCCCCGGCCCCCCCCCCGGGACGAGGTGGGGGGGGGGTGTCTCAGCAGCCCCGGGCCCCCGGGACGAGGTGGGGGGGGTGTCTCAGCAGCCCCGGCCTCCCCCCGGGACGAGGTGGGGGGGGGTGTCTCAGCAGCCCCGCGCCCCCCCCCCCCCGGGACGAGGTGGGGGGGGTGTCTCAGCAGCCCTGGCCTCCCCCCGGGACGAGGTGGGGGGGGTGGTCACAGCAGCCCCACCCCCCACCCGGGACGAGGTGGGGGGGGTGGTCACAGCAGCCCCACCCGCCACCCGGGACGAGGTGGGGGAGGGGTAGCAGCAGCCCCGGCCCCCTGGGACAAGGTGGGGGGGTGTCTCAGCAGCCCCGGCCCCACCCTGGGACGAGATTGGGGGGGTGTTTCAGCAGCCCCCGGGTCCCCCTGGGATGAGGTGGGGTGGGTCTCAGCAGCCCTGGGCCCCCCCCCGGGATGAACTTGGGGGGGCATCAGCAGTGCGTGTTGCTGGTGTGATGATCTGGGGGTCTCAGCTACTTGTCCTCCCGCTCCCCAGCTCGCAGGCCTGGGGGGCAGCCGCTCGGAGAAGGGCTCGGCCTGGTCCAGCCGCTCGCTGGGTGCCCGCTGCCGCAACTCCATTGCCTCCTGCCCCGAGGAGCAGCCCCACATCGGCAACTACCGCCTGCTGCGCACCATCGGCAAAGGCAACTTCGCCAAGGTCAAGCTGGCCCGGCACATCCTCACCGGCCGCGAGGTGAGGGCAGCATTGTGGGGTCCTGAGGGGTCCCTGGGGGTGATGGGAGGGAGCTGGGGAGGGAAATGTGTGTCCGAGGGGTCAATTGGAGTGAGCTGGGGTGTCCTGGGAGGCAATTGGAGGGAGGTTGGGAGGCCCTGGGGGCAATTGGAAGGAGCTGGGGGCAACTGTGGGGAGAAGTGGGGGTCCGGAGCAAGTGAGTGCCACCAGGGGCGTTACGATGGGCCCTGGGGGATCTGGGCACCTGGGGACAACTGGGGGAAGAATTGCGATGCTGGGGGGAGATTGGTGCCTGCGGTGACGGGGTGTCCGGGGGTAACCACCAGTGCTGCACCCCCCGTGTTTCTCCCTCACCCCCCCGGTTCCTTCCCAGGTGGCCATAAAAATCATCGACAAGACGCAGCTGAACCCCACCAGCCTCCAGAAGGTGGGGTCACCCAGGGAGAGCACAGGGTGGGGGCGTCCCCCCAAGCACGGTGAGTGGGGGTTCCCCAGGCCCGCACTAACGCCTTGCCTCTGTACAGCTCTTCCGGGAAGTTCGCATTATGAAGGGGCTGAACCACCCCAACATTGGTGAGTGGGCCCCCCATGGGGGGCAGGGGGGCATCCGTGGGGTTTAGGGGGCACCCAGGGGTGATCGTGCTGACCCCTCCACCCCCTCTCAGTGAAACTGTTTGAGGTCATTGAGACGGAGAAGACGCTGTACCTGGTGATGGAGTATGCCAGTGCTGGTGAGACCCACCCCCGGGCACCCTGACCCCCCTTGTGGGTGCTGCACACCCCCTCAGGGGCCATGCCCCACTTGGGTGCACCCTGGGGTGCTGGGCTGGGGTTAGGGGGTGTACCCAGGGGTCTAGTGGGGGGCATGGCACCCACCTTCTGGGGGGCAGTTGGGTTGGGGGTGCCATGCCCGGGGTGGGGGGGCGCAGGCACCCATGGGTGTCCCTGCAGGCGAAGTGTTCGACTACCTTGTGTCCCATGGGAGGATGAAGGAGAAGGAGGCACGTGCCAAGTTCAGACAGGTGGGGGTCACTGGGAGGGGACCAGGACATGGTGAGGGCCTGGGGCTGGCATAGAGGGGCTGGCGTAGGGTTGGGGACATCATGGGGGGGCTGGGGTGGGGTCAGGTGATGCGGTGCTGTGGTGGCGTGGGGTGGGGGACATAGCGGGGGTCTGACACAGGGCAGGGGGCATGGCATTGCGGTGCCATGGGGTGGGGGACAGGGCGGGGAGACACAGCACCACAGTGGCGTGGGGCTGGGGACATGGTGGGGGGCTGGCACAGGGCTGGGGGATGCGGCACCATGGTGGTGTGGGGCTGGGGACGTGGTGGGGGGCTGGCACAAGGCTGGGGGATGTGGCACCATGGTGGCGTGGGGCTGGGGACATGGTGGGGGGCTGGCACAAGGCTGGGGGATGTGGCACCATGGTGGCATGGGGCTGGGGACGTGGTGGGGGAGGGTGGCCGTGGGGGAGGGCTGGCACGTGGCAGCCACACGTGGGCAGGATCAATCCCCCCTGGGGCCATTGGCTGTGGCATCGATCAGGGTGGGACAAGAGGCTGAGGGGGGGCACTGTGGGGGGAGACACCAGTGGCACTGGGGACAGCGGGCACTGGTGACACCCTGCTGATACTCACTCCATCCCTAGATTGTCTCAGCTGTTCACTACTGCCACCAGAAAAACATCGTGCACCGGGACCTCAAGGTGGGACTCAGCTGCCCTGTGGTGTCCCCTGGTAGGGGCCATGGGGTGTCCCGGGGTGTCCCCTGACTTGTACAGTGCCCTTCCTGGTGTTCCTGTGTCACATAGGGTGCCTGGTAGGGTGCCCGTCCCAGTGTCTCCGTGCCCGATGCGGTGCCCGTCCCAGTATCCTCATCCTGGTGTCTCTGTGCCTGAGTGTGCCCAGCCCAGCGTCCCCATCCTGCCATCCCAGTGCCTGATGTGGTGCCCGTCCTGGTGTCCCCATGCAGGACACGGTGCCCATCCCAGTGTCCCTGTGTGGTGTCCCTGTGCCAGAGGCGGTGCCTGTCCTGCCATCCCCACACCCGACATGGTGCCCGTCCCAGTGTCCCTGTGCCAGAGGCGGTGCCTGTCCTGCCATCCCCACACCCGACACGGTGCCCATCCCAGTGTCCCTGTGTGGTGTCCCTGTGCCAGAGGCGGTGCCTGGCCTGCCATCCCCACACCTGACATGGTGCCCATCCCAGCGTCCCCGTCCTGGCATCCCTACGCCTGATGCGGTGCCTGTCCCGGTGGTCCTGTGCCGGACACGGTGCCCAGCTTGCCATCCCTGTGCCTGTCCTGGTGCTTGCAGGCAGAGAACCTGCTGCTGGATGCTGATGCCAACATCAAGATCGCTGACTTTGGGTTCAGCAACGAGTTCACGCTGGGCTCCAAGCTGGACACCTTCTGCGGGTCCCCGCCTTACGCTGCCCCTGAGCTCTTCCAGGGCAAAAAGTACGACGGCCCTGAGGTCGACATCTGGAGCTTGGGCGTCATCCTCTACACCCTGGTCAGCGGCTCCCTGCCCTTCGATGGCCACAACCTCAAGGTGATGCTGCCCCGTCCCCTCCTGTCACCTGTCCCTGGCTGGGGATGGCGATCGTCCCATCCTGTCCCCGTGCTCAGCTGGGGATGGTGCCCGTCTCAAGCCCCTGCCTGTGGGGCAGCGCTGGGCTTGTGTCCCTCCCCGTGTCCAGGGCCACAGTGCCCCTCCTGTCCCCGTGCCTGTGGTGGGGACGGTGCCCACCCCATGCCAGGGCCTGGGTGCCCCCACCCTGACGTGTGCATGTCCCCCTCCACGGCCAGGAGCTGCGGGAGCGGGTGCTGCGGGGCAAGTACCGGGTGCCCTTTTACATGTCTACCGACTGCGAGAACATCCTGCGCCGGTTCCTGGTCCTGAACCCGGCCAAGCGCTGCACCCTGGAGGTGAGGGGTGTTGTGGGGGTGCACGGGGGGGTCACAGGGCTCAGGGACGGCACAGTGCGAATGGGCATTGTCCCACCCCGATGGAGCATGTCCCCCAGCGACCCTGCTGCCCACCCTGTGGGCTCCCCTGGGCCAGCTCCCCCTTCCCGATGCTCTTAATTAGCTGAGTTAGCTCCAGGGCTAATTAGAAGCTGGCAGTGTCCGTGGGCAGGCAGGCATGGGCAGGGTGCAGCCAGCTGTGCCCTGGCTGGAGCTGCTGGCAGGGGCTGAGCACCTTGGGGTTGCATTGGGGTGGGTAAGCCAGCTGGGGAGGGTGCCCTGTGCCTGGCATGTGCTCGTGGCACCCGCGGTGGCACCCGTGTTACTGCTGGTGGCACCCCCGTTACCCCACTGGCGCCCGCTGCTGCCCCACAGCAAATCATGAAGGACAAGTGGATCAACATTGGTTATGAGGGCGACGAGCTGAAGCCCTACAAAGAGCCCGAGGAGGACTTTGGAGACGCCAAGCGCATTGGTGAGGGCACGGTGCCATCTGGCAACCCGGGGCGGGGGTCTGCCGCACCCCAGGGACCAGCGGTGCCCCCTCACCGTCCCCACTCCCCGCAGAGGTGATGGTGGGCATGGGCTACACCCGGGAGGAGATCAAGGAGTCCCTGAGCAACCAGAAGTACAACGAGGTGACGGCCACCTACCTCCTGCTGGGCAGGAAGAACGAGGTGAGGTGACAACGTGGTAGCACCGCCGTCCCTGCCCCGGGATGCTGGGCAGGGCTGGTGATGGGCGTTTTTGGCCGCAGGTGGAGGCAGGCGAATCGCGTACGGGCAGCAGCCTCTCCCTGGCCCGGGTGCGGGCACCCAGCGAGGCAGCCAACGGCACCGGCAAGCCATCCTCCCATGGCAAGAGCCAGCGCGGTGCCACCACCTACCACCGGCAGCGGCGGCACAGTGACTTTTGTGAGCATCTCGTGTCCCCTGGCCTGGCCCTGGGGGTGGGCACTGTGTCCGCAGGGTTGGGTGGGCATCACGCTTGTGGGGTGCAGAGCAGGGTGTGCTCCATGCCCATGGGCTGCAGGGCAAGGTGGGCACCTTTTCCCACATCCTACAAGGGTGGCTGGTCCCACTGTGCCCCACAGAAACCCCATACGGCACAGCGGGCAGGAGCCTTGTTCCGTGCCGTGCCCGGCGGGGAGCAGGCAGGGCTGCCCGCCGCTGCCTGCACCCTTCCCTGACCCTCCTTGCCCACAGGCGGCCCCTCGCCGGTGCCCATGCACCCCAAGCGCAGCCCCACCAGCGCAGGCGACGCGGAGCTGAAGGAGGAACGTATGCCCACCCGCAAGGCCAGCTGCAGCGTGGTGAGCAGCGGGCGCGGGATGCCCCCCTCTAGCCCCATGGTCAGCAGCGCCAACAACCCCAACAAGTCTGAGATCCCCGACCGGCACAAGGACGGAGCCATCAACACGGTGGGCATGGGGCTGGGGGCATGGCCTGGGGTGGTGGGGGCTCCTGGGGCTGGTGGAGCAGGGGTGGGGAGCACCCGTGGGGCTGGGAGATGGGAGTACAGGCACCCGTGAGACTGGGGAGCAGGCTGTGGCCACCCACGGAGCTGGGGGGAGCAGGGTGCAGGCCCCCCGGGGCCACATGGACATGGTGCAGGTGCCCATGGGGCTGAGAAGTCAGGGTGGGGCCCCCCTGGGACTGGGGAATTGAGGCAGGGGGTTACCCCAGTGCTGATGGCGGCAGGGACCCGCTGCCTTCCAGAACAACCTCCCCTCGAGCGTGATGGCACGCAGGAACACCTACGTCTGCACCGAGCGCCCAGGCACCGACCGCCACTCGCTGCTGCAGAACGGCAAGGAGAACAGGTAGGGTGGCAGGCGACCCCTGGAGGGGGGGTCCTATCCCTTTCCCCATCTGCCCGCCACCGTAACGCCTCCCTCCTTGCCCTGCCCGCAGCTCTGTCGCCGGCCGGGTGCCGCCAGCGTCACCCTCCAGCCACAGCATTGCCGCAGCCTCCTCGGAGCGGGCCCGCCTGGCGCGGGGCACCACAGTCCGCAGCACCTTCCACGGCGGGCAAGTGCGGGATCGGCGAACGGGGGGCGGTCCCAACGGGCCCCCCGCCTCCCCGACGCTGGCACCCGAGGCCTTGCCATTGCCCCAGAGCCGCTCGCGGGCCACCTCCAACCTCTTCAGCAAGCTGACCTCCAAGCTGACCCGCAGGTGAGGGGGCCGCGGGCGCCGTGCCCGCCCTGCTGGCGCTGCCCTCGCCTTCCTCACTGCCTCTTCTCTCTTCCAGGGTCACTCTTGACCCCTCTAAGCGGCAGAGCTCTAATAGGTGCGTCTCGGGCACCCCCACGCCTCCAGGAGCCAAAATCAGTAAGTGCCCGGTGTCACCGGCGCCTGTCCCGGTGCCACTGGTGCCTGTCCCGGTGCTGCCGGTGTTGTCCCGGTGCATGACTCAGTAACTGCCGGTGTTTGTGCCGGGGTCTACCCCGGTACCGCCGGTGTTTGTCCTGGTGCCCCTTCTGGTGCCACCAGTGTCCACCCTGGTGCCTGTCTCGGTGCTGCCAGTGTTTGTCCCCGTACCTGTCCCAGTTCTGCTGGTACCTGTCCTGGTGCCACTGGTGCCCATCCTGGTACCATCGCTGTTTGTCCCCATGCCGCCGGCACCCACCCCGGTGCCTGTCCTGGTGCCGCCGGCGCCCGCCTCGCTTCGCTCCTGTCCCTTCTCTCTTTCTGCCTCTCAGCCTTTGCTGCTGCTGTGGGATTTGGGGGGGTGGGTGTGGAGGGGGGCACAGCTGTGCTCCACCCCATGGGGTGGGGGCACCGTGGTGTGGGTGTGATGTCCCCTCATGAAATGGGGGTGATGTGCCCTCCCGAAATGGGTGTAAGCTTGGTGGGGGTGGTCCCATCCCCCACCCATGGACAGGATGCACCCCCAAACTGGGCCCAGCTTTGAGGGAAGAAGGCATGATCTGGGGGTGTGGGGTGCCCCCCCCCCAAATTGGGGGTGCTGCCCTCCCCTCTAAATGGGCATCACCTTCAGGGAGGTGATGTGCCATGAGCTGGGGATGGTGCCCCCCAAATACACCCCACACCTTGTGGGGTGGGGAGTGTGTGATCACCCCAAAATGGGGTTGGTACCTCCTAAAAACGGGTGTGACCTTGGGGTATGTGCCCCAAAACTGGGGTGGTGCCCCTCCCAAGGGGCATGACCTCGGCAGATGGTGTCCCCTAAATTGGCAACTGTGCCCCCCCAAATTGGGCAGTGACCCCAAAATGGGGACCATACCCCCAACTCAGGCATGGGGCTGGTGGTGATGGCCCCAAAATCGGGGCTGGTGGCCACTACAATGGTGCAAAACGCAGGGTGGGGGGGAGATGTGGGACTTAGCAGTGCCTGTGGTGGGCAGAGCCCCTGGACCCCTGACGTGTGTGTCCCCTCCCCAGGGTCGCAGACGAACCTGAGAGAATCGGGGGACCTGCGCTCACAAGGTGGGTGCTGATGCCCCTGGGTGCTCCCCAACCCACGGGTGCTCTCCAGGGTGGGCAGAGCCCTGCCCCCATCATGCCATATCTGCCCCCGGTGTCCCATAGCACCCATACCCCCCCCCGGCCCATGCCATACCCACCCCTGGTGCCCCCTGCCCATGACACGCCCCCCTTGCTACCCCAGAGTCTCTACGCAGCCCCGGTGCCTCCTGCCCATTCCATGCCCACCCACAGTGCCCCGTAGCCCCCATGCCCACCCCTGGTGCCCCCTGCCCATGCCATAGCCCCCATGCCCACCCCAGGTGCCCCCTGCCCATGCCATAGCCACCCTTCCTGGTGCCCCATAGCCCCTATGCCCACCCCAGGTGCCCCCTGCCCATGCCATAGCCACCCCTCCTGGTGCCCCATAGCCCCCATGCCCACCCCCGGTGCCCCCTGCCCATGCCATAGCCACCGCTCCTGGTGCCCCATAGCCCCCATGCCCACCCCTGGTGCCCCCTGCCCATGCCATAGCCACCCCTCCTGGTGCCCCATAGCCCTCATGCCCACCCCAGGTGCCCCCTGCCCATGCCAGAGCCACCGCTCCTGGTGCCCCCAGCCCCTATGCCCACCCCAGGTGCCCCCTGCCCATGCCAGAGCCACCGCTCCTGGTGCCCCATAGCCCCTCTGCCCACCCCAGGTGCCCCCTGCTGGTGCCCCATAGCCCCTGTGCTCACCCCAGGTGCCCCCAGCCCATGCCATAGCCACCCTTCCTGGGGTCTCATAGCCCCCATGCCCACCCCAGGTGCCCCCTGCCCATGCCATAGCTACCCCTCCTCGTGCCCCATAGCCCCTCTGCCCACCCCAGGTGCCCCCTGCTGGTGCCCCATAGCCCCTGTGCTCACCCCAGGTGCCCCCAGCCCATGCCATAGCCACCCTTCCTGGGGTCTCATAGCCCCCATGCCCACCCCAGGTGCCCCCTGCCGGTGCCCCATAGCCACCCCTCCTGGTGCCCCATAGCCCCTATGCTCACCCCAGGTGCCCCCTGCTGGTGCCCCATAGCCCCTGTGCTCACCCCAGGTGCCCCCAGCCCATGCCATAGCCACCCTTCCTGGGGTCTCATAGCCCCTGCCCACCCCGTGCCTGCCTTTCCCCCTGCTGCAGTTGCCATCTACCTTGGGATCAAAAGGAAGCCGAACCCCGGCTGCTCCGATGCCCCTGGCATGTGAAGGTGACGAGCGCCCGGCCGGCCGAGGCGGTGATGGCGGCGCTGCAGCAGGCCACCCTCTCGGCCGGCTGCCGCGCCCGCCAGCCCCAGCCCTTCCTGCTCTCCTGCACCCACGACCGGGGCCCCAGCGAGCACTTCTGCCATTTCGAGGCTGAGGTTTGCCGGATCCAGCGCCTCGGCCTCCACGGCGTGCTCTTCCGGCGCCTGGCTGGCACTGCTGGCGCTTTCCGTGCCACCTTGGCACGTGTGTCCGGTCAGCTCCAGCTCTAGGGACCTGCCGGAGCTGGGACCCCCGCCTTGAGGGCTGCATCCCTCCCCGGGGGAGGCACTGGAGCTGGGACCCGGAGCTGCATTGGCACCAGGACTCCCCCCAAACCCTGGGGCTGCAGCGGCATTGGGAGCCCCCGGGCTGCACCGGATCCGGCACCTAGGGCTGCAGTGGTGTCGGGGACACCCCACCCCACCCAGGGTGTGTCAGATCCAGCACCCGGGGCTCTATCGACACTGGGACCCCCACAAGGATGCACCGGATCTATGGCTCCCACCCTGGGGGCTGCATCGGCACTGGGACACCACCACCACTACCCCCCCTGCCCCTGGGAGCTGTACTGGCACTGGCACCGGCAGGGTCTGGAAAGGAGCCAGGCCCCCCTAGGGCTGCCTTGGATCTGGGGCACCCACCCGGGGGTCTTTCCTTGGCGCCAGCATCCCCTTGGGGACATCAGCACCAGCACCCGGGGGCTTGCGGCAGCTCGGGGCCACACGCTGATGGCAGCTCAGGGACCCGGGGTGCCCTGGGGCCCACCCCAGGTGTCGCGGGCTCTGTGACCCCTTGGCTGTCTGTGGGGCTGTTGGCTCTGGGACCCCAGCACCCCTGGACTCTGGGACCTTGGGGACATTGGTGCCAAGACCTTGGGGTCCACTGGCTCCAGGACCCCAGGGACTACCAGCTCTGGGACCTTGGAGACATCAGCTCTGGGACCTAGGGGTCTGGGACCTTGGGGACATAATTTTGGGATCTTGAGGTTCCCCCAGCTCCTAGACATGGGGTTCTACATCACCTCCAGTCCCCTGGATCCCCACTTCCACCCCACCTCTGGCTCCCCAGAGCTGTAGCTGCATCCTGGGGTCCCCCAGAGCGTGCCTCTCCCTCCCTAGGGGATTGTCCCTGTGTCCCCCAGCCCTGTACAGCCTGTAAATACGGCCCTGGGCCCCAGAGCTCTGGTGTCACCCCCTCCCTTCCCCCCACCCCCCCAGCACATTTTTAAGTTATTCCTGCCCTGGTCTGTACGAGAACCCCCAAATAAAGATAGGAGACCCATTGGTGTCAGCACCCCTCAGTACCAGGGGACCCCCCCCCGCCATCACGAGCTTGGGGCATGGGCAGAATTAAGGTGAAGTTGCCCGGGGAGGGGGGGCGGGGGCTGCAGAAGCACCCCAGAGTGGGGGGATCCCGCATGTGTCCCTCCAGCCTGGACGCCTGGGTTCACAGTGGGGGCCAGCAGCGTTTATTGAGGCCGGACTTGGGGGGTGTGCCTGAGGGGGGGGGGTCCCCTATTTTTGGGCGGGGATCATGTCGTCGATGGGCTGGTTCTGCTCCAGTTTCTTCTCCATCTCCACCATCAGCTTCACCCCATCCACCACCATCTGCACCTGCTCCACCTCCGAGAAGCCCAAGCGGTCGGCGTTGGAGATGTCAAAGACAGCGCCCACGGCTGCTGTGTCCACTCCACCTGGGGGTCGGGGGTGGGGGACACAGGGGTGTCAGCACCCCACAGTGCGCACCATGCACCCGTATCTACCTGTGCCCAGTGCCCCAAATTCCACCCCCTCGTGTCATGTACCTGTGTCCCCCTTAGCTCTGCAACCCCCGCCCACCAGTGCGCCATGTTCCCCATCCCCATGTCCCCCCCCCATCCTTGTGTCAACCTGTGCCCCCATCCCCACCCCCCGTCCCGTCCCTGTACCCACCTGTGCCGCGCTTCTGGAGGCGGAGGCGCTTGAGGATCTCCTCGAACTTGGGGTGCTGGCTGAGCTTGGCCAGGCGGACATGGACGCCCCCCCGCAGCCCCGTCCCCAGGTTGGAGGGGCAGGTCAGGATGTAGCCCAGGTGCTCCGTCCACATGAAGGGGTGGCCTGCCTTCTTGAAGATCTCCTCAATCTGGGTGGGGGGGACACAATGGACTGGGTCCCCACCTGCCACTAGTCTGACCCCCAGCCTGGGGGCATCACTGCCACCACCCTCCCAGGACACCCCTGTGGCCCCCAGTGTCCCATGTGCCCAAAGCGTGCCCTCATCCCCGTGTCCCCACCATGGCCCTAATATCCCCCACTGCCCCGGACCCCAATGTCCCCACTGTGCCCATGTCCCCAAGACCTCCATGTCGTCCTGTGTCCCCAAAGCTCCCTGCAGCCCCAGTGCTCCCAAGACCCTCCACGTCCCCAAGACCCTCCATGTCCCCCCCTCAAGAACCTCCATGACATGACTTTGTGTCCCCGTCCCCCCCCAGGCTCTGACCCACCTTCTTGAGGCCAACGCAGAAGCGCCTGAACACCTCCTTCATGTTCCCCCCCTTCTCCATGGAGATGACGCGGAGATGGTCCTCCTCGTTCACCCACACCAGGAAGGTCTTGTTGTCATTGTGCCTGCGGGGGGGGGTGTCGGGGGGGGCAGGGGACACGACACACACACACGACACCCCTCAGTGGTGGCTCAGGGACCTAGGCGTGCAGGCACCCCCAGGTTCATCCAGGTGGTCCCTATGTGCCGCCCCAAGAGGTGGGACACAAATATGTGGGTGACCCTTGCACTTCCCCTAGGTGGGACCCAGGTGTCTGGGTGGTCCCTCACCCCTAGGTGGGACTCCAACACATGGGTGCCCCCAGGAGGGATTGTGATCTTCGGGTGCTCCTTTGCACCCCTCGTAGGCTGGGTCCCCACCACGTGGCTGTCCCCAGCATCCTTCCCCAGGTGGGACCCCACGCTCTGGGTTCCCCTTGCTCCTCTCCCAGCTGGGTTTCCCCAACATGCAGGTGCCCCCAGAGTCCCCCTGGTTGGGACCCTGCTCTTTGGGTGCCCCTTTGCTCTCCTTCCACGAGGGTTCCCCAACACGTGGGTGCCCCCAGCATCCCCCCCCTCCCTGCAGCTGGGACCCTGCTCCCTAGGAGCCCCCCCCGGGTGCCCCACCAGATGCCACGGGCGTCGGGCCAGTCGCGGGCCATGCCCGAGGCCAGCAGCAGGGGCGAGACTGGCTTGTCGAAGAGGAAATGGTCATCGATAAGCTGCTGCTGCTCCTGCTCCGTCATGGCTTTCAGCGGGTAGTACCGGCCCTTGAACTCCCCTTCCAGGCTGTTCAGGGCTGCAGGTGGGGCGGGGTCAGGACATGGACACGCCCACACACCCACAAGCCACGCCCCATCCATCAGACCCCGCCCACTGACCACACCTGCTACCTGCCACATGGCCACAACACTTTGCCACGCCCCCACATGCAGGCCACGCCCTTCACACCTAGACCTCGGCCACGCCCATATGCCACGCCCCATTGCCACCAAAACTCCACACCCACATAGGGGCGTGGCCACAAGTTCATGCCACACCCACATCCACACCCAACAGCCGCACCCAAACCATGCCAGGCTTTGCCACACCCTGACCACACAGGCCACGCCCCCTCCACAACAGACCACACCCAAAGACCACGCCCAAAACCTGCCCCCTCCCAGGCTGAGCCCCACACCCTGCGGCAGGCCACGCCCCCTCCACAACAGACCACTCCCAAAGACCACGCCCAAAACCTGCCCCCTCCCAGGCTGAGCCCCACACCCTGCGGCAGGCCACGCCCCCGGAACAAGCCACACCCCAGGACCACGCCCAAATAGGCCCCTCACCGTTGACGGACAGCTTCTCGATGGCGCGGCGTTCTCCCCGGCTGCAGTGGGGGGGCAGGGAGTAGCCCTTGATGCTGCGCCCCGTGCGCACCCGGCTGCTCAGCACGTACTTGGGGTCCAGGTCGTCTCCCCCCTGCCCCAAAGGTCAGTGGGACCCAGGCGGCCAGCAGCCTGCGCCCCTCACCTCAGAGGGACCCGGGTGGCTGGCAGCCTGCGAAACCCCCCCCCAGTCCCACTCCTACCCACCCTCTTGGCTCAAGAGGAACCCAGGTGTCCTGGCACCCCAATGTCCCCCATCACCCACCACCCCAGGAGGGACCCATGGCCCAGAAGGGACCCAGGTGTTGGGCCAAACCCCACCCTGGGGGGACCCAGGCGTCCTGGACCTTGAGGTTCTCATGGTTGAGGTCGGTGCGGTGCTTGTCGGTGGGTTTGTAGCCACCGTGGCGGTCCTGGATCACTGGGTCGAAGAGTTCCTTGAAGACCTCATAAGACTCCTCGTCCCGGCCACGCAGCCCACCGTCATGATGAAGGGGTGGCCTGGGGGGGTGTCAGGGCCCAGCTGTCATGAGGCATGGCCCTGGAGCAGGGCACGGCACCACACATGGCACTGGGGACAGGGCACTGGCACCCAGTATGGCACTGGGGACGGGGTCTGGCACTGGGAATGGCACTGGGGACAGGACACTGGCAGCCAGTAAGGCACTGGGGACAGGGGTCTGGCACTGGGGACCATGCACTGGGAGTGGCACTGGGGACAGGGCACCGGCACCCAGTAAGGCACTGGGGACAGGGGTCTGGCACTGGGGACAGGGCACCGGCACCCAGTAAGGCACTGGGGACAGGGGTCTGGCACTGGGGACCATGCACTGGGAGTGGCACTGGGGACAGGGCACCGGCACCCAGTAAGGCACTGGGGACAGGGGTCTGGCACTGGGGACCATGCACTGGGAGTGGCACTGGGGACAGGGCACCGGCACCCAGTAAGGCACTGGGGACAGGGGTCTGGCACTGGGGACAGGGCACCGGCACCCAGTAAGGCACTGGGGACAGGGGTCTGGCACTGGGGACCATGCACTGGGAGTGGCACTGGGGACAGGGCACCGGCACCCAGTAAGGCACTGGGGACAGGGGTCTGGCACTGGGGACCACGCACTGGCACCGCACATGGCACAGGGGACAGGGCACCAGCTCCCAGTAAGGCACTGGGGACAGGGGTCTGGCACTGGGGACCACGCACTGGCACTGGACATGGCACTGGGGACAGGGCACTGGGGACTCTATATGGCACTGGACTCCCAGTATGGCACTGGGGACAAGGGTCTGGGGATGCTGTGCCATCACCTACCGGGGTTGTCAACGCCAGTCTGGATGACGTCATCGAGGGTGAAGCCGCTGGGGGTCTCCTTGTCCCGCAGGCGCTGGTAGAGGGCGGGGGTGAGGACCTTGGCCATGTGGTTGTTGTGCTTGGAGAGGTCGGGGAACTCCTCCTCCGCTGAGAACTTCAGCTTGTACTTGTTGTGGGTGTTGCTGAACGGCATGGTGGTGCTGCGGGGAGAGGGGGCTGGCACTGGGGCGGCGCGGTGTAGGGCACGGCACGGCGTAGGTCACAGCACAGGGCACAACATGGCGTGGGGCATGGCATGGCATGGGGCACGGTGTGGGGCACGGCGTAGGTCACAGCACAGGGCACAACATGGCGTGGGGCATGGCATGGCGTGGGGCACGGTGTGGGGCACGGCACGGCGTAGGTCACAGCACAGGGCACAACATGGCGTGGGGCATGGCATGGCATGGGGCACGGCGTGGGGCATGGTGTGGTGTAGGGCACAGCACGGGGCACGGCCTGGCATGGGGCGTGGGGCACCGGAGGGGGCGTGGGTCATGGCAAGGACACCTAGGCATGGGGTACCCCATCGCATGGGGCACGGCAGGGGGCACACCATGGGGCATGGCATGGCTATGGGGACACGGCACAGCCATGGGGACACGGCACAGGGGCCCAGCCCTGCCATGGCAGGGGGCACGTCACGGACACGGGGATATGGGGGCGGGCGGGGGAACAGGACGGGGGGGCACTGGTACCCGGGGCTCTTTACCGAACCTGCCCCCGGGACGAGGGGGGCGTCTTCATAGAGGCGCGGCTATGGTGGGCGTGTCCCGTGGGCGGGGCCGCAGTGGGTGTGGCAGGGCGGTGTCTGGGCGGGGGGTGGGGCCAGCCCAGGCCGGGCCATGTTTGGCCGGGCCGGGGCCGGGGCTATTTATAGCCCAGAGGGACCCGAGGACCCAACCGGAGGCGGGGAGGGGCACCGGGACCGGGACCGACCCCGACCCGCTCCGCAGCCCGGGGGGTCCGGGCGGGGCCCAGTGGTCCCGGGAGGTCCCGGTTGGGGTGGTACTGGTGGGTCCCGATCCCGGTGGCACCGGGACACCTGGTCTAACCCCGTCCCGGTGGTACCGGGTGGGCTCCGGTCCCGGAGGGTCCAGTCGGTCGCAGCTCAGGTGGGACCAGAGGGTCCGCTCCCACTTTGTCCCTGGTGTCACCCGGAGGGTCCAGTCCCTCTACAGGCGGTCCCGGTGGGGCTCCCGGTGGGGTCGGTCCCCGGTGGGGGTCCCGGTGGGGTCGGTCCCCGGGAGGGGTCCCGGTGGGGTCCATCCCGATAGGGTCCCGGGGGATCCCGGCAGGGCCGGGGTTACCTTGAGCAGCGCGGGCGGAGCGGGTCGGGTCGGGCCGGTACCGGCGGAGCAGGCGGCGGGGAGCGGGGCCGGCACCGGCTTTTATTCCTCCCCCGGCCCCGCCCGGCTCCGGGGGCACCGGGGGGGGCTCCGAACCGGGCGGGGGCCGGGCCCTGCCGGAGCCGCCCCCGGGGACGGGGAGACCCTCCGGCCCCCCCGGAGCTGCCCCCTCGGTGTCGGGTGTCCGGCGGGCGCCCGGCCCGCACCTGCCGCCCCCGCGGCCGCAGCGGAGGGTGCGCTGCTGCCGGCACCCCCCGGTACACCGGCGGCCCCCGGTACACCAGCACCCCTTACCCCCGGCACCGGGCACCCCCGGTTTGCATTGCAGGGTGCACCGGGCACCCCCGTCCCTGCATGGCTCCACGCAGGGCCCCTTCACCCCCCTCACATGCCCGTAACGCCCCCGTTACACAGTGCATGTTGCACGTTGCACTGCATGCAGTGTGCTGCACTTCCCACGCCGCAACCTGTGCACGCGTGCGGCATGTTGCACGCCCGCTGCACGCTGCATGTTGCAGCTTACATGTTGCACGTCGCTGCACATTGCACGCTGCAGGCTGCACGGTGCGCCGCATGCACGCGCATGCATGCGCACGCGCGCGTGCAGCGTGTTGCACGCTGTACGTTGCACGCTTATGCGTTGCTGCATGCTTCACCTTGCACGCTGCCCGTTGCGCGCTGCACCCAGAGGGTCGCAGAGCAGCATGCTGCACCCTGCGCCCACCCTTGGGACCACCCAGCGCCCCCACGGGCTGCAGTGGGTGCTGCGGGTGCTGCGGGTGCTGCGGCGGGCACACGGCCTTGGCTGACCTTGACCTGCAGCACCCACCGTGGCTCCAGTTAATCTCCCGCTGGTTGCCCGGCCAGGGCCTGGCTGCAACTGGGAGCACTGGAAGCAACTGGGAGGTGGGTAGAGCCAGGCGGGGGCACTGCAGAGGGATGGGGGACAGGAGCAGTGAGGAGCGCCCATCCTGGGGTGGGGGCACCCTGCACCCACCGTCCCCAAATCACTGCTCGGACCCGGCCGGGGAGGTGCTGGGGTGGGGGGCATCCACTCTGTGACCCTGCCCCAACTCCAAGGTGGCCTGGCTGTCCCCAGCCCCCTCCCGTCGTGGGGGTCAAGGTGGGGAGCACCCGGGGGGGTGACCCCGGGCGGATCCGCTGGATCAGGGCAATTCAAGCCGGGCCCCCCCTATCCCGACACCCGGTATTTTTAGGCCGGATCTGGTTACAGGGCCAGATCCAGTGTCAGCACTGGGGGACCCCAGCAGGGGGTACAGGACGGGCGGCAGGGATGCCGGGGTGGTGCCCATGGGTGGGGCGGGGGCTGCCACTGGAGACCTTCACACACATCCCGCCCCCCAACCACCACCAGCACCTGTGGGGAAACTGAGGCACATGTGGGGGGGCGGGGGGGGGGCTCTCCTGTGGGTCCAGGGTGCTCTGAGCCCTCCAGGGTGGTGGCGGTGGGTGGAATGTGGGGTGCAGGCCCCACTGCATCCCAACATTGGCACCCTGGGAGGCATGGAGGGGCCTGGGGCCCCACCTATAGCTCTAGGGGCAGCCCATGCCTTTGGGGTGCTCTAGAGTCTGGGTGACCCTGGGGATGGGTGCTGGGGGACGTGGGTGACCCCAAATACGTGGGCACTGGAGAGGGGGTGACCTTGGCCATGGGGTGTCCCCCAGCCCTGGGGATGGCCAGAGGGTTCCCTGAGACATGGGTGCCCCATTACTGGGGACCTGGGGGGGGCCATGTCACTGCTCCTGCCCCCCCTTTCCCTACCTCTGTGACTCTGGCCCCCCCAGGCAGGGGGTCCCCGGGGCAGGGTACTGTGGGGGTCCCCAGGCGCAGCAGCAGCAAATAAGGGGGTGTAGCAATCTAGGAGTGGCCGAGCCAGGGGGTGTCCTGCTTTATTGGGGGGGTCGTACAAAAAAAAAAGGTGAATCACAGTGTCCCTGCACGGCTGGGGGTCGGGGGCAGCACCCAGTGGGGCCCCACAGGGTGTGGGCGCTGGTGGGGGATCCAGGTCCTGCTCCGAGTGAGTTGGGGGGATCCACGTCTTGCTCGAGCACGTCAGGGGGGATTGGGTCCTGCTCCAAGCACATTAGGGGGATCTAGTTCCTGCCCCAAGAATGGGGGGGGCTCCAGGTGCCACCCTGAGCACGGTGTGGGGGTTCTAGATCCCACCTTGAGCACACAGAGGGCTCCAGGTCCCGCTCCAAGCGTGCTGGGGGGGCTCCAGGTCCCACCCCAAGCACACGGAGGGATCCAGGTCCCACCTTGAGCACACGGGGGGGTGGCTCTGGGTCCTGCTCCAAGCACACTGGGGGGCTGGGGGTGCCACCCCAAGCACACGTTGGGGTCACCCCGTGCCTGCCCCCCCCGGCTGGCTCACACCTGCTGAGCGATCTGCTCGATCCGCTGCAGAACCTCCTCCGACTGCAGCTGCTCCAGCGTCAGCAGGGACAGCCCCAGCTGGTCCTCCTGCGCCAGGAGGGGGTGAGCCAGGGGTCCCGCCCCTGCCCAGCCCCCCCAGTGCTAGGGGGGGTCCTAGGGGGGGCCCCTTTACCTGGTGGAAGGGCTGAGCCATCTGGCGCAGGAAGAACTTGGCCACCTGCACCGCCTCGTCCACCGTCAGGTTGAGGTTGGCGTCGGTGATGTGCTCCTGGATCCACCGCGGCAGCTTCCCCCGCTTGTCCGCCCGGGCGAAGCGCTGCGGGGTGGGGAGACAGGGAATGGAAGCGGGAGGGTGCCCCACAGCACCCCCAAAACCCATCCCCCCCCCCATCCCAGTACCCACCTTGTCAGCGAAGACCATGAGGCCGTAGTCGGTTTTGCCGCGCAGGGCCCGGCCGACGCACTGGGCGGCGTGGCGCATGGCGTCGAAGGTGAGGAAATCGTTCTCCCGGATCTGGAACTGGTCCCGGAGGTACTCCAGCCGGGCCTGGGGGGGGCACACGGACATGCTGGGTGCCCGACGGGTGTCCTGTCCTGGCTGTGGGGTACCCTGCTGGTCCCCAGGGAGCTCCAGTGCAGCCCTGGGGTGTCGCACTGTAGCCGTGGGGTGCTACGTGGCCCCAGGGTGCTCAGCAGTACCCCATGGGTGCTCCACTGTGTCCCCAGGGTGCTTGGCTGTGCTCCACAAGTGCCCACTGTACCCCACAGACCCCCACTGTGTCCCCAGGGCACTTGGCTGTGCTCCACAGGTGCCCACTGTACCCCACGGACGACCCCCACTGTGTCCCCAGGGCACCTGGCCGTGCCCCACTATAGTCTTGGGGCACCTTGTTGTGTCCCCAAAGTGCCCGCGGTGTCACCGGGGAGCCTGGCTGTGCCATGGGGTGCCTGCCTCTGCCCGCTGGGCGTCCCGCTGTCCCCATGGGTGCCCCAGGGTCCCTGCTCACCTTCAGGATGCGGCTCTGGGTGTAGACGTAGGGCACCCCGAACATGACGACGGCTCTGCCGTAGTGGTGCACTGGGTGGGTGGGTGGGGGGATGTGAAACGGGGGGGGCTCAGGGTGCTTCAGCACCCGCCACCACCTCCCCCTGCCACTGTGGCTCCACGCTGGGCTGGCTCTCACCGAAATCAATGCCCTCCGACACTTTGCCACGGGCCACGGAGAGCAGGATGGCACCCCGGCCGTTCTCACAGGCCTGCGAACAGCCGCCGTGTCACCAGGAGGGGTGGCACCCACAGCGGTGACACCCCGGGGCACTGCCACCCACCTCCTGGTACTTCTCCAGGGCCATGCTGGTCTCGGCCCCGTCCTGCGTCTCAATGAAGATGAGCTTGTTCCGCTGGATGTTCTCCAGGATGCCCTGCCATGGGGTGGGGCTGGGGGTCAGGGAACCTGAGGGGACACCACGGGGACACCGCAGGGGACCGGGGGGTGCCCTGGGAGGCAGGCAGGGACGCACCTGCTCATACCAGGAGGCCACGATGTTCTCCATGTACTGATAGCTGGTGAAGAAGGCAACGATGCCGTCGGGGACCACGGCCGACAGCTCCAGCAGCAGGTTCCCGTAGTTGCGGATGACGGCTGGGTTGGGGGGTGTCACCGTGGGGTGTCCCTGGACCCTCAAAGTCCCCTCTGGACCCCGAATCTCCCTGTATTCCCTGGCTTGACACCCCCTGGCCCCATTTCTGCCTTGCCCTGGGTTCCCCTACGCCAGTCCTAGTCTGAAGACTGGTCCCTCCAGCCCTATGACCCCACCCCAGCCCCCTCCCCAAGCCCCATAACCCCATCCCTGGGTCCCCCCCAGGCCTATATCCCCCTCTCCCCATCCCTGTCCCCCCATGCCCCATAACCCCATCCCCTACCGATGTCCTCGCGTGTCTCAAACTTGGAGCTGATAGCCACCTGGTCATTGCCACGACCCACAATCTGCGAGGGACAGGGATGCTGGTGACACGGGGGTTCCCAACTCCCCGCCGCCCTGATCCAATGCTGGGCCCCCCCAGCGCTCCCCACTCACCATGGGGCACAGGCAGGTCCGGGCCAGTGTCATGGTGAAGGTCGCCATGGTGACGGGGCGGAAATCCAGGATTTTGGGGTAAATGTCCAGCGGGGAGAGAGTCTGGCAGGGGACAGAAGGGACGCGGGGATGGAGTGAACCCAATGGGCCCTGGAGGGGATGTGGTGGGGGGACACTGGGGGACATGGGGAGGGGGGGACTCTAGGGACACGGGGCATCCAGGGGACATGGGGAACACAGGGGCATGGGGGGACACGGGGACTCACCCCCGACGTGATGATGACTGACTGGAAGCGCTCAAAGACGGGTTTGATGGCGATGGAGGCGTCCATGCAGCTGCGGGGGACGTACACACACCCGGGGTGACACCGCCATTGCCCCCCCCATCACCCCAGCATCCCTGTCCGCCCCCCCAGTGTCCCTGTCCCCCCTGCTGATATGCCCCCATGTCCCCCCCCGTCCCAACACCTGAAGTGGAGGATGGGGTTGGAGATGGTGGGGGTCCTGTCATCAAAGGGCTCGATGATGATGGTGAAACCTGGGTGGGGGGATATGGGGGACACCCTCAGTGCTAGCCGGGGCTGGGGGAAGCACCCAGCACCCCTCCAAGCAGGACACAGGGTGCCCTCCCACCCAAGGGTGCTCATCCACCCACCCCAATGGGGTTTACGGACCATCTCACCACCCATGGGTGCCAATCCCCACACCGGGGGGGCTCACAGACCCTCCCCCGCCAAGGGGGTGCTCGGGGATGGCCCGCCCCCGCCTCGCCCCAGGGGACCCGGGCGTCCGGCTGACCCTTGGCGTAGGTGCTGACAAGGGTGGCGAAGTTGGCGACGAGGGTGATGGCGGAGAAGTCAGCCATGTCCACTATCTCCAGCGTCCGCAGCAGCGAGCGCAGCCGCTCCGCGCAGAACCTGGGGGGAGCATCACCCACGGCGGGGGGACACATGTCATCCTCGGGGGGCACACGTCACCCTGGATGGGGGATGTGCCATCCCAGGGGAGTTGTGTCACCCCGAGGAGGGGAAATGCCACCTTTGGAGGGGGCACGGTCACCCCAGGGAGGGGAGACGCCAGCCTGGGTGGGGGGAGAGGACCCTGGGGAGGGGACACAGCGTGCTGGGAGGGGGGAAGCAACCCCCTGGGGGTGTCACAGGCCACCTGGGGTGGGGATGTGGCACCCCAAGGGCCACGTCTCCTTGGGGGTGGACTCCTCCTGGGGGCACAACGATGACGACCCCCCCCCAGACTCACCTCAGGGGCTTGCGCTCGATGCAGACCTTCTCATAGAGGTCCTTTAGGAAGGCGGGGGGGCTCTCCTGCACCACCCGCGGCCCCCGCACCCGCGCCCGCAGGTAGGCCACGAACCGCTTCAGGAACCCCACGAAATGCTCGGCCGTCCGGATGCTGCCAGGAACCGCCTCTGCAGTGGGGGGGACACACCGGGGTGGGGCGCAGATGGGACGCCCACCCACCCAAGAAGAGGGTCAGGGACACCAGGGTGCCTGCACTCGGCCGGAGGGGAGGTTGGGGGGTACTACAGCCTGGTGTGGGGCTGGGGGCACCGCAAAGGGATGCCAAGGGCTGGGGGGAGGGCTCCACAGCCAGGAGGGTACTGGGGACCGTCGTGCTCAGCCGGAGCAGAGATCAGGGAGCACTGGAGGCCGGTGTGGGACTGGGGGCTCCCCAAAAGGGGTCTCAGAGAACCCTGTGCTCATCCAGCATGGAAAGGGGCCGGGGGGGGGGGGGCTGGGGGGCACCCCAAAAGAGGGACGCCCCCGCACGCACCCTGCAAGATCTCGTCTGGCAGGACGGGATTAGCGAGGTAGAGGTCGGTCTCCCGCGCCGTGCTGGCCTCCCGCAGCCCCTCCACCAGGCGCCGGTACTCCTCCGCCAGCCGCCGCGCGTCCGTCTCCTTGATCCTGCGGCAGAGTGGGGGGGCGCGGCGCGGGGCGCGGGAAGGGGGAAGGTGACACGACGATGGGGACAATGGGGGGATGCGGGGTGGGGGAGGGGACGGACACACGTGCTCACTTTTGGATGGTGGCCTGGAGCGTGGCCACGTTGGCCTGGCAGCGGTCCAGTGTCCGGCGTGTGATGTTCACCCCCATGGAGTCGATGCAGACGTTGTCTGAGGGGATGGGGGGTGACGGTGTCACCCCCCCCCCCCCGCCCCGGGTAACTCAGGGGACAGTGGGTGACACCCAAAGGTGGGCTCGGGGTTGGGAGGGGGGCACTGACCAATGTTGTGGGCCTCGTCGAAGACCACGACTGACTTCTTGGCCAGCTCCTTGGAGACCAGGTCGGCGATTTTGGGATCCAGCAGGTAGTGGTAGCTGTAGACGACGATGTTGGCGTGGAGGATCTGCCCGGGGTGGGGGGATGGGGACATCTCAGGGACATCTAGGGACAGATGAGCCTCCCCGGAGCTGATCCTGGCCCCCTGTGTCCCCCTCATACCGAGTAGCGGGCGAGGAAATAGGGGCACCAGCCCTTCTGGCGGCCGTGGGCCTTCAGGTCGTCCAGGTTGTAGATGCCGTAGGGGATGGGCACCTCACGCCCATGGGTGTCGAACTCCTGGGGGGTCCAAGGGGGGCTGGAGGTCACTGGGGAGACCCCAGGGGGTGGGGGGGCAATTGGGAGTGGGGGGAGACGCCCTGAGGTGGAGGGTGCTGGGCGGGGCAGGGGATTGGGGATGGGGAGATGGGTGTGGGGCAGAGGTAGGTTGTGGCTGGGGGGCACCCTAGGCGGTGGATGGGGGGGACCCCAGGGGGCTGGGGATCCAGTTAGGGAATGGGGGGCACCCAAGGGTGCTGGGGAGAAGGACAGGGAGTGGGGGGGACCCCAGGGGGCTGGGGATCCAGTTAGGGAATGGGGGGCACCCAAGGGTGCTGGGGAGAAGGACAGGGAGTGGGGGGGACCCCAGGGAGCTGGGGATCCAGTTAGGGAATGGGGGGCACTGGGGGCTACCCAGCTGCCATTGAGGCCCCCTGAGCAGGGGAAGGTGGGACACCCTTGGGTGCCTGTTGGGGCAGGGGGACCCCGGGGTGCCTGTCAGGGGATCGGGGGGGATCCGTCACCTCGAAGAAGCGGCAGGTGGGCAGGGATCCGTCGCGCTGGTGCTGCGCCCGCACGTAGGAGGCCGTCAGGCTCAGGCACCGGCTGTCCACCTCCTTCCCGAAGCGCAGCGAGGACACCTGCACCCCCGTGGTCACCCTGCTGTCACCGTGTCCCCCAGGATCACTCCCCCTCCCCCCCCGCCCCCAGTGGATCCCACCCGGTCCCCTGCTCACCTCGGGGTGGATGCAGAGGTTCTTCCTGGAGCTCAGCGCCAGCCCCAGGAACGGCACCTTCTCCCCCAGCTCCTTCTCGTAGAAATCCATCAGCTTCCGCAGCTCCTCAATCACCTGCGGCAGTGACACTCAGATAGATCCCTCGGGATCCCCTCTGGGATCTGTCCCCACCACCTCTCCCCCAGCTCCTCATCCCACCTTCTCGATCTCCGGCACTGTGCGAGAGCAGTAGATGAGTTTGGTGACATCCAGCGGCCGGGCCTGGGGAGAGAGGCGATGCTAGGATCTGCAGGGCTGGGATCTGCTGGGATCCGCTGGGACTGAGCACCAGCACTCACCCGCTGATAGGCAACGATGAGCGACAGCAGCGACACTGTCTTCCCAGTCCCAGAGGGCATCTCCAGCACGCCGTGGCCCTGACGAGAGCAGCAGTGTCACCCCAGTGGGGGCATCCCCAGGTGTGGGTGGATCCCAGCCCGCTGGAGACCACCAGATCCCACTGTACCTTGGCATCCAAGGTCCTCTTGAGCTCCAGCATGTAGGAGAACTGCTCAGGGTAGATGTAGTCATAGGGGAAGTAGACCAGGAGGCCATCGATGTTCAGCCTGTGGAGGGGCCAGACAGAGCATTCCTGCAAGTGATCCCGCCAGATCCCACCCCAGCAGGGAGCTCGGTGCCCGGCTGATCCCACTTCGCTCTGGGATTGGGGTGCCCCAGCCCACCCGTGCCGTCCCCCCTCTTGGCAGGGCTGTGACGGCAGCTGGGATCTGGTGTGTGATGGGCAGCGGGATCTGGTGTGTGTGGGTCACGGTACTGAGGTGGCTCCGGCCGGTATCAGCTCTCCACCATTGACCTGGCAGGGACCCACTCCATAGCCAAGACTGCTAGGGATCGCCAGGGACCCCAGCCCTCCCGTGGGCCCGGTACCCCCGGGATCCACCGGGATCATGTACTTCCCGTGGGCCTGGCACGCCCGAGATCCACTGGGATCTCGGCCCTCCCGTGGGCTCAGCACCCCCCAGGATCCATCGGGATCTCGGTGCCCCCGCGGCTGCCCCCCGCCCCTCCCGGGGTTCCCCCGGGATCCCCCCGCCCCTCTCCGCTCACTTCATGGCTCCCGCCGCTGCCACAACGCCGCCGGCTCCGACGCGGCCCCACCCCTCTAGTCCCCGCTTCGGTCCGTTCCGCCCTCCTATTGGGCGGCCAACCCCCACCGCCCCGCCTCCCGCTTCCGATTGGCCAGGCGCGCTGCCCATCACGCCATCGGGGCGTGGCCGTGCCGGCAGAGGGCGGGTATAGCTGTGTAGCGGGGAAGCAATCGACCGCCGAGAGCCAAGGGCGGCGAGTCGAGCGCCGAGCCCTGTAGCGGGCGGAGCTAAGGGGACCCGGGGGTACGGTCCCCACGACGGGGCGGTGTCGTCCCCACGACCGGGCAGTGTCAACCCCACGGGCGTGTCACACCCACCACCCCCACCCCCGAATCCGGAGTGCTGGGTCCCCACCCGTGTCGCCCACCCCGTGTCCCGAGTGGGTGGTCCGCACCCCGTGTCACCACCCCAATCTGGAACAGTGTGTCACCCTCCCCGATCCCGAGTGGGGTGTCCCCACTCGTGTTCCGCCCCGCGGGTCCCAGGGCCGGACTCCGGTGATGCGGTAGCACAGACAGACATCTCAAAGAGCTTTATGGCACACCCACTCCCCGCCCCCCCTTGGGAGGGGTCCCCAAACCACTGCAGGGCCCCAGACTTGGGTCGGGGGTCCCGGGTGGGTCCGTCGCCGCCGGGTCACACCTGGGGGGGGGGGGAGAGAAGAGAAATGGGGGGGTTAAAGGGCAGGGGGAGAGAAACAGAGGGTGCGAGGGGGGGGGTCTCGTGGGGGCTCACCCGGGTAGCAGAGGCGCGTGGGGGCCGCCGCTCCCTCCCCGGGGGGCTCATGCCAGGGGCACCCCCAGTCTCCGGCCCACGGCTGCTGCTGAAAAGGCCCGTGAGACCCCCCAACATGGGGGTGCGAAACCCAAAAATGGGGGTGTGAGACCCCCAAAATGGCGGTACGTGCTCCCCACGTCCTCCAACCCTCCCCCAGGCCTCACCTCTCCCCCGGCAGCCGCCGCCGCCGCCGCGCCGCCAGCGCCAGCCCCACACCGGGGCCCAGCAGGGCGAGCGGAAGGGCGCAGGCGAGGGCAAGGGGCGCGGGGGGCCGGCGCTGGGGGGCCGGCGGGGGACCCCCGACCTCCTCCTCGCAGCGGGACCCCATAAATCCGGGGGGGCAGGCGCAGACGTGGCCGGAGAAGTGGGTGTAGCAGGTGGCACCGTTGAGGCAGGGGCCAGAGGCGCAGGCGTCGGCGCGGCGGCGGCAATCGACCCCGGCGTAACCGAGGGTGCAGGAGCAGGTGAAGGTGTTGGCGCCGTCCTGGCAGGTGCCGCCGTTGGCACAGGGGTTGGGGGTACAGTCGTCGGCGTTGCGTTCGCACCGGCGCCCCGAAAATCCCGGTCGGCATTTGCAAATGGCACCGCGACCCAAGTCCCGGCACTGGCCGCCTGCACCGGGAGGGGGGCGGCGGTCAGCGATGCCGAACCACGCCGCGGGGGGCACGGCGGGCGGGGGCGTGGGGGGCGCTCACCGTGCAGGCAGAGGTGGTCGGCGCAGCGGTCAGCACGGCGCTCGCAGTTGGAGCCGCGGAAGCCGGGGGGGCAGCGGCACGTGTAGCCGGTGCCGGGAGCCGGGGCGGGGGCGCAGGCGCCGCCGTTGAAGCAGGGACCGAGGGCGCACGGGGATGGCGGCACCTCCGGGAGAGGCTCTGGTATCGCCAACCGCCCCGCGGCCGGGAGCGATGCCGAGGGCACCGGTGCCGCTGCTGGCACCAGTGCTTCAGGGGCTGGTGCTACTGGTACCACCACGGGTGCTTCCAGGGCCCCCACGGGTGCTGCCGGTGCCGCTGCTGGTGCTTCCAGGGCTACCGCCGGTGCTGCCGGGGCCACCGCCGGTGCTGCCGGGGCTCCTGGTGCTGCCGGGGCTTCCAGCACCGCGGCGGGTGCCGCCGGTGGCCGTCCCGGGCTGGGGCTGTCGCAGCCCGGCCCTGGGGAGTCGCTCCCGTGCCCCTGCGTGGGCAGCACCGTTACTGGGACAGTGGGGATGGGGTGCACCAGACCACCCCAGTGTGGACGTGGGGGTGCCTGGATGACCCTGGGGGGGGGGGTCTCAGGGGGCCTCCTGGGGTGACATGAGGGGTGCTGGTGCACGGGGTGGGGGTCTCGCTCACCGTGCAGGGACCCCCGCTGGTACAGGTGCTGCCGTCGGCACTACCATCTGCACTGGGGGGGCCACAGGCTTCCCGGCATCCACCTGCAGGGAGACAGTGGGGTGTAAGGAGCACCCCAAAACCCAGGGGACACCCCCGGGGCATGCCAGGGGTGCTGGAGGCCCCCCAAGATGGGGAGCACTGGCAGGAAAGGGTGCTGGGGGTCCCCCCAGGGGCTGGGGCACTCACGGCGGGTGCAGCAGGGGGGCCAGCAGCGGCGGGTGGGGTGGCAGGCAGTGGTGGGGGGGCAGCGATGGGCGCAGGGCAGGCAGCGGGGGGTGCAGCGGGGGCCACGGGCAGGGGGACGGCAGCGCAGGCGGGTGCCGAAGCGCAGGCCTCCCCCGGCACCCCCCCGCCAGGGACCCCCCGGGGAGAGGTGCTGCCGGGCCACTGTGCGCCCCAAGAGGCGGTCCTGGGGCCCTGGGGCACCCATCAGCACCCACAGCCCACCCCCGGGTACCTCAAACTACTCCTCTGCCCCTCTAACCCTCCCTCTCCGCCTTCCCCCCAACTATCGCCCCCACCCATGGATTCCCACTCACCCTCCCAAATATCCAGGCTCCCCTTTGCCTCCCAAACCCCGGTTTGCCCCCACAAAACCCCACTGGCCACCATTTGGCCCCCCGTACCTCTCAACTTCCCCCCCCGGACCCCTATTTGTCCCCCATTTACCACCCCAATGCTCCAGGCTCTCATCTGACCCCCCTTAGCCCTCACCCACCCCCTACAGGACCTCCATTTCCTCCCTCACCGAATACCCAGGGCCCCTATTTGCCCCTGGGACCCCCATTTGCTCCCCCAAACCCCATGGGCCCCCAGGTCACTCCCACTCACCCCCAGAGCCTTTGGCCTCCTCCAGCCGCCATGACTCAATGACGAGGGAGACAATACCCTGGGGGGGGCCACGGAGGGTGGCAAAAATCAGGGGGGTGTAAGTCCTGGTCCCTTGGGGGTCCTGGGACCAATGTGGGGGATCAGACTTGGGGGGGGGCACATCCTCACCGGCCAGGGGAAGGCGAAGGGCAGGCGGAGGATGCGGGGTGCCCCTGGGGTTGGAGGGGGGCCAGGTGGGCTGTGGGCAACCCCCAGGCTGCAGCCAACCCCTCCAGGGGGCCGCAGGCAGAGGCGAAAGACGAGGCGACAGGAGGGGGGACCCCCACACGGCCCCCCTGGGCCCCCCCGTGCCGACAGCACCCGCAGCTCCAGCACCCCAGCCAGCTGCACCTGCAGGTGGGCTTCAGCAACCCAAATCCCCTGGAACCCCCATAGGACCCCTCAAACCCTAAGAGCCACACCCCAGCACCCCAAAATGGCCCCTTAGGACCCCCTCAGCATCCCAAACCTGCCCCACGGACCCGTCAACTACCCAGGAACACCCCAAATACCCCGGAGCCCCTCCCAGCACTACAGACAGCCCCCCAAGAGCCCCCCAAGCCCCTGCCCCAATATTCTAAATACGCCCCCTGGAACTACCCCCCCCTCCCCTGCCGAGAACCACAAAGGGACATCCAAAGCACTCCAAGATCTCCCTGATCCTCCCAGGGACACCCCTAAAAAAATCACCAAGGGTCTCCCCCCAGCCCCCAAAGACCCCCCTGGCCCCCTGCCCAGGGCGAGGCTCACCGGCGGGGGGCAGAGGAGGGCGAGGAGGGCGGCCAGCAGCAGCGCAGCCATGGCCGGCACTGTGCGGGGGGGCCGGATCTGGGCCAGGGCTCCTGGCTGGTCCCGGGGCTCAGCGGGGTCTGAGCCCACCACCCCCAAAACCCTTTCTAAGGGCCCCACCACGCCCACTCTTCACAGGCCACGCCCCTGCTCGCAGACCACACCTCCAAAAGGGGATGGGACCCGGCCCCATAACCCCCTCGAGGGGCTCAGCTCCGGCCCCACAACCTGCCCCTATGGGGTCGGCTCCCCCCAGAAAAGGGCCTGGATCCAACGCAGCACCAGAGAGGGGGTCCACCCAGTGCCCCCCCAAGCAGCACAGTGCACCCGCAGCTCCACGTCACCCTTTATTCACCCCTGCCGGGGCTGAGACCCCCCCCAAAACCGGGGCCACGCCCAGCCCCCTGCCACAGGGCCGCCGGTGCCTCCGACTGCATCGTCCAGGTCCGGGTGACACATCACTCCCTGCTCCCATGGCGCCGGCAAATGGGGTGTCACCGTGTCCCCCCTGCCCCGCCTTGCGCCGCTGACATCACGCCGAGGTCCCGCTGACATCATGGCACTGTCCCGCTGACATCACTGCTGCTTGGAGCGCGGCCAGAGGCGGCCCGCCAGGGCGCCCAGGAAGAGCCCCGTCGGCTTCTTGCCCTGTGCCAGCTCGGCCATGCGCTGCTGCTCCTCCTGCGCCGATTCGGGGTGAAAAACAGCCGTTAATGGGCAACTGAGCGCTGCCACCCCCTCCCCGCACCGTGTGTTCCCCCCCGCGGCACGTCCCCACCTCCTCCAGCTGCGACCGGCGGCGTTTAAAAGCCGCCAGCGGATCCTCCTCCAGCGCGTAGTTCTCCAGCACGGTCCGGACGTCCTCCACCCCGCTGAGGGCGATGGCTGCAGGGCGAGATGGGTCGGGGAGGGGGTCGGGGGGGGGTCGGGAGACGAGGTGGGGGTGCCTGGGGGCGCCTTTACCCACTTTTGAGGAAAGCGGTGAGGTCGTAGAGCGCGCGGTCGTCAGAGCTGCCGTCCCAGCGGGGCAGCGCCAGCCCGTTGTAGGGCTGCAGGCAAAAGGCTTCTCTCCGGCAATCCACCACCACCACCTTCGCCGGATCTCTGTTGAGGCAGGAGATGTCCTGGGAGGGGGACAGGGCGGGACAGAGAGGGGCTGGAAGCGGGCAGGAGGGTCACCAAAGTGCCCACCCCCCTCCCCTGCCCTCCCTGGCCCCCCTACCTTGACGTGGTGCCCGTCCATGTAGCGGGTCGCGTCCCGGAAGAGGCGGTAGGAGACGAAGCCGTGGGGGTCCACGCTGTCGATGAGGGGGAAGGCAGTCTGGGGAAGGGGAACGGGGCGGGGTGAGAGGGTGGGGGGCACCCCTGGGTGGCCCTGTCACCCCCCACGGTGGCCGCGTCCCCCCGGCTTCGCACTCACCATGCCGGTTTCGGAGGTGAAGACGACAATCTCGTAGAGGGGTGCGAGCTGCTGGAGGAGGCTCTCGATGCCCGGGCGCTTCTTGAAGCGCCAGCCAGTGACGAGCTGGTTTTGGGCGGGGGACAGGGAGATGTCACCGGGGGGTGGCAGCTTGGGGGGGGCACGGGGAGGCTCGGGGGACACTCACCGACCACTCGGGGTGCAGCAGGACGTCGGTGAGCTCAATGACGAGGGTGTAGGGGGGCTGGTAGTAGGGTTCGCGCAGGGGGTCCGGCAGCAGCTTGGGGCTGGTGGGCTCGATGATCATCTGGGGGATTCAGGGGGACGGATGGAGCCCCCCAAGCATGGGGACGAGCCAGCAGCGTGGAGACAAAGGTCCCCAAATGGGGACAGGGTCCCCGCACCAGCGCAGGGGCAAGGGCTGGGGTGTGAGGACAAAACACCTGGCAAATGGGGTCAAAGACCCCCCAAAACAGGGACGGGAGCCCCTGCCTCATGACAAAGACCCCAAGATGGGGACAAGGACCCCAGATTAGCGACAGGGGACCCCAAAACAGGAATGTGACTCCCCACCACTGGGACACAGTCCTCCAAGAGGAGATGAGGATGCAAAATGTGCCCAAAAGATCCCCAAAATAGGGACAAAGCTCCCCATGACAGTAAAGCTCTCAGGAAAGGGACAGCCACCCCCGATCAGATGAAGCCCCCCCAAAATGGGGGGGAACTGCCCCAAAACAGGTCCCCACACACCTGCCTGTAGTCCTTGAAATACTTGTAGGTCCTGCGGAGCTGCTGGATGACCACGGGGTCTGTGGAGCCAAGACCAGTACGGGTGAGGGTCACCCAGGGTCCCTGCTGTCCCCAAGGCAGGTGACAGTTCCCCACCACCACCCCCCCACCAGGACAAAGACCAAAATGCCAAAAAAGCGCCCCTTTTGGGTAACAACAGGGTGTTAAAAACATCATAAAAGCCTCTGGCCACAACACCACAGTGTCAAATGGCCCCAAGGACACGACGTGTCCCCTGCCCTGCGGCGGCCGTCACCCCCCCGGGGGCGTCTGGGGACGTCACTCACCGCTATCGAACTCATCAGGGATCTGCGGGGAGAAGAGGGAGGTGGAGGGTTACGATGGCGACAGCAAGAAGGACACGGTGACAACAGAGGGGCCGTGGCGACACCGGACAGGGAAAGAACACGCCAGGTGACAGGGACAATTTGCAGGTAGGTGACGCCGTTTCTGTGTGGTTTCCTTCCGCTGACTGATGTCCTTGTCACCCTGCTGCTGCCATTATCACCTGCTCTGTGCTCCCCCCACCCGTCACCGTTTGATGTCCCTGTGTCCCCCCTGCTGGGTGCCGGAGACAAGCAGGGCAATTCGCACTTCTCCCTCCCCGGGGAGCCCTGCCACGCATCAAAGTCCCCTTCAACACCTCTCAAATTCTCCAAAAAAGGGGGTTTGGGTGAGAAAAATGCCTCCCTGCGGTGTGACAAAGACTGTCTGTCCCTATGGGGACACCGCACTCCCTTTGGGGACAGGTCAGCCCCCTCGGGGACATGGGACCCCGAGGCAAACACCCCCAAAAAAAGGGAAAATACCAGCAAAAGGGCACAGACAGGGTTGCATGGGGAAGGGAGGGAGAGGGTGCTAAGCCTGCATGATGTCCCCAGATGTCCCCAAAAGGCAGGGAGGGGAC
This sequence comes from Phalacrocorax aristotelis, assembly GCF_949628215.1. Lineage (NCBI taxonomy): Eukaryota > Metazoa > Chordata > Aves > Suliformes > Phalacrocoracidae > Phalacrocorax > Phalacrocorax aristotelis. The sequence goes on along the minus strand of NC_134305.1, from coordinate 419,393 downwards.
ATCAGTGCAGCCCCCCCACCTAAAAAAGGTGGGGGAAACAGCCGCTGGGTGCCCCTCACCTTGGCGCCGTGCTCGTCCACCGCGTTGCTGCCTGCGGGTGGGAGAGAGTGGAGGTGAGGAGCGGCCACAGCGGCACTGGGGGCAGGGGGGATGCGCGGGGGATGCCAGGGACCCACCGAAGATGTAGACGATCACCACACTGGTGCCAGCGCCCAGCAGCCCTGCCAGGCGCAGGGCCACCCGCCGGGCGGTCGCCATCCGCTCCCGCCGACGCCGCTCTTCCTCCTCCTCCTCCTCCGGGCTGGGGGTGTGTCCCAGGGGTCCCTCTGCTGCCTGTGGGGACATGGGGCGGGGGTCTCTGTTTGAGTCCTGGGTATAAGGGTGAGCCCTGGGGATGGCTGGGGGGTTCCCGGGCCAGCCAGGGATACCTGAGGACAGCTGGGAAGGTCTGAGGACAGTCAGGGACATCTAGGGAGCCCTAGAGACAGTCAACGACAGCCAAGGAGCCTCCTAGGACCTTTAAGGATGCTTGGGGAGCTCCAGGGTTGTGTGAGGGTGACCGGGGACATCCAGAGAGTTCTACGGACAGCCAGAGGCACCTGGGGAGCCCCAGGGACCCTTGGGGACCTCTAGGGATGTTTGAGGATGGCCAGGGGCACCCAGAGAGCTCCAGGGAGAGGCAGGGACACGCAGCGAGTCCCACGGACACCTGGGGACCCCCACGAATGTCCGAGGATGGGTAGAACCACCAGGGACCCCTGGAGACTCCCACGGAACCCTAGGGATTTCCAAGGACAGCCGGGAAGCACAATGGACACTGAGTGACACCTGGGGATGTCCGAGAATGGCCAAGGACACTCAGGGAGAGCCAAGGACCCTTGGGAACCCCCAGGGATGTCTGACAATGGCCAGAAACCCCCACAGACCCTTGGGGATACCGAGGGAGCCCCAGGGATCTCCACGGAACCCTAGTGGTGGCCGAGGATGGCCCGGGACACCCGGGGAGCCCTGGGAACACCCAACAACAGTCACAGACCCTCGGGGACCACCGGGACACCCGTGGGACCCCCGCATCCCTCCGCCCCGCGGGGCTCTCACCGCCCCTCAGGCCCAGGCCCATGCCCGAGCCCGGCCCTGCCGCTGGGCTCAGCCCACCTGGTGCCGCCGCAGCCGCTCCCGCAGCACGGCCTCCGTGCCGACGGTGCCGGCGGTGCCGCTGGCGGCTCGGCCGAACGCGGTGCGGGCCCGACGGGCCCCCAGGGCGGCGCGGACCCCGCAGGCCGCCACGGCCCGAGCCGCCGCCGCCGCCATCTTCCCGCACCGCGCGCCACACGGCGCAGGCGCGACCGCCACCGCCAAGCCCCTTCCCGCGCCGGCAGCCAATGAGAGACGGCGGGGAGAGAGTAGGGGGAGGAGGCAAGACGTGAGGGGCGTGGCGTGAGGGCCGACGACCAATGGCGGCACGGATATTGGCCAATGGCAGTGGGGAGGCGTGGCCGGCAGAGGGACAGCCAATGAGAAGAGGAGGTGGGGCGAAGGGGGCGGAACACGTGCGCGGCCGCAGCTGAGGCCCCCCACCCAGCCCCGGCCCCGGGGGAGGGGTCCAGGTCCAAACCTCGCCCCCACGGGGGTCTCGGTCCAACGGCCTCAGGGCCCCGCTTCACCTCCCTCCCGCCCCCGCACGGGGGGCCGCTCTGACCCCGTTTGCCCCAGGTCCACGGAGCACAGGCCCCCGATTCCACACACCCCCCCCAGTTCTATGGGGCAGGGGGACCCCCAGTTCCACCCCACCAGCCCCATGGGCCCCCTCACGCCAAGGGGAGCACAGAAGAGAGGGTGCCGCACTCACAGGTGTTTATTTGACACCTAAACCTCATTACAACCAGCAGTGCAGAGAAGGGGGGGGAGGGAGGGGTTAGAAAATGGGGGGGACACAAAGAAAATGGGGGGCAGCAGGGGGGCGCAGAGGGGGTCCCCCTCAGGCCTCCAGCAGTTTGCCCAGGAAGCGGAGGTTTAGGATCTTGAGCTGCTCCTCCAAATCCATGCGGACGATGCCGTCCTCCCCGTCGATGCTGAGCAGGATGCCGGTGGCTTCGCGGTCCTCCCCCAGGATCACCTTTACCTGTGGGGGGGCCATTAGTGCCGGGATGGGGGGACAAAGGGGGCCTTGAGGTGGTGGTGGGTCCTAGAGGGGCTGCGGGTGGTCCCCGAGGGGCTGGTGTGGCACCAGAGGGGATCTAGAAGGTCCACAAGGGACCATTGGGTGGTGGTAGGACAGGGGGAGCGTGGGGGGGAACACAGGGGGAGCGCTGGGTGGTCTGGAGGGGCCCAGAGGTGGGGGGGCAGGGCCTGGGGGAGCCCCTACCTTGTTGCTCTTGGTGGGGGTGACAGGCTCCAGGTGCTCGCTGGAGATGCTCACCACCTTCTCACTGTCCTTCAGGTAGACTGAGCACATCCCACCCTACAGGGACAAAACTGGGGGGTCAGCATCACCCCCTGTGTAGCCCCCCGTCCCCCAAACTGCCCCCCAAATCCCTCTGGGGTCTCACCGTGACGCTGCGGATGACCCCAGTCTGTCCCACTGCCTGACTGTCCAGGTAGGTGTCACGGACCTTCACCTGGATGTCGGTGGTCACCCAGTCGCTGGAGCTCTGCTCGATCCCCGATCCAGGAGTGTGGGGGTTGTACCCCCCCGGGGAGGGGGCCCCGGGGGTCATGGGGCTGTAGCCCACCGGGCTGGGGCTGGGGCTGGCCTGGGTGAAGAGAGAGGAGGCAGCTTTGGGGGAGTAGGGGGGCTATGAGTGGGGTTTGGGGTGTTATAGGGGCTATAAAGGGGTGTAGGAGGGCTACATGGTGGGGTTGGAGGGAGGCTACAAGAGGATTATAGGGCAACTATGAGAGGGTTTGGAGGTTGTAGGGGGACTATGAGAGGGTTCTGGAGTTCTAGGGGGGCTACGAGGGGATTGTAGTGGGGGTATGAGGGGTTTTGGGGTTACAGAGGACTATAACAGAGTGTAGGAGAGCTACATGGTGGGTTGTGGGCTGTAGGGGAACTACAGGGGGTGTAGGGGGCCTGTATTTCAGAGTTGGGGATTGTAAGGGGGCTACAAGGGGAGCATAGGGGGACTATGAGGGCATTTTGGGGTTACAGGGGGGCTATATGGCAGGGCTGGGATTTGGAGGGGGCTATGAGGGCAGGGTAGGGGGTATAGAGGGGGTTTGTGGGGGGTGTAGAGGGAGTTAAATGGGGACTATGAGGAGGTTTAGGGGAGGTGTTGACGTGCTGGGGGTACCTGGTAGGCCATCGGAGATGGCGTGGGGTGGTAGCTGGCTGGCGAGTGGGTGTTCTGGTAGCCCACGGGGCTGGGGGCGACCTGGTGGTAGCTCTGGGGGCTGGGGCTGGGCTGGTAGGAGCCTTGCGGCGAGGGGACGGCATAGGGCGAGAACTGGTCCGTGTTATACCTGGAGGGGGGGAAAGGAGAGGTGGTGGAGGGATGGGGTTTGAGGATTTGGGGTGCTCCAGGGCCAACACTGCACCCTAGGGGAACAGTTCCCACCCAGGGCCGTGGTTTGGGGTCCCCCAGGAGCAGTTTCCCCCCCAGGGGTGTAGTTCAGGGTCCTCTGGGGCTGCGGTTTCACCCTGGGACACTGATTCAGGGGCCATGGCTTCCCCCCAGTACCGTGGTTGGTGTCTCCCAGGAGCACAGCTACCCCCCAGGTCTGTGGCCTGGGGTCCCCTAGGAGTGCAGCTTTCCCCTCCAGGGCAATGGTTTGGGGTCCCACAGGAGCAGTTTCCCCCCAGGGCTGCAGTTTGGGGTCCCCTGGGACCTGCCGTGGGGCAGAAGGAGCACTCACATGGCCGGCGTGCCGGGGGTCTGCGGGTTGTAGGGCTGGTTGACCTGGGGGGATGAGGGGTCAGGGTAGCCGGGGGTCTGCGGGTTGGGGGTTCCCCCGTAGCCCTGCGGCGAGGGCGTGGGCTCGTCATCAAAGCCGTACTCGAAGTCCTCGTCAGCCCTACAGGGGACAGATGAGTGTCATTGTCACAGTGGGGCCATCCTAGTGGCTAGGGACCCCAAAACGGGGTGTCCCAGTGGGGGAGACTCCCACTGTACCCACCTGGAGGGCGTATTGGGGTTGTTGGGGTCCCAGGCGCCGCTCTGGGCGGGTGTGCGGCTGCCGTCATGCAGTGGCGTCTGTGAGCCGTAGTGCGGCGTGCGGCTGCCTGCAAGGGTCCCACAGCAGCTCTGTCAGTCCCACCTCGTGTCCCCCCCCACCCCGAGACCCCCTTCTCCATGTCCCCAGCCCCACTACCTGCAAAAGATCACCCCGGTGTCCCTGGCGATCTACTCTGGTGTCCCCCAAGGTCCCACCTCATCCTGGTCCACCCCCAGGGTCCCCCTAATCCCTGTGCCCTCCCTACCCCATTGACTCTCGCGCCACTCACCGTCGTGCAGGGGGGTCTGCGAGCCGTACATGGGGGTGCGGGAGCCGGAGCCGTACATGGGGGTCTGGGATCCATACATGGGGGTGCGCCCGTAGGCCGATGTCATCCCGCCCGGGCGCCGTGAGCCCCTGCGGGGACACATGGGTGTCAGGGGATGGGGACACCGTACCAGGGCGGGGACCCCCCTGAACGAGCCCTGCTCGTGTCTGCGGTTGTCACCTGCCCCAAGAGAGGTTCTGGCCCAAGTGCCACAAATTCTGAGGACCACCCTGACCCATCGGGGCATCTCCGAGGGCCACCCTGGCCCCGGTGTCCCTGTCTCCCCCACTCACACGGTGGTCAGGCGCTGGCGGTCCACCGAGATCGTCTGGCAGGTGGAGTGCAGCTCCACGCGGGCTGTCGACTCTGTCGCGTCCTTCACCACCCCAATGTAGCCTGCGGGACAGGATGGGGCCTCAGGGTAGGGGTCCGGGCAGCCCCCAAGGCCCCATCCCCTACTTGGGGGGGGGACAAATAGGCAACCCGCCCCCCGCCAGAAGGCGCCCACCTTTGTAGGGTCCCTGGGAGATGCGCACCGTCTGCCCGATGAGGTCGTTATCCCGCCGCCCGCGGCCACGGCTCATGCCGCCGCCACCAAAACCACCACGCTGGCCTGCGGGACCAAGACGGAGTTCAGGGGGGCTCCTGGTGACAACCCCCCAGCCTTGGGGACACCCAACACTCACCAGCCCCACTGGGGTGCATTGGGCTGCTGATACGGGGACTCGTGGGTGCGAAGCCACCCATGGTGAAATTGGTGACGTCCCGTGGCTGTAAGAGAAAATGGCACCTGGAGGGGGGGGCAGCGGCAAAACTGGGGGGCTGCAGCCCCCCCAGCTGTCCCCAGGTGTGTCCCCACCTTGGAGCCACCCGCCAGGACGAGGTGCCGGGTCTTGCAGACGAACATGCCGCCGTTCTCCACCAGCTTCTTGCAGTGCAGGAAGGCAAAGCCCCGGAAGAGGTGCCGGATCTCCCCCTCACGTCCCTGCCCCAGTAAAACGGTGGGGTTAAGCACTGGTAAAAAGGCAGGGGCAAGCCCCAGAGAGCTGACTAGGTCCTCCCCTCAGCAATGTGAAGGACCCAGAGGGGTGCTGGGAGGGATCCAGTGTCCCCTCGGTGCTGGGAGGGATGCAGGGGGGTGCCAGGAGGGACCCACATACACCACGGACCCCCCCCCCAAGGTGCCAGGAGGGACCCAGCTCACCCCTGGGGCAGTCCCTGAAGCAGGAACAGACCCAGACAACCCCTGGGGGCCCCCAAAGCACCAGGAGGGTCTGTCACACCCCCAGGACACCCCCAAACCCTGTAAGCCCCTACCGAGTGAGGTCCGTCTATGACTTTGACGATGTCCTTGACGTGGATATTGTTCTGCTCCGAATCAAGGGCGACAGCGAAGCGGTTGTCCTTCTTCCTGGTGACAGCCTGGTGCCGCACCGTCACCACCTTCCCGTACATGTTCAGCACCTGTGGGGACAGCAAGAGGCTGGGAGGAGGGCGGCCAAAAACGGGGACCCCGCCAGGGCAGGGGACACGGCTTGGGCATGGGGATGAGTGTGGAACCCCCACCCGAGCAGGGGACACGGCTCCTCCAGGAATCCCCAGGGAGCTGGGACTCACCTGGAAGGTCTCCCGCTCCAGACGGACGATGACACCCACAGTTTGGGGGTCCAGCTGCACCAGCTCACCCCACTCATGCTGCCCCCCCACATCCACACCAGACGCTGTCTCCGAGCAGAGCTGCAGGTCCCGTGGCAGAACCTTGAGCTGGTGGCAAGAAACATAAAACACACATTTTCCCTCTTTTTTTCCCCCCCAAAACCAGCACATTGTGGGTACTGAGCAGGACTTTTCACCCTCCAAATACCTCGTGCATGGTCAGGTCAGAGAAAAGGATGACAAAGTTTTCCTCCACCCTCACGATCAGGCCCGTGTCGCCCTCGAAACGCCCCGCGATCACCTTGACGTGGTCACCCATCTTGAAATACTTCCGCAGCTCCTGAGCCGGGAACTCCAGCATGTCCTGCGGTGGAGGGGAGGAGAACGCAGTGGGACTGGGGAGAAGGGGCTGGCAGGGTCCAGGGTGGCTGCAGCAGCCCCAGGAGGCACCCGGTGTCGCTCTCTGGGGACTCCCTGACCTTCAAGTCCTCGTGTTTGGGCATGATGGTGATCTTGTTGCCATCGACGCTGAGGATTTTGCCCTGCAGGTTGATCAGCTCACCCTCGCACACCTCCACGTTGTCGCCGGGCTGGAAGTTGTGCTCTCGTTCCTTCCCTGGGATGGTGGGGATGGTGAGGGGCTGGCACCGCAGAGGGGACAGCAGGGGGGCGGGGGTGGCACCCGCTTACCCGTGCTCTCTGTCACCACCTCCAGGTCGATGCCTTCGGGCTGGTCCTCAAACTTCTCCAGCTCCGACAAGGTGGGCTTCACGCCCTCCGTTATCTGTCAAGAGCAGAGCCGGTGGCCAAAACGCCCTGTTCCACCCCAAAACGCACCTGGATTGGCGGCACCATCCCCTCTGAGGAACCACCAGCCTCCCAACGGCCCTTGGTATTATAAAGGAAATGGTTTTGGGGGGAAAACCAGTGGGTTTGGGGTTCAACCCCAGCACGGCAGCGGTGCTCACCACGGCTGACATGGCAAAGCTCTTGAAGAGGAATCCCTTGCGGCTGTAACGGTTGCCTTCGAAGATGAGAAAGTCCCCGTCGGATGCCACGTCACCTCCCAGGGACCTGGGACAAAACCCAAATCACCCCCTCGATGGGCAAGAGGCCCCCGCAGGGATTAAAGCCCTCCCTTGAGGAGGGCAGCTCCCCTGGGGGGGGGCTTTTGGGGCCATGTCTGACGTCCCCTGGCACAGTGAAGGTCGCCTACCGGATCTTCTCAGCGTCAAAAAGCCGCTGCGGGGGTCGCTTGAACTTCTTTCTCTTGGCGAACCAGTCTTTCTGCGGGGCAGGGGGCAGCAGGAGGTGAGCGAAGGGCAGCAGCATGGTAGCAGTGCCAGCACCAGCGCGGCGCAGCTCCGCTTACCAGGCTCATGCGGGCTTTGATCCGGTCAAAGTCAATGCGGGGGATCATCTTGAGGGAAATCTGGTTCTGGCTGGGCTCCACGTAATCCACCTGGGGGGCACAAAGGCAAGCTGAGCCGGGTGTCCCCCCCTCCACGGCATCCCTGTCCTCTTCCCCTCCTCACCTGGGCGATGTCATCCTTGTAGATCCCCCTTTTGAGGCGCACCCAAGATTTGGGCTTGAGGTTGGTGACCTCCTTCACCACCTTGAGGACGTCGGTCATCTCTTTGATGGGGACCATCTGCTGGTTCCAGTAGCCCATGCGCAGGTTACCCACTCCCTCGATCGCCTGCTTGACGTGTGTCTGCTTGTAGGCCTCCACGTAGATGTAACCCTTGACGTGCTCGGGGGCCACCACTGACTTGATCTGCAGGGGCTGGAGGACGAGGGGATGCGTTGGGGACACCACGGCACTGTCACCTCCCCCTCCGGCCGCAGCCCGGCTGCCCCGTGGCCTCACTGTGTCGGTGAACTGGTAAGCAATGAACTTCCGCATGAGGGCGATGGCTGTGGCACGCTCCTCGCCGATCTGGGGGCAAAAAGGATGTTTTAGGGGTGGGAACGTGGACTCCCTCTGTTGTGCCGAGCCCCGCTGCATCCCCCAGCACCCACCTTGCACTTCACAGTCCAGAGATTGGGGTCCCTGCACGGGAACAGAGAGGGAAACACCGTTATGGGGCGGCTCGTCCCGATTTGCTCCTTTTTCCTCCCAAAACTACACAGGTTTCCCCCCAACCTCCGTGAGACTCACTTGACTCCAGGCAGTAGCTGCTGCTGTGTGATGTCGTCTGACAGCTCGTCAGAGCCACCATAAACACTACAAAAAGGGAAAATTATATAAAAAATAATGAAAGAAGGGGTGCGGGGAGAGCGGGGGCGCTGCCTGTTGCACTGGGGATGGGGACAGGGACTCACGTCTCTCCCACCGAGGACTTAGCGTATTTCTTCATGTAATACTCGCCGAGCTCCTCCTCGCGCTGGTCCCTGGGGAGGGAAGGAGGTGTCAGCGCAGCCCCCGCCGCCCTGCCAGACAGACAGACACGCGGACGGAGCCGCCGTCACCTCCAGAGATTCTGCAGCCGCCGAGCGCCAGAGCGATCCTCATCCAGCACCACGTTATCGATGTTGGAAGCTGCGAGGAAGAGGAAGGTCAGGATCTCGCCCCTGGGGGATGGTGCGAGGGGGTAGGCTGGGCTTGCTCGGCCCTGAGGGTGGGGAGGGGACCCCGAGGGGAGATGGGGGGGACGGCGGGGTGATTTGGGCTTACCTTCGATCTCTTCTGCTCAGGAGGAAGGAGTGGCGGTGGAGAATGGAGCAAATAATAGCGGCAAAACCACCCGCGGGTGAGGGGGGAACAAAGGGGAAGGAATCAAAATTCAGACAGTGGCACGGGGGGGAAAAGGGGGGGAAATGGGGGGAAGCAAAAGAAAAACCCCAGGCGAGCGTGGATGAGATGTGCTGAGCAGACAGACACAGGGAGGGAGGGATAGACAGACAGCGGGAAGCAGGGGAGACGTGCCAGTCCTCCCGCCCCCCAGTGATGGGTCTTGGGGGGGGGAAAGGGGCTGGGTGGGGGAAAGAGCCAGAGGGCACAGGTTGGTCCCCAATGAGCTGCACTTCCATCCTCTTCCTTGGGCATCCAGGGCAAGGAAGGGACCTGGGGGGGCCCCCAAAGCCCTGGGGGGGCCCCAAAGCGGTGTGGGGATGCTGCTCACCTTTCTCCAGGATGTCCTCAGCTCCGTCCTCCCACTGGTCCTCGTCCTCGTACTCGTCGTCCACGTCTGGGGGGATGGGTCAGGGTAGTGAGCGAGGCCGGGAGGGCGGTGGTGGTCCCACAACTTCCCCACGGCCCCCCAGCTCACCGGCCTCATCCAGGATGAAGCCGCCATGGCGTGGCTTTTTGGCTGGTCGGTCATCATCTTCCTCTTCTTCCTCTTCATCGTACTCTTCCTCTTCTTCCTCCTCCTCCTCCTCAGCCTCCTCCTTCTCACTGCCAGCCACGCTGGCACGCTCCTCCTCGGCCTGGGGGAGTTTGGGGGGGTGAGGGAGAGCACCCACACATGCCCTCCCTGCCCCTGCTGCAGCCTTCAGCCTCACCTCGTTCTCCTCGGCCTCCTCGGCCTCGCTGCTGCGCTCGCTCTCGTCTTCCGAGAAGTTGCTGTCGTCGCTGTCCGACATGGCGGCGCTGGGGGATCTGGGGCACAGAGATGGGGGTATGCTGGGGGGGGGACAGGCGGGGGGGTCTGGGGAAGTGGGGGTGTCCTGGGAACGCCTGAGGGGGCAGGTGGGGGGGTCTGGGGGTGTCCTGGGAGGACCTGGGGTGAAGGCAGTGGGGTCTGGGGGTGTCCCGCGAGGACCTGGGAGGGCAGGTAGGGGGCTCTGGGGGTGTCCTGAGGAGGGCCTAGGGGTCTCCCGGGAGGACCTGAGAGGAGGTGGGGGAGGGGGTCTGGGGGGGACAGAAGGCGGTTGGGGGCCTTCCGGAGGGACGCGGGGGGCGATACCGGGGTGTCCCGGGGCAGGAAGGGCGAACAGAGAAGCACAACCCCCACGCTCGGGAACGGCCCTACCGGGACCCGCCGAGCCCCTGCCCCAGCCCCAGGGGGCGGGTCAGGGGTGGCCCCGGCAGCGCCCACCCCCAGGGAGGGCCCACCACCGCCGCCGTGGCCTCACCCCGGCTGCGAACGGCGGCTCCGCTCCGCTCCGGGCCCCGGCGCAGGCCCGGCTGTAGGCCCGATCCCGGTCCCGCCGCGTCGCCACCGCCTCTCGCGAGACCCGCCCCAGCGTCACGTGGGCGGGACCTGCCGCGGTCACGTGCCCCAAGCGGCAGAAGGCGACGGCGGCCCGGAGACGGCAAAACAGGCGGCGCGAAGGCGGCAGGCGCGCTGGGGGTGGGGGCGGGGGAGTGACGCCACGGCCCGGCCGTGACGTCACGGCGCAGCGCCTCAGCCCACGCCATCCCACGCCTCTTCCCATGGCAGGCGGCCCCACCGCCCCCCCCTCCTGCCCGCCAGGGTCCTGCCCCAGGCATAGAGGAGCCAACAGCAGAGAAAAAACACTTTATTTACCAAAAAACAGATGTTTTCCCTCCAAACCCGGGGAGGGGGGGGTCCAGTACCCCCGCACCCCACCCCATCAGGCCCCCCCACCGCGGGTGTCAGCCCCCCAAAACCCCAGCCCCCCATATCCATGCTCAGGCCCTCCCAAAACCCTTTATATCTGCCCTCAGCCCCCCACGGGAGGCTTTGGGGGGGGGGTCCATGACCCCCAAGGGGGCCCCCCCAAACACTTAGGGCCCCCCCGGGGGGGGCAACTTGCCCGTGATCTTGTTGGCCCCCTCCAGCAGGGCATTGTGGATGTCCTTGGCACCGGCGATCTGGGCCTTGATGAGGGGCAGGTACTGGGTGTAGGGGAGGGTCTCGCCTGCCCCCCCCTCGCCTTTCGGGGCTGCCGGCACCAGGGCTGGGGCGTGCTTGGCGCTGTCAAAGCTCTGCGAGAGGCACTCGTGGGCCAGGCGCTGTGGGGGGGACGGACACAGGGGGGTCACTGGGGTCGGAACAGCCAAGGGAACAAGATTGGGGGTGGGAATGGGGTGGGGATGGGGGCATGGTGGTGTCAAGGGGTGGGGGTTTAGGGGGGCACCAGTGCCACTGGGGGCATGGGGACAACACTGGGGGGTTTACAGGAAGGACAGGGACATGGGGGTGGGGTCACTTTAGGGGGGCAACAGCAGAGGGGACAAGATTGGGAGGGGGTGAGAGTGGGGCTGGGGGCGTGGTGGTGCCAAGGGGTGGGGGTTTAGGGGGGCACCAGTGCCACTGGGAGTGTGGGGACCACACCGGGGGTGTCATGGGGGGGTGGGGGGGTCACTGGGGGAATGACAGCAGGGGGAGAAGACTGGGGGGACAGGGATGGGGCTAGGGGCATGGCGGTGCCAAGGGGCGGGGGTTTAGGGAGACACCAATGCCACTGGGGGTGTGGGGCCCATGCTGGGGGTCCCGGGGGTGGTCACTCACAAGGCAGAGCTCCAGCTGGTCGCAGAGGGCGTAAAACTCCTCTAGGCTCTTGTCGAAGCGCTGCAGGACCCCATCGGCGCTCTTCCTGCGGGGGGGGGAGCACCCTCACTGCCACTGCTGCCCCCCGGGGGGTGTCCGGGGGACACTGGGAAGGGACTGGGGGGCTGCAGCAGGGAATGGGAGGCAGTGGGGGAGCACTGGGGGGTGCTGGGATGGCGCTGGGAGGAACTGGGAAGGCATTGGGGGGTACTGGAGAGCACTGGGAAGGTATTGTGGGGTACTGGGATGGAGCTGGGGGGCACTGGGAAGGCACTGGGGCATACTGGGGGATGGTCACTCACTGCCCGTTGTCGATGCTGGAGTTCTGCACCAGGTTCTGCGCTGCCACTTTCATCAGGGTCTGCGGGGGGTGGGGAAGGGCATCAGGGCGGGACACGCAGACCCCCCCAGCTCCCACCACGGCCCCACACTTGTCATCAGTTGTGGGGACTCATTTACTGGGGGGGGACACTCTGGGACACCTCCCCCACCCTCAATCATTAGGGCAGGGAGCCGCCCAGGACCCCCTTTACCAGCACAAGGACCCCCTAGTACCCCCCAAACAAGGGCATGGGGACAGGGACCCCCCCCAGGACCCCCATTACCAGCACAGGGACCCCCTGGGAACCCCCAGACAAGGACATTGGTACAGGACCCCCATTACCAGCACAAGGATCGCCATGGACCACCCAAACAAGAGCATGGGGACAGGGACTCTGCCCAGGACCCCCATTACCAGCACAGGGAGCCCCCAACGCCCAGGGGGACCCTCCCTGCCAGTGCCGGCCCCGCCCCGTCCCAACACCACGCCTCCCCGGTGGCAGACCCCCCCCCCGCTGACAAGCCCCGCCCTCTCCCGGCGGTAAGCCACGCCCCCATGCCGGGAATAGTCTGTCCACCGCGTCAGGCCTCACCCCCCCGCCGGCGGCAGGCCCCGCCCCGTGTCTGCGGCAGACCCCGCCCACCTGCAGGCTCTCCTTTAGCTGGGGGATGAGGAGGCGGAACCGCTGCACCGGGTCGAAGTCCTGCGCCTGCGCGGCCGCCACCTGCGCCGGCAGCGGCGGCCCCGGGGCCTGCCCCGGACCCGGCGGCTGACCCGGACCCGGCCCGGCGGCGGCGGGCAGAGCCGGCGGCGGCGCGGGGGCGGCGGGAGGTCCCGGGCCCGGCCCCGCGCCCGGCCCCGTCGGGGGCGGCTGCGGCTGCGCCGCCATTTCCCGGGCGCGCGCCTGGCTTCCGCTCCCGTCCGGCCCCGCGCGCCGAGAAGTGACGTCAGGGTGGGGGGTCCTGGCGCCGGCCGGAAGCAGCTGCCCCGCGCGGTGCCTGCGGAGGGCCCGGGGCCGGCCCCACCATGGCTCCCACCATCCAGACGCAGGCGCAGCGGGAGGAGCCGGGCCACAGGTGCGGCGTCGTCACGGGCCTGGCGTCATGGCGGGCGCCGTGGCGTCACGGGGCGGAGGCGGGGCCGCGGGTCGGGGGGGGGGGAGCCGGGCCGTCTGGGTCCCCTCGTGATGTCACTCCCCCTGGGGAGCGCGTGAACCTGGGTGTCCTGACGTCATAACGCACGTGGGGGGTTGGGGGTCCGTGACAACGGGGTCCCCTTATGGCGTCATAGAACATGTGGGGGGCTTGGGGGTCCCAGGCACCTGCGTGACATCCTGATGTCATAGCGCACAGAAGGGGAGGGGGCTCCCCTCGTGACGTCACACAAGGGGGGAGGGCGGCGGGTGGAAGCCTGGGTCCCTTTCTGACGTCATAGCTAACATAGGGGGTGACTCGGGGTGTTGGGGTACCCCCATGATGTCATAGTGTACATGGTGAGGATTTGGGGGTCTGTGTGCCTGGGTCTTCTCATGACATCATAGTGCAGGGGTGGGGATTGCCTCATGACATCATAGAGAGGGTGGGGGTGGTCCTGGATGCTGGGGTCCCCTGATGATGTCACAGCACACACCGGGGGGGCGGGGCACCCGCATGCCAGGGTCCCCCTGCTTCCCTCCCCCTCCCCACAGGCCCAGCTCCCACCGGACGTTGCCAGAGAGGTGAGTGGGGGGCAGAGCCTGGGGGGGCTTATGCTGCCCCCCAGTCCTGTGGGTCCCCCCTGTGTTTTGGGGCCCCACGACCCCACTGTGTTCGGGGGCCCCCCTGTATTCAGGGGCCCCCTGACACCCCCGGCCCCCCAGGTCAGGTGTGGTCTGTCGGGTCAAGTACTGCAACAGCCTCCCTGACATCCCCTTCGACCCCAAGTTCATCACGTACCCCTTCGACCAGAACCGGTACGGGGGGGCGGGGGGAGGAGGGGCGGCTCAGGGGGTAGCCCCTCCCCCCTCCCGTACCCCAATTTGGACCATAAAACGGGGCAGCAGGGGCATTTTGGGGGCTTTCCCCTGGGTTTGGGCAGTGCATGGGGGGACGGGGAGAGGTTTGGGGGGCTGGGGTCCCGTCTGGTTCCTGCAGCACAAAGGGGGGGGCGGGGGCGTTTGGTGGGGCTGGGGTGCTTTGGGGGTTCACTCAGCGCTGGGGGAGGGATTGGGGGGGGACTGGTGCGTTTTGAACCCCCCCTGGTTTGGTGGGGCGTTTGGGCAGAGGTGGGTTTTTTGAGGGGTGTGTTTTGGGGCTTTGTGGGGTCTTTTAGGAGAAAGTGGCATTTTTTGGGGTGATTTGGGGTTTGGGGGGGGTTGGGGTTTTTGGGGGGCCTTTTGGGGTGCCTGGACGTGTCGTTCCCCCCCCCCCCCCCAGGTTTGTGCAGTACAAGGCAACATCGCTGGAGAAGCAGCACAAGCACGACCTGCTGACAGAGCCCGACCTGGGCGTCACCATCGACCTCATCAACCCTGACACCTACCGCATCGACCCCAGCGGTGGGGCACCAGGGGGACCCCGAAGTTGGGGGGAACACCCCGAATTTGGGGGGGAGCCCAGATTTGAGGGGGGTACCCATGGAGGGCGGCACATCCACCCAAGGGCTGAGGGATACCCTGGAAGCTCCCCAAGGGGCTGAGCTTCCAGTAAGGGTTGGGGGGAGATTGGGGGGGATCCCAACACTGGGGGTGACCCCAACAGTGGGGTGGGAACCCCAAAATTGGGAGGGGAAGCTAAATTTTTCCTTCCACACACCCGCAGTGCTTCTGGACCCGGCAGATGAGAAGCTGCTGGAGGAGGAGATCCAGGCACCAACAAGCTCAAAGAGGTAATGGCACCCCGGGGGTGGGGAGCACCCCCAAACTGGCTGGGGGGGGCACACGGCACCCCCAAACCCCGGGGGGCCCCCCACATCACGCCACACCCCCCCCCCCCAGGTCACAGCAACACGCCAAGGTGGTGCCGTGGATGCGCAAGACCGAGTACATCTCCACCGAGTTCAACCGCTACGGCGTCTCCAACGAGAAACCCGAGGTCAAGTGAGTCTGGGGGGTCCCAGGGGGGTCCAGGGGGGTGGTCCTGGTGTGGGGATGCAGCCCCCTGCCCCCCCCTTACCCCCCCGTGTCTGTGCCCACCCCCCGCCAGGATCGGCGTCTCGGTGAAGCAGCAGTTCACGGAGGAAGAGATCTACAAAGACCGTGACAGCCAGATCGCTGCCATCGAGAAAACCTTTGAGGATGCCCAGAAAGCGGTGAGGGGGCAGACGATGGGATATTTGGGGTCCCCCTGGGATATTTGGGGACTCCCTGGGATTTTGGGGTCGCACGCACAGCCCTGACACCTTCCTCTGCCCCCCCAGATCACGCAGCATTACAGCAAGCCCCGTGTCACCCCCGTCGAGGTCATGCCCGTCTTCCCCGACTTCAAGGTAAGGGGGACACTTTGGGGTCTCCCTCGGCAGGGTGGGGGTACACGTTGGGGAGCCCCCAATGAGGGGGGGGCTACACCCCAAATCCCCCCCCACTCCCATGACGCTGTCCTGCAGGGGTAGTTGGGAGGGCAGTAGGCGGTTTTGGGGGCAGAACGGTGGTTCGAGGTTTGGGGGGGGTGGGCATGTTGTCCCCCCAACACCCCTTTTTATGCCCCCAACACCCCCTTTTTTGTCCCCCCCAGATGTGGATCAACCCTTGCGCCCAAGTCATCTTCGACTCGGACCCGGCGCCCAAGGACACGAGCGGCCCGGCTGCGCTGGAGATGATGTCCCAGGCCATGATCAGGTGCTGGGGGGGGCACATTTTGGGGGCGGGGGGTGCCTCTTGCCCTCCCTGCACCCCCTTTAACCCCTTCTGACCACAGGGGGATGATGGACGAGGAGGGGAAACCAGTTCGTGGCCTATTTCTTGCCGGTGGAGGAGACGCTGCGCAAGCGAAAGCGAGACCAGGAGGAGGAGATGGATTATGCCCCTGAGGATGTGTATGGGGGGGTCCTCTGCATCGGGGGGGGGGCCTTATACATCCGAGGGGGGTCCTATATAGCTGGGTGGGGGGCCCGCATAGCTTCAGAGGGTCTCATATAGCTTGGGGGGGGCCACGGGGAGCCGGTTGCAGGGATCCCCCAGCTCTGTGGAGGACAATCTGAGGGCCTGGCAGAGCCCATTAGGTTTTGGGGGGCTGCTTTGGCAGGTGTGTGGGGGGATTTGGGAGGGGGAGGGTCTTCCCAGCCCCCCCCACCCCCCCGTGCCCTCCCCGCCCCCCCAGATACGACTACAAGATCGCCCGGGAGTACAACTGGAACGTGAAGAACAAGGCCAGCAAGGGCTACGAGGAGAATTACTTCTTCATCTTCCGCGAGGGCGATGGCGTCTACTACAACGAGCTGGAGACCAGGTGGGGCTGGTGGGGGCACTGGGAGGCGCTGGGCGCCCCCCCCCCCCCCCTTCAAATAAAGGGGGCACTGGGGGGTGTTCCCCTTCCCTGGGGGCTCTTTGGAGGTCCCTGGGCGGGGGAGCCGGTGGTGGCGGGAGGGTCTTGCTGGGGGGGTCCCAAGGGGTGCTTGAGCCCCCCACCACCTGCCAGGACAGTGGGGGGGTGGGTGTTGCAGGGGGTCTAGGGTGGGTTCCTGGGGGTTCACAGGGGATCTGGGGGTGGGGGGGGTGTCTCTGGGGTCATGGGGGTTCACAGGGGAGTGTGGGGTTCACTGGGAGTTGGGAAGGGTCAGGAGAGGTCTAGGGGTGTTTCCTGGGAGGCAGGAGCAGTCTGGGGGGGTTCCCTGGGAGGCAGGAGGGATCGGGGTGGGGGCTCCCGGGGGTGCCTGACCCCCAGTTCCGCCCCCCCCCCAGGGTGCGGCTGAGCAAGCGGCGGGCCCGGGCGGGGGTGCAGTCGGGCACCAACGCGGTGCTGGTGGTGAAACACCGCGACATGAACGAGAAGGAGCTGGAGGCCCAGGTACAGCTGCGGGGGGGGGGTGGGGGGGGTATTGGGGACCCCCCACCCCCTTCTCCTGCCCACCCCGGGGTACTCGGGGACCCCGGTGTCCTGCTGACACACCCCCTTGCCCACCCCCACCAAGGAGGCACGGCGGGCGCAGCTGGAGAACCACGAGCCCGAGGAAGAGGAGGAGGAGGAGATGGAGGCTGAGAAGGAGGCGGCCGGATCAGGTTGGGGGGGGTCCTGGGTCTGGGGGGGGCACTCCCGGGGCGGAGGGGGGGGCTGTACCCCCCTGCGGCCGGCGGTACAGCGTGGGGCCCCCCCAATCTCTCCCCCTCCCTTCTAGATGAAGAGCGTGAGAAGGGCAGCGAGAGCGAGGGCGGGGGGAGCGGCGAGGAGGAGGAGGCCGAAGGCTCCGGGAGCAGCAGCGAGCAGGGAGGTTCGGCCCGCAGCGAGGAGGAGGATGAGGCCGAAGATGAAGAGGAGGATGAGGAAGGCAGAGGGGGCCGGCGGGCTGGCAGCGATGCCGCCCGGGCCGCTCGTGACCAGGAGGAGATCTTCGGTAGCGACAACGATGAGGAAGAGGAGGAAGAGGAGGAGGAGGAAGAATCGGAGGCGGGGGGAAGCGAGGGGGGTCCCCCCCGCAGCCCCCGCCTCAGCCCCAGTGAGGCCTCAGAGGAGGAGGATGAGGAGGAAGAGGAAGAGAGCGCCAGCGACGCCTCCGACTCCTCCAGCGACTGACGGGGGGATTCTCCAGCAGCTCATAGTGAGGTTGAACCTGGACCCATCGCCCCCGTCCCCATTTTGGGGCAAAAAAAAGCACTTTGGGTCCACTTGGGTTTGTTTTTTTTCTCTTTATTAACGTAGTCATGGTTACCAGCCATAGTCATAACAAAAGTTATTCATAATAAAATGTATCTAAAATAACGTTTCTATCTTGAAGGGCCGCGGCGCTACGTGTACAAAGGGGGGGGGGGCCTGTACCGACGGGGAGGGGGGGTCCCGGGGCGTTCCCCACCCCGGGGGGTGTCAACATGTACCTAAATTTGGGGTGTGCCCCCCCTGGGGGTGGACAGGGTGACACCCCCCCCCCGGGGGGCTAAAACCGAAAATAATATTAATAATAATAATATAATAATAAAGTGGAAAAAAAAAAACAACACAGAGAAAAACCCAACAAAAACCCAGGATTCGGGGATTATTAAAAATGGTGAAAACACAACAAATCCCTCCCCACCCCCCTCCATCCCCCCCAAAATAAAGAGGGGCCGGGAGAGCCCCGCCCCCAGTGCGCAGCCCCTGTAGTGTCATCGCGGCCCCCCGCCCCCTCCCCCCCCCCAAGCGAGGTCATCAGCCTCAGGAGCCCCTCCCTCGCAGGGGTCCCGGTGCCCCTCCTCCCGGCCTGGAGGAGGGGGGACAGGGGGGTTAAACCCCACCCCCCACTTATTTTAGGGTACCCCCCCGCGGGGGGGGGCCGGTGAGGGTGACTGGTCATGGAGGGGGTGCCCCCCCCGGCGGAGGGGGTGTTAAGGGTGTGGCCCCCCCGATTTGGGGAGGGGGGCGGCGCCATCAGATGGTGGAGGTCTTGTCTGTGCCATCTGCGGGGGGGTTGGGGGGGGCGGTGTCAGGGGGGGGCACCGTGTCCCCCCACGGTGTCCCTGTGCCTTTGTGCCCCGCCCCCCCATATCTCCGGGCACCCCCCGCCATGTCCCCCCGTGTCATCCCCATGCCCCTGTGCCCCCCCACGCCCCTGTGCCCCCCGTGTTACCCCCGTGCCCCCCCATATCCCCGTGCCCCCCCATGTGCCCCCCGCGTCCCCCCGCGCCCCCCCTCACCGCCCAGCGCGTGCTCCGTCATGCTCAGGCACAGCGACTCCAGCGTGGGTTGATCTCCAGGTCAGTGCCGGGGAGGGGACACTCTGGGCGACACACAGGGTGAGGGGGGGGGCCCCAGGCACCCTGTCCCCCCCTCCCAGACCCCCCCAGACCCTCCTGGGGGGGTCCCGGCCCCCCTGACCTACCCTGGGGAAGGCGAGCAGGGCCTGGGGCGAGGTGTGGACGGGCAGCGAGTGGGTGCGCTGCACCGCGCTGCGGCTCCCCGGGGAGCCCCCGGCCCCCCCACTGCCGAACCACAGGCTCTGGGGGGTGGGCGACAGGGTCTTTGTTACGGGGGGGTGCCAAACCCCGACACAGGGGTGCTGGCATCCAGGAGGGTCCCCCCCAAAATAAGACCCCAGGATCTGGGACCCCCCATTTCCCCCCATGGGGATCCCAGGGTGAAGGAGTAGCCCCAAAGGATCCAGCGTCTGCCCCCCCCAAACAGCACCCCCCAAGTTCACCCAGACACCCCAACAAACAGCAGCCCCCCCCAGTCCCCAAGGTCCCCCACACCTGCCCCCCCACACCCACCTCCCCAACCCCCCAGGATCCCCACCAATGCCCAGGGACCCCCCACACCCACCCCCCCAACCCCCAGGATCTCCCCCAATGCCCAGGGACCCCCACACCCGCCCCCCCAACCCCCAGGATCCCCACCAATGCCCAGGGACCCCTACACCTGCCCCAACCCCCAGGATCCCCACCAATGCCCAGGGACCCCCACACCTGCCCCCCCCCAACCCCCAGGATCCCCACCAATGCCCAGGGACCCCCACACCTGCCCCCCTCAACCCCCAGGATCCCCCCCAATGCCCAAGGACCCCCACATCTCACCTGCCCCCCACACCATAGGACCCCTCCCAATACCTGGGGACCCCAGCTTCTGCCCCCCAGCCCCCCACCTCCATATCCCCAGGGATCCCAGCGTATGAACCCCCCCAAATCCCATAGGACCCCAGCACCCACCCCACCCATGCCCCGACCCTCCCCAAATCCTCACAGACCCCCAGAACCCCCAAAGGAGCCCACACCCATCCCCGTGACCCACCTGGCGTCCCTGGGCGCCGAGGGGGGGTCCACCGAGGGGGGGCCGGGGGGCAGGGGCCCCCCCAGCAGGCCCCAGCAGCCCCAGGCGGGCAGGGGGCAGCGGGCGGGGGGGCAACGCGAAGGGGCGCTGCCCCCGCCGCCCCCCCGCCCCCCCCACAGAGCCAGCTATGGGGAGCGAGTTGGAGCCGAAGGCCCAGCTGGGGGAGGACACAGCGGGGATCAGGATGGTACTGGCACCCCCCAGATCCCCTGCAGGTCACCCAGAGTCCCCCCCAGGGGAAAATGAGGCACCCCAACCCTTCAGCAGGGGGGCAATGGGACAAACTGGGGCAGAAGGGTGCCCTGGGAGAGGCTGAGACCCCCTCACACCCCGCCAAATTGGGGGGGGGGGGGAGCAGAAGTTGGGCACAGTGGGGGAAATCAGGCCCCTGGGGGGAGCAAAGAGCCCCAAGAGGAAACGGGTGCAGGGTGTGACTGGGGGTGCCTGAGACCCCCCGGGCCCTCCCCAAACCCCCACCTACCCCTTGGCGGGCCGATAGCCCTGGCTGTCGAGCGGCACCTTCTTGGGGAAGGTGCGGAGCAGCTTCAGGACCTGCTGCTTCCAGGAGAGGAGCCTCTTCTTCTGCGTCTCCGTGAACGCCTGGGGGGACACAAACACGGGGGGGGGTGGGGGGCATCAGCAGGCGACACACGGCCCTGCAGCCCCCCCAGTCCCCCCCAGTCCCTGCCCTACCTCGTGGCTCAGGCACTTCTCGAGGAGCTGGAGGTAACTGGTGATGTTCTCCTCGTCCGGCCGCGACACCAGCAGCTGGGTGCACACTGAGGGGGGGGTCAGGGAGGAGCCCAGGCGTCCGGGCACCCTGAGCCCCCCCCCAGCACCCTGATACCCCTCCCTCAGCACCCCAGGACCCCCCCCCCCCAAAAAAGTGGGTGTCTCACCTTTGCCCATGACACGGGTGAACTGCCCCGGGATGTCCCCGTCGGGGACAGGGGCGGCGGGGGCTTCAGCGTCGGCGGTTGGGTGGGGGGTGAAGGCGTCGGCAGCCCCCGGGGGGGCCCCATCGGGGGTGCCATTGGAGGGGGGGGCAGCCGGGGGGGGCCGGAAGGCCTTGATGGGGGTCACCATGATCTGCTGGAGCTCCTGCAGTGCCGTCCACAGGTTGCCCCCCTCCAGGATGTCCTGCAGGGGATCAGGGACACGTAGGACAGGGCGGGGGACATGGGGACCTTGGGGGGGGATCAGGGGACACCCCCCCCCAGCTCTAGGGACAGCCTGTGCCACCCCTGGGGACATGAGGGTACAAGGGTGCCAGCCCTCAGGATGCAGAAAGGGACCAGGGCCACCCCACTCCACCCGTGGGGACCCCAGGGCCACCCCACTCCACCCGTGGGGACCCCAGGGCCACCCCACTCCACCCGTGGGGACCCCAGGGCCACCCCCGGGCCCACCTTCTCCAGCGCCCTGAGGACACTCTGCCGCTCCCGCAGCTTCTGGATGCTCAGGGCGATCTTGTGCCGCGCGCCCTTGGTGACGTTCTGCGGGGGACAAGGGAGGGACAGGCGGGATGGGGGGTCGTCCCCTCATCCACGGGTGGCAGGGACAGGGAGCAGGGGACACCAGGGGACCCCGCCGTCTCACCTGCGACTCGAGGTGATGCTCCGTCAGAGTCATCATCTCCTCGTACGTCATTTGGGAGAAGAGTGCCGCGTACTTGTGCAGCCGCAGGCTCTTCAGCCAGGAGGGGACATCTTTGGGGGGGGGCGGGGTGGGGGCAACACGGTGGCAGCCGTGAGGTGGTGGGTCCCCACGGCCCCCCCCCGGCGCCACCCACGTCTGCCCTGTCCCCCACCTTTCATGCCGCTGCCGTCCTCCTGGAAGGTGTTGCGGCCTCCGGCTGGCTCCTCAGTCTGCTCACTGCCCGAGGAGGCCACGCTGCTCTGGGGCGAGAGGGGCGCGTGGTCCCCGAACGGGGGGCGGGGTGGGACGGGGACAGCGGGCTCGTCACCACCCCCTGGCCACTCGCCTCCCCCTCCCTGGGGGCTGCCGGGCACCAGCGAGAGGGAGCGCTTCAGCGGGCTGGGGTGCAGCTGGCAGGGCAGAGCTGTGGGGAGCAGGGGGTCAGGGGGTGCCCAGACGACAGGATCCCCTCCGCACGACCCTCCCCCAGCCCCCCAAGTCCTCTGCGGCCACCTGGGTCCCCCTCCAGACCCTTAATGTCCCCCCCCAGGTCCCCCCCTCAGACCTTAATGTCTCCCCCAGGTCCCTACGCCCCCTACCTGTCTTCCCCCCAACCCCATCAGCCCCCCCATGCCCCTCCCCAGCCCCCCAGATCCCCTCCCCAGACACCAAGATGTCCCCCCCGACCTCTCCAAGTCCTTCTTCAGCACTTAATGTCTCTCCAACATCTCCCCAACCCTTACCGTCCCACCATGGTCCCTCCTCAGCCCCCCCCGGACCCCTCCCTGCCCCCCCGCCAAGTCACTCCTCAGCCATCAGTGTCACCCCCAGGCCCCTTCCCACCCACCTGGGCCCCACTCACTCGCTCCCCCCAGGCCGTTGCCGCTGGTGGGGGGGTGGAAGGGCGGGTGCCCGTTCTCCCGGGGCGCCGCCTCGGGCCAGGCCGGCCCCAGCTCGGGGGCTGCGTGCTCAGGCCACTCGTGGGGAGGTTGCGGCCGTCGAGGGGCGTCGGGGCGGGGGGGTCGCGCCGGGGGGCCGCTGCCGCCGGCCAAACGCTCCTCCAGGTGGCCCAGCCAGAGGGCCAAGGCGCTGCGGTCGTCCAGGGTGGTGGCGGGGTGGATGAGGGCGTAGGAGAGGAGCTGCCGGCTCTCCTCCACGCAGCGGTTGCTCTCAATGGCGTATGCCAGGATCTTCTGCAGCCGCTTCATGTACTCGGCCTTGGCGGCAGCGTTACCCGGCTGCAGGAGCGGGAGGTGGGCCAGGAGCAGGGCCACCGCTGCCTCTGCCGGCTCCTGCGGCCACTGGCTGATGGCGGCTGCGGGGTGGGAAAGTGGTGAGGGGGGGTGTCGGTGCCACCGCACCGCCCGGGGGGATGCACCGAGGAGGGGATGAGGCTGCGCCCCACGTGTAATCACCTCGTTGGGATGTGGGGGAGGATTTTGGGGGCAATGGAGCTAAACCACGCCGCTTTGGGCTGGAAATGGGGGAGCAAAACTCGCCAGGGGCAAACATAGGGGGTTAAAATTGGGGACAAACTCCCTCAGTTTTCCCTAAGGAAGACGGGAGCCCCATGAGCCCCCGCAGCTGCCCAGGAACACACAGGGAGAACCCCCCACCTCCCCAGGACTGCAGGAAGGGACCCCAGAGGTACCTGGGGACAAAGGGGGTACCCCAGGCTGAGGCAGGGAGCCCTGCCAGGCACCCAGGCTGCTTTTGGGGTCTCTGTAAAGCTTCCACAGGGCACCCAGGACCACATGGGGAGCCCCTGGGGGGGGATGATGGACAGAGACCCACCACATGTGGTGAGAGCCCTTGGGGGCTCCGCAGGGTCCCCAGGGAGCCCACCTGCCCACCCAGGGAGCCCATCCATCCACCCAGGGAGCCCTAAGGGTCCCTGCAGAGCCCACCTACCTACCCAGGGAGCCCCACGGGTCCCTGCAGAGCCCACCTACCCAACCAGGGAACACACCCGTCCACCTGGGGAGTTCCTGGGCTCCCTGCAGAGCCCACCTGCCCAGCCCAGAAGCCCCAAGGGTCACCACAGAGCCCCCATCCACCCGGGGAACCCCACCACCGTGCCTCACCAGCACTGTTGGCCTCGGCCTCGAGGAGGTGGATGTCGGTGCAGTCGGCCAGCGAGTGCTCAAGGCAGAGCTGGAGGAAGCGGGCCTGCGTGCGGGTGACACGCTTCAGCAGCGAGAGCAGGGCCACCGTCTGCTCGCACTCATTCCAGCCCTTGAACCACCCCGCCACGATCCCCACCTGATCCCGGAACATCATGGCGGTGCCGGGGGGGCTGAGGGCGGTGGGGAGGGGGAGACGCGGGGCCCAGCCGTGCCCCCCCCCCTCACATGGCGGCGATGCGGCGGCCGCAGTGGGGGCCCCTGCGGGGCCTGGCTGAGGAGTCAGTGCCCCCCCGGGCCAGGGCGGGCATGGGGGGGGGCACGAGGCCCGGACGGCTCAGGCCGGGCCCCCCGGCTGCGTTCCCGCGGGAGAGGCCCACTGATCCCTGCGGAGAGAGAGAGGAGACGGGGCAGCGTCAGGGCCAGGGACCCTCCGCGGGGAGCCCCCCACCCAGCGGGGACGGGCACACGCCCCCCCAGCACCGGGAGCACCTCAGGGTGCCGGTTCAGCCCCGCCAGCACAGCCAGGACCCCCGGGAGCCCCGCCCCCCGTCCCGACCCCCGAGGATGGGACCCCCTGCCCCGTCCGCGGAGACACGGCCTCCGCCGGGAGGAGCGCGGAACCCGCCGCATCGCCCGCCCGGGGCCCGGCCCGACGCCCCGGCGGAGGGGAGCGGACGGCGAGCAGCCAGAGGGGCGGCGCGCCCGGGCGCGGGGGTATCCCCGGGCCCTTCGGCGCCCTCCCGGCGGGCGGAGCGGCCACAGCCGGGCGCGGGGCGCCGCCGGGGAGAGCAGAGGGGCCGGGCCGGGGCGGGGGCACCGGGCGGGGCGGGGGCGCCGGGGCAGGGCGGGCGGGTGGTGCCGGTACGGGGCGGGATGGGGGTGTGCTGGTCAGGGCCCGGCCGGGGAGGCCGCGCCGGGGGCGGCCCAGGCCCGGCGGCCGCGGGGAGGGGCCGGGGGGTCGGGGCCGGGGGGTCGGGGCTGGGGCGGGGCGCGGGGCGGGGCGCGGGGCGGGGCGCGGGGGCGCGGCGGGGCGCGGCGGGGCGCGGCGGGGCCCGGGGTCGCCCCTCCCCCCCCAACTCACCACCGCCGCCGCCGCCGCCGCGCTCGGAGGCGCCCGTCGCCGCCGCGCAACGTCAGCGCGCACAGCACGCAGGGTGCGTCACGGCGCCACTGCGCATGCCCCCGCCGCCGCGCCCCGCCCCTTCCGCCACCCTCAAAGCCGCAGCCAATGAGAGGGCAGCAGGGTGGGACCGCCGCTTCCGGCGGCGAGTTGTCCGCCTCTGGCGTCTCTGTCCCGGCTCGCTATTGGACCGCAGCGCTGCCAATGGGATCGCGGGGGCGGGCCGCGCGGCATCGCGTGGGACGGGGAGGAGGCAAGGGCCGCAGCGCGGCCACGCCCCTTTGCGCCGGCCACGCCCCCTCCCGCCACGTCCCTCCGAGACCACGCCCTCTAACAGCACACACCCATCTCTGGACCTAGACCACGCCCCATCTCTTGGGCCACGCCCCCGGGTTCATCCTGCCCCGTAGGGGCGGGGCTTGAGGAGGTGGGACCTTTAGGGTGGGGCGTGGGCGTGGCCTATGGGCGGGGCTGTGGGGCCGTGACTCGGGGGCCCCAATCGCAGGGTGCATGGCCCTGGTCCCCAGTGCTCCTGGTGTCCCCCAGTGTGTCCCCAGTGCCCTCAGTATCCCCCAGTGTCTCCAGCGTGGCCCCAGTGGCCCCAGCTTGTGTCCCCCAGCGTCCCCCAGCATGGCCCCAGTGTCTCCAGCCCATGTCCCCCAGTGCCACCAGTGTCCCCCAGTATGTCCTCAGTGTGCCCCAGTGTGTCCCAGTGCCCCCAGTGTGTCCCTCAGTGCCCCCAGTAAGCCTCCAGTGTCCCTAGTGGGCCCCCAGTGTTTCCAGTGTTCCTCAGTTCCTCCAGTGGGTCCCCAGTGTCCCCAGCCCATGTCCCCCAACATCCCCAGTGTCCCCAGCTCATGTTCCCAGTGTCCCCAGTGTCCCCCAGTGTGCCCAGCCCATCTGTCCAGTGTCCCCAGTGTCCCCAGCCCATGTTCCCCAACATCCCCCAGTGTCCAGTGTCCCCAGCCCATGATCCAGTGTCCCGTGTCCCCAGCCCATGTCCCCAGTGTCCCCAGTCCGTGTCCCCAGTGTCCCCAGCCCATGTCCCCAGTGTCCCCAGTGTCCCCAGCACCCCGTCTCCTCCAGCCCGTGCCTGCTGTCCCCAACGGCTCCGGCCGCGCATCCCCGTGCCCCAGCATGTCCCTGGCCTCTGGTGCACGTGTGCTCCCAGGGGACAGGGAGAGGGACAGAGGGACAGAGGGACGGACGGAGGGAGGAATGGAAGGAGGGAGATATGGACAGACGGAGGGAGGGAGGGAAGGAGGGATGGACAGAAAGAGGAATGAAGGGATGGATAGATGGAGGGAGAGCAGGAAGGACAGACAGACAGAGGGAGGGATGGAGGGAGGGAAGGACAGACAGATGGAGGGAGGGAAGGATAGACAGGTGGAGGGAGGGATGGAGGGAGGGCCGGAAGGACAGACAGACAGAGGGAGGGAGGGAGGGACAGACAGGCGGAGGGAGGGATGGGGGACGTGATGGAGGGATGGACAGACAGACGGAGGGATGGAAGGAGGGAGGGAGGGAGGGAGGGAGGGAAGGACAGACAGACGGAGAGAGGGAGGACCGAGGGCTGGGGGCAGACAGACGGACGTGGACAGGGACCGACGGACAGAGGGACCGGTGTCTCCCGGCCCCGCCGGTGCGGGGCAGCAGAGCCCGTCCCGCCCCTCCGTGGGTCCGTCCGCGGGTCGGTGGGTCCGTCCGCGGGTCGGTGGGCCCGTCCGTGGGTCGGTGGGCCCGCCCGCCGGCCCCGCCCCGCCCCGCCCCACCCCGCCCCGCCCCGCCCCGGCGGCTCTGCGGCTCCGAGCGGCGGCGGCGGCCTGTGCCGGCGGGACCGGGGCTGCACCAGCACCGCCACCCGCACCGGGGCCGCCCCGCCGCCATCCCGGGGCCGCCCCGCCGCGCCGCACCCGCCCCGCCGCCATCAGCCCGGGCCGGCGTCCCGGAGCCCGCCCCCGGCATCCCGGTGCCCCCATCCCGGCATCCCGGTGCCCCCATCCCGGCATCCCGGTGCCCCCCCCCCGGCATCCCGGTATCCCCACCCCGGCATCCCGGTATCCCCACCCCGGCATCCCGGCGCTCCCCCACCCCGGTACCGGCATCCCCCCACCCCATCGCCCCTCCCCAACCCCGCTACAACCGGTCCCGGTCCCCCCCCACCCCCGTTCCCTGTGCTCCCTCCCACCGCCCATGGCCCCCCGGCGGGGCGAGGCCTGACCGGGCCCGGTGCCCCCCCCCGCCCCGGGCCGGTGCCGGGCTCGGAGCCGTGATGGGAGCGTCCGTGGGCTGAGCCCCCCCCAGGTACCGGGGGGCTTCGGCGGGGGTGGGGGCGGATACCGGGGGCCGGGGTACGGGGGGGCGGTTCCGGGGGGGTCACCGGAGGGGTGGTTACCGGAGGGTGGGGGGTGGTTACCGGTTGG
The DNA here is from genome assembly GCF_949628215.1 of Phalacrocorax aristotelis. NCBI lineage: Eukaryota > Metazoa > Chordata > Aves > Suliformes > Phalacrocoracidae > Phalacrocorax > Phalacrocorax aristotelis. The sequence continues at coordinate 392,234 of NC_134305.1, read as the reverse complement.
GTGCACCGGGGGGCAGTCCCTGGGTTGTGCTGTCCTGTACTGGGTCTGTACTGGGCCATACTGGGCTGTGCAGTCCTGTACTGGGTCTGTACTGGGTCTGTACTGGGCCATACTGGGCTGTGCAGTCCTGTTCTGGGTCTGTACTGGGTCTGTACTGGGCCATACTGGGCCATACTGGGCTGTGCAGTTCTGTACGGGGTCTGTACTGGGTCTGTACTGGGCCATACTGGGCTGTGCAGTCCTGTACTGGCCTGTACTGGGTCTGTACTGGGCCATACTGGGCCATACTGGGCTGTGCAGTTCTGTACGGGGTCTGTACTGGGTCTGTACTGGGTCTGTACTGGGCCATACTGGGCTGTGCGGTCCTGTACTGGGTCTGTACTGGGTCTGTACTGGGCCATACTGGGCTGTGCAGTCCTGTATGGGTCTGTACTGGGCTGTACGGGGTCTGTACTGGGCTGTGCAGTGCTGTACTGGGGCTGTACTGGTCTGTACTTGGCTGTGCAGTTCTGTACGGGGTCTGTACTGGGTCTGTACTGGGCCATACTGTGCTGTGCAGTCCTGTACTGGGTCTGTACTGGGCCATACTGGGCTGTGCAGTTCTGTACGGGGTCTGTACTGGGCTGTACTGGGCCATACTGGGCTGTGCAGTCCTGTACGGGGTCTGTATGGCGTCTGTACTGGGCCATACTGGGCTGTGCAGTCCTGTACTGGCCTGTACTGGGTCTGTACTGGGCCATACTGGGCCATACTGTGCAGTTCTGTACGGGGTCTGTACTGGGTCTGTACTGGGTCTGTACTGGGCCATACTGGGCTGTGCAGTCCTGTACTGGGTCTGTACTGGTCTGTACTGGGCCATACTGGGCTGTGCAGTCCTGTTCTGGGTCTGTACTGGGTCTGTACTGGGCCATACTGGGCTGTGCAGTCCTGTATGGGTCTGTACTGGGCTGTGCAGTGCTGTACTGGGGCTGTACTGGTCTGTACTTGGCTGTGCAGTTCTGTACGGGGTCTGTACTGGGCTGTACTGGGCCATACTGGGCTGTGCAGTCCTGTACTGGGGCTGCACTGGGGCTGTACTGGGCCATACTGGGCTGTGCAGTCCTGTACGGGGTCTGTACTGGGTCTGTGCTGGGCCATACTGGGCTGTGCAGTCCTGTACTGGGTCTGTACTGGGTCTGTGCTGGGTCTGTACTGGGCCATACTGGGCTGTGCAGTCCTGTTCTGGGTCTGTATTGGGCTGTACTGGGCCATACTGGGCTGTGCAGTCCTGTACTGGGTCTGTACTGGGTCTGTACTGGGCCATACTGGGCTGTGCAGTCCTGTATGGGTCTGTACTGGGCTGTACGGGGTCTGGTCTGTACTGGGCTGTGCAGTGCTGTACTGGGGCTGTACTGGTCTGTACTGGGCTGTGCAGTTCTGTACGGGGTCTGTACTGGGTCTGTACTGGGCCATACTGGGCTGTGCAGTCCTGTACTGGGGCTGCACTGGGGCTGTACTGGGCCATACTGGGCTGTGCAGTCCTGTACTGGGTCTGTACTGGGTCTGTGCTGGGTCTGTACTGGGCCATACTGGGCTGTGCAGTCCTGTTCTGGGTCTGTATTGGGCTGTACTGGGCCATACTGGGCTGTGCAGTCCTGTACTGGGTCTGTACTGGGCCATACTGGGCTGTGCAGTCCTGTACTGGGTCTGTACTGGGCCATACTGGGCTGTGCAGTCCTGTACGGGTCTGTACTGGGCCATACTGGGCTGTGCAGTCCTGTACTGGTCTGTACTGGGTCTGTGCTGGGTCTGTGCTGGGCTGTGCGGTCTTATACTGGTCTTTAACTGGCCATACTGGGCTGTGCTGTCCTGTACAGGTCTGTACTGGGCTGTGTGGTCCCATAAGGATCTGAACTGGGCATAATGGGCTGTGCAGTCCCATATTGGTCTCTACTGGGCCATACTGTGCTGGGCTGTCCCATACTGTTTGTACTGGGCCGTACTGGGACCATGCAGTCCTGTACTGGGACATACTGGGCCACGTTGTTCTGTACTGGGCTGTGCTGAGCCATACTGGCCTGTACTGGGCTGTGCTGAGCCATACTGGACTGTACTGCCTCATACATACTGGGATGTACTGGGCTGTGTTGGTTTTGTACTGGCTTGTACTGGTCCATACTGGTCTGGTCTGGACCATACTGATC